>NW_028288881.1:2197413-2511329 GCF_059628265.1 Tinamus guttatus | reverse complement strand
AGGCATGCTTTAAAGGTCAGAACAAAGTAGAGAAAAATTAGATTAGACTGTAATGCAGATGAAAGATTCAATTGAGAGAAAAAGGATTCATGAAAGACCAAAAGCTTTTTTTTTTTTTTCCCTCCACTTGCATGAGGTCAGTTACAAAGTCAGCAGCAGGAAAAGGAATAGAGATTTTAGCATTTTAGGTCAAACTTAACGGGCATGGACTTTCAAATTTCTGTAAGAAAAGAGCTGGATGATTCTAGTTCCTCTTCTCCATTCTGTGTGTTCCTGCCTCTTTGGTTATTTGCAGGGTTGTCTCATATGCCTAATAGTTACAGGCAAGAAGAACGTGCCAAAGCATATGTTGTTTCTAGCTAAACAGCTGCAAATATTTATTCATTGCTTTGATTTATGCTTATATAATACTTTGGTAACATAAACAGATACAACTGTGTTTAAGCAGCAGTATTGGATAAGAAAGTGTCTTTCCTAAACCAGCTGAACTGAAAATACACCACTGTATGAGAAAACTATTGCAAAATATACTCACACTACGATATTGCTCAAGAAAGCTATTAAAAGTGGTTTGGATCAACTATCATTGTTGTGATTATTTGTTAATTATTTCTGTTAGGATACTTATATATTCCTGAAAGATTTTTGAGGCCAATTCAACAACACAGAAATATCTTTAAATTTCTACAACCAACGTATTTCCTGAAAATGGATCCTGTGAGTTCTGTTTTGTTTTTCTTTCTGTGAGTCATAGAGTTTGTACAGAATGCTTTGCGGTTCATTTTTATTTCTTATTTTTCAGTGCAATTACAGGTCATGAGCATGTGTGGGAATCTAGAGAGCAGTGAGCCAGACTGATACTCAGCGTTTACTGTTAAGTAATAGGCACTTTTTGTAAAATTGCTGTTTGAATCACTTTCTAATATTTCCCAATCTTTTATTCTTTTCTGGGTAGGCACACTTGCACAAATATCTCTTCCAAGGATAAATGAATTAATCTTCATAGAAGAGGTACAAGAAAATGGGATTAAGCCTGAAAGTAATGTGAACACATGGATCAGGCCAGGTATTCTACATTCTTATTTGTGTCATTCATTTCATATTTCATATACAGTCAGCATTCTAGACTGTTTTTTAACTGAGCATTAATATTAATCCTCTGTATTTTGCAGTGAAAACAAATCAGGAAATCATGTAAAATGTTCTAAATTTTTATTCAAATATGGATAGCTTTCATGCAAAGGCTACCATTAGACTCTGGTAAACCAAAGGTTTTGGTTGCAGAGCCAAGCTAAACTTGCCTTTTAAAGACAGAACAAAAGCTGAGCCACCGGAGCTGAATGCACATTTATGAAAAGGAAAATAAGTAATACTTATGTAGAAAATTCCTATAGCAAAATGTCTTCTGTTCTGCCTATTCTCAACTTCCTCATATGTTCCTACTACTTCACTGTATCACTGTTAGCCAGAGCTATGGAAACAGAATATTGAAATATATAAACAATCTGCCATATTCAAGATACAATATAGCAGTAATACCCTAATGTAACATGATATGTTTCCCTACAATACCCATGAGTTATATCAGTAACCACTGTGTTATACCAAATAAGGTCTGTATGATTTTCAAGCAAAAATATTCTGGCGTATGTCATGGTTCTCCATACACTTTTCCATTTCTTATCCTCTCATTCCCAACATGGCCTTCTTTCCAGTTATGGTTTTCATACAGAAAGGAGCTTTTCCAATATAATGAAACACTGGGGAATTAATTGCTGTGGGGTTCCTGGGACAGAGCAGGAAATGTGGCTGAAAGGAGGCGACTGCAGTAAGGAGGTGACTGAATCTCACTGTTGCCTGTCCCTACCATTCTTCAGCTTGCTATTCCTTGCAACTCTATCTTCTGTCTAACTTCACTGCCAGCAGCAAACCATTTGAGAAGTTCTATATGTACTGCACCTCTTCTTATCACAGTGTGTTACGCCATTTGATGAACTACTGCAGTAGTGGTTTCTAATATTTATTCTGTCCCTTGCTTGAAAATGTATGTATTGCGATGTGAGGAAAACAGCAACAGCAGCATCGAAAGGGAACATGATAATGTAATATTAGATTCATATTAAAAAATACCTCAACTCACTTGTCCCTAAGTAAGTCTGTCATAACTTTAATGTCTAACGATTAACCTCTGTTAGAAAAATAATGGTCTGATCCTATCTAGTGGTGTTGATTTGAAATATTAATTTCAGTGGGACCTGGAAGGAGTCTTTCATGCCTTGTACCTAATAGTAAAAGAGGTAAATTCCTGGCTTTCTTTGTTATATGACTTCTGGCACTAGCTTTGGTTTGTTGGGTTTTTTTTTTCTTTTTTTCTTTTTTCATGAGTGGGAAAACCAGTAAGTCATGACCTTCCACAAATATACAGTAAATTTAGGGGACCTCTGACTTTTGTAACATACAAAACAATGTTCTAACCATTAAAATAGGGTAGTAATTCAAGGAATTAAGTAAGTGGAGAATAATATTATTTATTAAAGAAACATTCAATTATGAATAATAATAATTGCATATCATCTTTAAACATTGAAAGTGTGGAAAAAAAATCAACCATTACTACTAAATAGAAACTATACAAAGACCTTTCTTTTGGAAAGGGATTTTATCCACCTTTGAAGCAAAAAAAGTTACCATTTTCATGTCTTGAGTGTTATATGTAAATTAATTTTAATTCATAAATAGATTGAGGAGTTCTTGAGAAGATGATTCCTCTAAACAGTGAATAAGCATTAACGCATTTAGTGGAAACATTCTGTAGTCCCTGTACCATAGCAGTTACATTAAAGCCCTTTTTGTATGCAAAAGTCATCTTTAATCAGACAACTATGACCAGCATGTTTATAATACTTAGTGAGTTATACTCACAAAGTGTATTCGTGCAAACTAAGGATATTTTGGAAATCTACCCAGGGAGATAAATATAATGAAGAAGAAACATAAGGAAATCTTTTTAAGTCACTGAGGACCTGATGACAGTTACGATGCTGTCTTTAATGGGAGCAATTGAGGCCCACAAGTTTTGAATTTACTAAGGGAAATAATCACCATAGTAAAGTTACACAGATAAAGCTTGCACTTTGAAAAAAAAACTATTACTAATCTCTTAATCTTTAAAGACAAGAATTGGTGGACATTATTTCAATTGTTGCAATGTGATTTCATAAATGACTGATTTTTCTCCTTAAAGTAATTCTATGTTAACTTAGTACTTTATAATGAGGGAGGCTTAGTAAGTCTACTTTTAGTTTTGTGTTCACATTATATTTGAGGAAAAGATAGCTCAACAGCACTAATTCATACAGAGTACTGTATGGCTAAATACACTATGAAACTTTTGAAAATAAAAGGATTAGTAACCATATGTTTACAAAATAAATTGATGTCTTAAGATCTCAAAACCATAGCTGAACACAAAATAGAGTCACAGGTCTTAAGCAGACATCAATTTCCAATAAAATAAGAGTTACACATCTGAGAATAAAACTGACCCTCTCTTCAATAGTAGGAGTTTGCAGAGTTTAAATGGATGAAACAGTATACCTAACCCCTAATGTGTTGGCCTGTTTCAGTTCCCACAAAATCAAGACAAAATGCTTTAGAAAGCTTGTGTAATTGAAAAGAGACAAAAAGTTTAGAGGACTTACTTAAATATCACTTTCACAGTCTGAAAGCATATATTTAATTGTCAATGGGCTTTTTGAAATTTAAAGAAAATTAGGAAGCTATGTTTCAAAACAAGTAACATAAAACAGTTTGTACTGATGAAAAAAAGGTGAAACAAAAATGTTAAATGGTATTTAACTCCCATCTTTTACTTCTGGCAGGACTATTTAGAAAGAGTAGTACAGAGGATATTTTCTATATTGTAACAATGTAAGAAAGAATTCAGTAAATCCTGGTGATAGATGCTTTCCTATTCTATAATTGATGGTAGTTTCTTATCAGAAATAAAGTACTTCTTGATGCTTGTAATCTCTCTGTTTGGAGGTATGTTCATTGTAATTCCCGATATCATTGGAGATTGCTGCTGCAACAAAGTTCTTGAACACAGAAGAATCAAGTCATGGAAGAGATTTACAGTCTCAAAGACCTATTCAGGATTATTCTGTGTATATATATACACTGTGTATACATACACTATTTATGCAAATACAACATTTTTGTCATGGGAAAAATGTTTGGAATGCACTTTTCTTTATAAAGAAAATATCATTACAATTCATCAATCTCTTTTTTTCCTCTTGGAAACTGAACCTCTTTTGAGATACATGTTGCAGAGGTTCATAAACCAAACAAAAGCAAAGTCACCATGAAAGGGGAAATTCCTAACCCTTGCAAATATATCAGGCTTATTAAAAGAAAAAAGAAAAGGAAAACAAAATTCAAGTATTCACAAAAGTAGAAGAAGAAATACTATTTGAATGTAAGTGCACAGTAAAACAAGTGTAAGAAATAGGCAGGAACATGGTCATCTACACACAGGAGAAATTTTGTTGACTCATCAACTTCAAGTGTTACTTCTATAAATGGAGAATGCAGTAAGGTTCATTTCAAATTATTTCCAAGCAATACCGAAGAGCTAATGAACAAACAAGCATGAAAACTGAGTCAGTGAGTCCCTTTTCTCCATGGTAGGTTTTGTAAATAATATACAGATAACTTGGTTTATTTAATACTGTAAAACCTGGACTGAAGATAGATATGGAAATGATGGAGCAATCTGACTGTTTTAGAGGCATAGATCATAAAGAATTCCTTTCTTCTTAGAGAATTGTATCAAAATGGGTTTGGAACATTTTCTGAGAACTTCACTGGTGTTAGTTCATGAACTAAGTAAAATAGAATTAAGGACGTGTATCTCTGTAGTGCTTGGAGTTAATTTGCAATGAACCTTACTATGTTGTGTCCTGCTTGACACACTATTTCTCAGAACATCTTATAGAGCCAAGGCCTCTTTTTCTTTCTTATGTGATGGAAAGCACAGGGCTCAGGTAAGATGGTGGCTTCTCTGCTTGGAACCCAGATTGACCCACAGAGCATCTTGCTTTCATTAACACTAATAGGATAATATCATATATTTGCATTTATATCTGTGCAGAGACCACCAGCTACAAGTAATAAAATACTGTGTTCCCAAATATCCGGCAGATATCTTCATCCCTTCAGGTAGTTTCCTTGGGAAGAGCAAACTAAAAGAAACCTGAAGAGAAGGAATGTGATTCACTGTTAAAATTAATAATTTGTTAAGAATGGTTCTGTATGGAAATCACCTAACAAACCTGATTTCAGCTGTGAAAGCTGGAAATTCCAAGCTACAAGCACAAATGCTGTGCGCTCTTATTCCTTAAATGTATTTAAAAATATTTTTGGGGTATTTTTCAGAAACAATATTCCAGGAAGTCTAATTGTATGGTATCTAGTCCTCTTCCTGTTCTTTTTAGTGTAGTATTTAATGGCAAATATCCTGCTTCTCTAGCTAATTTAGTGTAGTATTTCCATGTTTGGAGCTCTTCTGTATCAAATAACTTTTAGAACAAATAGCTACTCATTCAAATAAAGTTACATGCTAAGAAAATGCTCCAATTATGTCCTTGCTTTGTAAAGGACATTAAAAAGAGCTATTCATTTTGATTTTAAGATATAGCAAAATGGTAGTGAGCTTTTCTCTGTGATGAGAGGTGCTCTCTGCATAGATACAGTGGAAATATGTGATACTATTCTATTAGTGTAAATTACAATTATGTCAAAAAGCAAACACAAAATAAAAACCTCATTGCCAGTAAAAGACTTTCAAGGTAAAATCATCCACAATAAACTCTCATTAATAGCTTTTAAGTCATTCGCTATATTATTTTCATTTTATCTGCAACATTTTGCTATGGACAAGGCAACAAGTAGCGTAGAAGTGCTGCAAACTGTTTTTGGAATAACAATAAATGAGCTAGCTCCTAAAGTGCAAACAGTTTTGGAAAACACAGCATTCTTTGTGCAAAGATCAAACAGTATACACTGCATAGTGGGTCGGAAAGACCAGGTAGGATCTCAGAATTTTTTTGATTTATTAGCTGGAAATTCAAGCCCCTGTGGCATGATTTGTTTTCAATTTAAGGTTATTGAGGTTTATGTGTTGTAGTAAACATTTAGCTTATATGAGCTTTCTTTATACACCCAACTCATAAAGAGGCAAATCCTGTCATGGATCTGCTTTTCAGTACTTTTCTCCTCAGCAAATGTCATCACTCAATCAGTGATAGGGACAGGGCATGGGACAAGAGGAAGAGTATGAAGAATGAGGAGAGGACCTGAGCAGGGAGGGAGGTAGAGGAGTCCAGAGGTGTTGCCACTAGCAAACCTGTGGAGCCTACCGCAGGCTCCACATCCACATTTGTGTTGTGCTCATATATTGGGAGGAAGATCTTCCCAACCACATCTAGGAGTTTTTATGCTGAACTAAAAGTTATTACTTACTTATTATTCTGTGATATGACAATATGGGGAAAGCCACCCTCTGGTTGCATTTTCATTTGTAGTTTGACACTTCCTAGAGTAAAACCCCCAAAAAATGGTTTTCCAGAGTAAAAGATCATTCATCAAAATACCAGCTCTCATGACAGCTTAGTTATTTTCAAACAGTTCTGAAAACTCGGAGACTTTATACTTTAATAACTGTAAATCCAGAACAGATAATACATTCATGAAAGAGGTTTGTTTCTACTTTGGGGTGTGGGCAGCAAATGATAATAAACAAAATGTGGATGGGAATTCCCATATTTTATCTTAATGTTTTATAGGCTCTGAGTTTATTTATTTGGGCTTGTGGAATGAGGTAAGAGGGGAAGGGATACAGTCTGTGGTATACAGTTCTAGTAACTCATTATTTTTTTTCTGTCTTGTCTGTCCAAACAGATTTTGGTAGAGGGCACCGTGGTAGCTGGTCTCTAGAGAAAAAAACATTCTGCTAAAGTTTCATGGAAATGGAAGGACAGAGATTACTTGAGGCATTCCACGGTCAATTATAAAAGTACCAAATACCATTTGCAACCACCTACTGGAGAATGTGGTTCATAGCTTATATAAACTGCAAGATACAGAATATTTCTTTCCTTCTCATATTCATTCTCCTGGTGTGGTCGCACTCAGTGTTTTAGTAGAATTGGCCTCCAGGATATTTATGCATTTTATAATTTATTTTGCTGCCATTATTTTTTCCCTTCATGTTGAGATGCCTCAGGTTGATTTAACAGAGGATTCCAAAAGTTTCCTGAGTTTCCAAAAGATCAGAGCTTCCTTCCTTCTTTAGTATTTTTTAGTTTTTTGCTTCCATGAGAGAATGATTCCTCGATGTTGTAAGTTATCCCATTTTTGCAATATCTGCATAGTATGTGCAAATTCATCCCTGGAAGTGAAAGAGTTTTCCTATCTAGTCATCCTCTGTTTTTTCTCAAGGAAAAAATATGTTGTTATACAACAGATAAGTTCTTTCCAGTAAACTATATGGATTAACTGCAGTCTGATAAACTAGTTATGAAGTTTACTTTGTTAAATTACAATCCTTTACAATCAGATAATGCATATATCCAATATTTATATCCAATGAACTGTGTAACTACCCCAAGCTCCTGTATGCCTTGTTTCTCCCATGTCTAGTCCCCGTCTAGTCCCATTCTTCCCTTCACAACTTGATAGAGGAATCTATGACAGGTGAAAGCCTGTATAAGATATTCTTGCTGCTATTTTCTGTAATGCTTGTGCTGGAAAAGCCTCCTTTGACAGTACCTTGCATGATACTTCAGGCCTTAACCAGGCTTGTAAAATGAATTCACCACGTGCTATATAATGCACATGACTAAGTAACTTTCATAAGCCGTCTTTCTAGTGCCATGTCAAAGGTATGAAGACAAAAAGTCCTATTTTTGGCCTTTAAAACCGAGGTTATTGCATATGCAAAAATTAGAAACTATACCAGTAATAATTGAATGGGCAAGTCAGTCTCACTCTTTCTCTCTCTCTCTCCCCCTCTCTCTTTCTCTCTTTCTCACTCATTTTATATAGATATGTGGTCACATCTATATATGAGGAGTCAGGCAATATGTCAAAATTTACCTTGATATTATGTCTTAATTTCTTAAGTGGTTTCATAGGGAAGAAACTTCAGTTAGAATATTATATTCTCTATATAGAGATTTCTTATAGATTTTTTTTTAGTATTTTGTGAAAAATCCATTTTCTATTAGTAGATGTTGGTCATCAGTTCATAATCCCACTACTTATTTGACAAAGTCTTTTTTTTTCCAGATGTATTCAGTCAACTGATTGTTTGTAAATTGTTACACATGTGCTTGCTATCTAAAATTCAGAACACACTCCCTGCTTGTATTTTAGGCTAACATATAAGATCACCTAGAATTAATCTTTTTTTTTCAAGTTTGTAACAGATAGAATAATGTTTGAGTGTAAATATCTAATCTTCATAAAAAATCGCATCACAAATTAGTACATACTAACTATCTTCAATATCAGTTAAATGATCCCGAGGATTCCCTGTCAGTAAGCTTTATTGCTTAGAAATCAAAAAAACAAGTAGAAAAGAGGAATAAAAGAACGCTATTGGTAAGGAATACTTTGCAATACTTGTCCAGGATCATTTTGAATTAGAAATTGCAACATCAATAGCACATTGCTGCATCAGAAATTCTCAAATGTAAAAGACTAGCAATCTGTTTTGTACAAAAGTGTTATGGAATCAAGGGACATCAATCCCTTGAGAGGACAAATTCCAGCACAGTAACCATTTCAGGTTAGAATGTTGATTATGTTGCCAAAAATCAGGCAATTGTTACTTTTGTAAGTAGAATACTGAGATTGCTTATTCAAATTGGAGGTTACCTCATCTTTTTTAGGGGGTCCTGATTGAGCAAAAATCCTTTAAAATATTTCAGAAATACTTAGGATGTGGAAAAAAATACCTACAGAAGTGTCTTTTTTTTTTTGTCTCATATTGTTATATGATGTTTATACGTAATTGCCAATGACACACCTGATATCTCTAAATAAACAATTGAGAGTGAACATACGTGTCCTAGAAGTATTAAGGAAGGTTATATGGAATGAAAAGGTGCTTTCATTTAATCTGTCAAGACTCTGTCTTGCTTGACCTTACTTTAGTTAGTTCTGAGTCACTGCAAGTATATGGCTTGGAATTTAATTTTGATTGACAAGTGACCTCTCATATGGGGAACATTAAAAACTGCTGCGAGAGCATTATCCCATGTGAGCGAGTTGTTCTTGTGGTTTTGTTTGAGACAATTAGGTTAACCAGGAGACTGAGCAGATTAGAGGGTTGCCCAAGTGCTTCAAGCAGTCAGGTTAGGACCCCAAAAGACCCTCTTCTCGCTTCTGAAGAGCATCCAGACTCCCACGGGTGTCTCACTGGAGCCCCACAGTGTGCTGAGAGGAGGAGAGGACTGAGGGAGCCAAATCCACTTTGAATGTTTCCAAATATAGCCATTTTCTGCACCTTCCACCTTAAAACTCAGTGTAGTCTTCCTCTGGCTGTGCCATGTATTCTCCTCTGTGCTCTGTATTCACCTCTCCATCTGTGAGCAGGTGTCAAGGAGTGCATTACACTAACGAGCCCCTTCGTCTAGAAAGGGATGGATTTGGCATGGAGAAGACTGGCATTTATTTGCAGAAATTATTGTTTATGACAATGCAACAAGAGCTTGTTCATGTGTGAATAACACAATGTAGTGAACACATTTTTGGCAGAACTTTTTTAATGAAGTATCCCCTTCCAGTTGCCCCTCCACAGGACACTGTTATGAAATGTGCTGAAACAAGCTATCATATCCCAGGTCAGATCTGTGTGAACATGTCGGTTTGCAACAGAACTCAGTTTCTCTGAGTAGGAGAAATATTTGACGTGTGCAGTGTTGACAATGTCTTAATTTATTATATAGATTTAGTATGTATTTTCTTTCAACATTATATTTGATACAACAAGTAGCACTCTTGCAGCACTAGAAAACATTTAAAGAGATTAAATAGGGAAGAGACTTTTGTTGTAGGTATTTGTGTAGGTAGATAGGTTTGTCTGTGCTTATAGCCATACTATATTATTTTTCATTGCTTCTGAGGGGAATAAAGTCATCACATTAAGGAGTTATGGAATTCTCTATGCTTTGTTTGGCAGGCTTTCATACAGCAACTTGAACCCACCTAACTTCAGTCTATGTTTCATCTTTAACATAAATCATCCAAAGGGCTTCAGAAAGACATAAGCTATTGAAAATACACAAAGTGTTCTTTTCCCACAAAACTTCAAACATAACAGCTGTTCTATGTTTTTCTAATTCTTCTGAGAATGCAGAGATTTGACAACTTGCAATATGGATTATATTTATTTAGTTCACATTCTGTTTTTCAACAATTATTTCAATAATTATTGAAAATATTTGAATTTACACTTTGCACTTTACATTTTCTTTCCCACTCAACTGCAGAAAGAAAAATAATGACCTGTGATATAAGCAAAATTCACAAGTAGAATATTTTCCATGAACACTGGTTCTGGATTCGTTTAAAGAGGTATTCAGATTGAGCAACAATTTATATGTAGATTGAACAGAACAAAGAAAAAAAAAAGATTTTAGCGCGGTACTTCTACCAATAGTAGCATAAAATTATTTTGTGTAATCAGTATGGCATTATACGACATCTGAAATACAGAAGGTATCAGAACTGATGTTTAATTTACTTTGTCTCTGAGGAAAGAGTGTTTGTTTGTTTGTTTAGCTTTTCCTGAATAAGTGCAGGGAAAGACTAGCTTAAAGGCAGGTCATTTGTCTGCCCTTCTTCCAAAAGGATCATCTTATAATTCCTGCCTTTAAAAGCCAGACTACCATTCACAGCATCTGAAATTGCTGCTGGAACTTTATTCCCTATGCTAAATATAGGGGGCACATCCTCCATCTAAGGTAAGCACATCTCTAGGATATGATAGACATTAAATTTTAGTGGAACCTATTTTGGCAAAGAAGGCAGACCTTTGCTTTTGGAAAGGATCAGCTCTTTGTTGCTCCACTGCTCCGTGATTACTTGTCTGGATTTCCTACACATTTATTTAGAATAGGCACTGTAGGTATATTGGCATGTAGTATAATGCAAAATGTATTTCAGCTACAGCTTCAGTTTTAGAGGCAAAAAGAACACGCAAAAAGAGGGAAGCACAAGTAATATATATCAGTATGTACAGAGCCAATTTACTGCAATAATTATAGGTTTCGATATTTCTGACCCAAAGCACAACAAGCAATTCTTAAAGAGATTAAACTGCACTTTGGTAACCTTTGTTTACACAGTTACCATCGGTTACTGAAGTGCATTAAACTCCAGTGAACACTTGTTATGTATTTAGAATTTGCTGGATGCCCCTATAGGTAATTAGCCTAATATTTTTTCTAAGTTACTTGAAGATAAATGAAGTATTGAAAATAAATGCCATTATATGACATTTCTTATTCATCACTTTTGTTGTGCCAATGGAACATCCAGAAATTAAATATTTCCAAGAGACTCTGAGAAACAGAGTTGAAAAATCCTTACAGATGCCCTGAACATACTTTTAAAAGGCAAATTTGGAGCTTCAGTGATAGCTGTGAATTGATTCAACAGGCTGAACTGGGGAAGTGATTACTCCTCCATAATATTTAATGCATAAACAAATATGAATCCTGGCCCCAAATCTTGAAAGAGGACAGCAATAGTGTCCAGGGTGGGTGCTTACTGCTGAGGCTCTAATTTATTCATTTTAAAAATTATTATTATTATTGCATTCATTTATTTACTTATACATTTAAATGAATCCCCCTCTCTCTAATGAATGTCATGTCTTTGCTGTGTAAAGAGATGCTTGTGAAAGGTCTTTTCAAAGTAAAGATAAATGTACTTTGATTTAAGTGTACTCATCATCCGTGGTTTGAATAATCCTATGTATATATAATGACTGATCAAGCAAAGTATATGAAAGCATATAAACGTATTTGTATACTTATAGAGCATCCTGGTATATGTATTGCCATTTGTTCATTGGCAATTATATTTGGTGTAGCCAAAATATTTTAAGTACCTTGAAGATGCATATAAACACAGTCACAGCACTAACTACAGCTTATTTAAAAAAAAAAAAAAAAAGGGGAAAAGGGTAGGAGAAAAGGATACAATGGGAAATTTAGGACAGTCCTTAAGTCTGTTTTGAATATTAATGTAGATTTGTATTTACAACTTGTGTATATTGAAACTTTTAGAAATGGTATTATGTTGGGCTTTCAATGCTCAGCATCATTGCTTTTAAAGCTAGCTATCTTTCACTGCTGGCATAGCCCTGAAATAAGGAAAATACAATTTATGCTGAGCTACTAAGTGGATACTAAACTCTGTCGCCTTAGTACAAGTGTATTACTTATTAATAATTCTGCTCTGAACCAGTGTAGGACCATCACACATTTTCTAACCTTCAAAACAGAGCTTACAAGACTAACAAGGTGATTGAATCCCAATGATTGAAAGGACCTCTGAGTTTTTCAAAATGAAGGCAAGCTGTTTGCGTATCTTTGGAAACATTATTTTCTCACAGCCTTGTTTTCAACTTCATGCATACATTAAACACTGTGTATGAAGGTAACATTCCCTGTGTAGAGAACAGGTCTCTTCAAGTTAGCCTCTGAAGCTGCAAAAAAATGACATGCTTGAATTTGTACAAATGGATGTAGTTCTGCTGATTTCAGCAGAACAATTCACTTGTTTAGCTTCATGTACTTTATCTTTAGAAGGTCAGGCACAAAGTAAATAAAGAGCAGAACATAAAGAATGTGCAGTCTTAGGGGAGGGGAAGAAGTTTATTGACTTCAGTAAGGCCAGAATTTTACTGTAAGGCCCTCTGTTTAAAACAGTGTGCGTAACAAGGCTTCTGGGACAGGGATGGTCTCCTTACTGCTATTTATAAAGATATACTTGGTTAGGAACATTAGGCGTTTCCATAATATTTTTATTTTTATATAGCAATTTCTCTTTGCTAGGTTGTAAATAGCAAAAAGCAGGGAAAAAAAAAAAAAAGTAGTGTTATTGAGTGGAATAAGCTGTGTTGGACAAAATAGCTGCCAATATAGAAAAACTAATCTGATTTCAGTGCATAAAATATAAGCACCGTACGGAAAGTATTCACAGCACTTCTACTAAAACTGGTGGTCTGACAAGTAATTCCATGAAAGAAGAAGAAAACTTGAAATCTGTTGGCTAGCATGATGTCTTTTAATCTACAGTCATACTGCAGATTGTCAAAGTCTCAGTTTTATGGTTGTGTGACATACCATGCAATAGGAAGGGGAAGACTAATTCAGCAGAAGCACTGAATTACCCACAGCCTTTTAGAAAGATCTTCTTTATAATAAGAGACACTTAACAAATTTAATAAGTACTGCCTGTAATGTATTATAGGCTTCTTCTGAGGATACAACATGAATAAGATCTAAACACGTAGAAAGAAGTTTTTGTAAAGATTTTTATTGTTATTATTTATTAATTCTGAAAACATCATTGTTGTCCTACTCTTGAGAGGTGGTATCACATATTTTATATTACTGATCAGCAGTTATTAACCGCAGTCTTCTCCTTTATTCTTCTGATAGAAAAGTTATTGATATCACTCATTAAGACACTGAGTAATAATTATTAAAATTAAGTCAAAGGAATAGAGTTTTCTATCATCATTAAAGCTCCAAAAGTTATCCAAAGTTCAACAGGATTCATAAGTGATCCAAAAGACACTTTGCATACATTGTGTCCTTTTCCCAAGTTCTTGGGAAATTCTGAATAAGAAGTTAGAAATGTAGTATTCTTGACCAATTAACTGCCATTATAATTTAATTTAGGAAAAGGTGGTACATTGTAGAAATTATCATTTTAGGAGAACTATTTTTTTTTATCAAACAAAATCTTGAATGACTTTTGAACTAGTGAAAATTACAAAACTTGCCTCTCCCTTTCAGACATACTAAACACTCTTCCGGTGGGTTGTTGCATTCCTTTTCTTCTGTCTTAAGTTTCATTAAAAAAATAAATGGAAAATCATTTTTTTTAGCCAGTAAACTTATTTTCAGCCACCCCCATCACACTCTTTTGTTATTATCTTTATTATTACCTTAGGCACCTATTTCTGTATTCATATTTAACATGGTAATAGATCGTATCTAACCAGTGTCTTAAGAATCTTATGTGGCATCTGTTAGGCTGGAATGTTCAAAATACATTGAAAGAAGTGCCAATTCCTATCTAATGCCCCTAGGGAACTTGTGTTTCTCTCTCTTTGGACACTTTTGAACATACCACCTGTAGATTCTATTTCCTGGTGTTTAGCTGTGCGCACTATGAAGGTGAGCACATATATTTTGTTTTGAGAGTCAACTTTTAAGATGCCTGCCATAGTAATTTATTTTTTTACTAGTCTCTCGGGATTTGATCCAGCCATGTTACTAACTGTGAGTCAAATTTTAAGTTGACTTCAACAAGCCTGCTGTGTGCTTAATTCATGAATTAACATGCTTTCCTAGATTAGAAACTTGATTGTGGTAATTTCATTAGATTAGACTTTTGGTACTATTGCAAGCACAGGAGAAATTTGCAAATAAAGTATTTTAAGTAAGTAGGACATTTAAATGGTAATGAAAATGACAGAGTTAGGCCCACCTTTTTTCCTTTGGACAACATAGTAATGTATGCTCTCCAGATTCAAAGCCTGTGTAGCTCAATATCAGACATGTTGAAACTAAAGCGACACATGACAAATCCTAATAAGGAGAGGAAGCGGCTCTGATGTGCTGATAAATACATGTACAATACCAAACATAGAGTTTACATTACATTTAGGCAGTTAAAATAAATTTCAGTGGTAATAAAGTTTTTGCCTGCTAAAGTCAGCAAGACTGTAGGCTAATCTAAGTAAAGCTTAAGGGTAATCCCACTTTAGTCTTTTTATTATATTCTGCTGTTCATCATACTGTACTACATGACGTGTATTAAGTGCTAGTGTAAGTTACTCTTCAAAGGAGTTCAGTGGTCTGCCCTTGCTTCATTAAAAACGGACTCAGAATCTATTTTACTACAGTATAAAGATTTTCAGGGTGATGTTTTGTATAACAGAGAAAACAAAGAAGTAGGAGGAAGAAAGAAGAAATGCAACATGAGATTTAAAAAGAGTAAGATCTGTTTAAAGAAATTGATACACAGAAACGATGTGAGGAGAAAAATAAAGGAAGAGATTTGTACTGGAGAGCATATAGTAGGAAGACGTCCATTTGGAAATATTTGGCTTTTAGTAAGCCTATCTAACACACCAGAAACCAAAAGGAAAAAAGGTTAAAAGTAAATTTTTTGAAATGTCTGTCTAGAGTTATAATCCTAGGAAGAGCATTTAAAAGTTCTGTAGATCTTCTAAAGCACTAT
Organism: Tinamus guttatus; assembly: GCF_059628265.1. Taxonomy (NCBI): domain Eukaryota; kingdom Metazoa; phylum Chordata; class Aves; order Tinamiformes; family Tinamidae; genus Tinamus; species Tinamus guttatus. The sequence goes on along the minus strand of NW_028288881.1, from coordinate 2,495,774 downwards.
TTCAGATTCACGTCTACACTTAAATCAATCACATGAAAAACACTAACAGTGTAAATCACAGAAGAATCAAGACTTTTTAAAATTTCAAATCAGCTGTATAAATTTTTGTGGATCCACTACTCCCATAACTATGTTACATTTTCCAAATGCAAAGATTGCTTTAGAACAGGTTCACATTTTTTCTTAACTTGGACTTATTTAATCAGTTCTGACTGGTAAAATATTTTTTGTGATAGTCTGGTTAAGTTAACATTGCTTTGCAGTATTGTATCTGACTCTACAGACTTAAACTGATTTGTTAATCAGTTTATTCTTTTTCATATTGCAAAAGTTACTGTTACATGCTCAAAAAGTAGAGATATAAATCACAATACTGGATCATACAGCAAAGTCTGTGTTTATGGAACTATGGGGACAATCTTGCTTTTCCTAGTATTCTATTTTACTTGTGGCAATAGCCATCAATTTATCTTTTTATTTGCCATTTATTTAGTGTTCATAACATATCGATATTCTTCAAATAGATAAATCTTAAAATTGTTGAAGCTATTATTTACCAGAGATTAAATCATTTATGCCTATCTCCTGTCCAGTTTTTCATCTTTGTATCAAGACCAAACAAGCTCAATTTGGAAATGGCAGCAACCTTGTTAGAATTTCAGATTAAAATTGTTTGCGGTTAGGCATAATGAAGTAAGCTTCATGGCAGTTTTATTTTCTGGTGGACTATTACAAATGGTATTGTCACTGTGCCACCTGACATTTGCACAGTTGACAGGAAAACTATTTTTTGTTGCTTATGTGTGTTTGAGGAGAGGATCTTAGACTTACCTGTATCTAAACATAGTTGAGAATTTTCACATTGTTCTTGCTGCGGAGACATTCTCGGAATTTAGGCCCAGGAATTAGTGGTTTTCTTAAACTATTCAAAAAACGTCTATACATTCTGTAAAATGTTGTTGTCTTTAGGAGCCTTGATATATTTAAAATTATCCTAATACTCATTCTAGCTCAGTCTACCCATACACTCTTCACTTTTTAAAGTGATCAAGCCCAAATTCTTGGCTTTTTAGAGTCCAGTATGTGTCTATTTTAAATTCTCGAATAGTGTGGGTTCACAAGAGGATACAGAAACAAGTTTTTGCACTGTTTTTGATTCACCTGGCATCCCACCAGGTTTGCTTTAAGTGCGGGGTTCAGAGAAAATTTCAGTGAGGCCTTCCAAATTTAGCTTGGATGAGATCCAAACACATAAATCCTTCATCCTCCATACACATATATTTGACTACTTTCCTATGGTCTGGAAGGCGGTTCACTCAGAACTCAGCCCAAGTCTTTTGAAAGTTTGTTTGATGCGAGGCCAAGGTTTGGGGTTGTAATTAAAACAGAATTGAGGCAGATTTGGTGAAAATTTGCATTCAATTGTGAAAGATTTTCTGAATCCTAGGAGGTGCTATTAGCCCTTGCAATTACTTTATACATCAGCTATGAGAAGGAGGAATGAAGGAGGAAGTCATGTTGGTCTGCTTCACTTAAGAACACTTACTCAGACAGATCTCTATGATGTTCTTTGTAAACTTTACTTAAAGGAAAGATTGGTCTTACTCAGAAGGATACAGAATTGGTTGCATCTACTTTTGTCTTGGTCCAATACAGGATATCAGAACATGAGTCAAAAGAAGAAAATCTGGAAATTAAAGAATAGATTTTAGTGCATTTCCTTCCTTTTTCCCCGTCCATATGATTTTTTTTTGTTACAGCTGTAAAACTCAGCATTTTTGATATAAATAGATATATACTTTTAATTTTACACCACATAATTTTATTGCTGCTGTACTACTACCCTTCCATTTCTGTCTGTGGTTGGCACTCTTTTCCTACAATTAGAGAGACTATAACACAAAGAAGACCCTATGTTTTGTAGTACTTGTCCCTTTTTGGTAGGTTCATGACACTTACACACTTATTGAACTGCTTTGGATCTAGGAGTTCTTTTTGATATAGACCCTTCCCCTGATACAAAGTTAATAACATGTGGATGAAGAATAGAATTTCATATATGATGTTCCTGTTCAGCAAACATCCATGGATATCACTTTAATTTCAGCACAAGGTAAGCATACCCACAATTCTTTTACTGTACAGAATTTTGAGCCTGGAATATCCAGTAGAAATCAGAATACACCTTTTTTTTTTTTTTTTTCCCAGAGCACTGATCCTCATTCATGTTTTCTGTTTTGACTTGTTTGACCTTTCCATCATGAAAAAGCCCCACAGCAACTCAGTATATGGAAACAGATTTGAGGTTTTACAGGGCCTATGAAGTGAAAGCTGAAGACAAAGAAAAAATCTTCCAAGTCACTTTTTGGCAATTTGCTGAATCCCACAAATACAGAAAAAAAAAAAAAAAAAGGCTGGGAGGGGCAAAATGGATACTTAATGCAAGGCTTTATTATAGTTTAATACGCTCTAAAAGATTCAGCCAAACTTTCTTGCTGTGAAAAAAATAGCATTTCAGAGTACATGTTTGTTTTTCCTCTCTCTTATCTCTTTTTTTCTTCCTCAAAGATTCTCTGTTTCAAAATCATTTTAAGAATCTTCTCAGAATTACTTGTTTCAGGGAAAATGCCTGCTACAGGAAATGGTCTCCATTTAAATTCAAGTATCAGAACCAGTTAATTCTTTTTGCCTATCAATCAGAGAAAATTGAATTCAAATCACTTAAGTTACTTTTCTAAATAAGCTTGAGTTCTTTCATCATACAGGTACTTTGAAGGTTTCATTGCAAGACCTCTTAGTATTCAGAATATTCAGAAGCGTAAAATGAGGCTTAATATTACTGCTTATTAAATTTGTGAGTCATTTTTCAGAACCTAGCTTATATGCTGTGTGGTCATTCCTTACAACTGGCCAACTGAATTCAATTCCACTTGCAATTCTATTTACTTCAGTAAAATTGCATTTTGTGCACAAAAGATTATTACATTTAAATTTAATTTAAAGAGTTTAAATTCACACTTTAGTTTTATGTACATTTCTGCACTTATATGGGTTAAACTGCATACACAGATGCAGCAGGAAATATGAACATTTGCCTATCTGTAATTTCAACATAAATACCTGTGATTTTATCTTTCTTCTAGTCTGCTTTGATACATAACGGAGCTTTTTGACCTCAGGTCACAAGTGTATTTATGTAATACTTACCCAACTTATGTTCAGCATCCTTCAAAAGTTTTAGGCAAAAACTGACACCTGCTCTTCTTTAAACCAATTGACAGCTGGACTGTATGATGGGAGCCTTGCAGTTTCAAAAAGAAAGCAGGCTGTTGCAGGCCCTCAGGTGAATAAGGAATTAATGTTTGTATCTGAATGGAATTTATTTGGTACAAAAAGACAGGAATAAAGATGTTTACATTATTGGGAGACCTCTTCTGAAGAAACCCTCACAGTAACACTAACACTCTTAATAGAGTGAAGGAACAGAGGTGAAGGCAGTGAAGCAGGGGACAGTGTGATCCAGTTCTTTCCGTTCATGTCAGGGCTGCTCGCTTTCATTGGAAAGGAGAGATCTAAATGTATAAATGTAACGTATTGATGATCCCAGTCCCTCTAGGATCTTTCCAGTGTGCTAAGTATCCAGCGACCACAAAAAAATATATTTCCTTTTCACTAATATTCCAAATAATGGGAAGTTATTTTCACATTTAGTAACATTGTGATGAACAGTACCTAATTGTCATTCACACCTGTTTTCAAAGTGGAATTCAGAATTGTTCTGATAAGGCCTGGACTCTTTTCCTGGAGGATCATCCTTGTTGATGAGCTTTTGCACATCACCGCAACAACCAGTGCAGCAGAGCAGGACTGTGGCATTTCAACGGGCCTTTGCACCCAATGATCTCCTATGCCAGGCAGGATGGCAGAAATAAATGCGTTCAGAGATTTATGAGGGATCTTAGCCACTTTCTCAGCTCAGAGGCAACTACAGAATAAATGTGGTACAGCTTTCAACTCCTATTTCTACAAATGAGAGATAATACTTCAAGAGTCCTCAAAAAAGCCTGGAGCTAAAGGAAATCAGTGCTGTGCATATTCAAAACACTTAAATGAAGAGTGATTAATACTGATCAAAGGCAGTTATGTAAATCCAGACCCAATATCCTTGCTTTTTTATCACTTTAGCTAGGGAAGCAGTTATTACACCTGTATTAGGATTTGAACAAGCTGAATGGTTAAGGGATTTAGCGACGAAGCAGAACAGACACTGAGAGTATTTCTGATCATGAAAGTTATTATGGTTTCAAAATCATTTCTGACCACATAGAAAATAGGTAAACAGAGAACCTAGAAAAACACATATTCTGGTCAAGTGCCCACTAGTTTAATCATTTCCTTTCTAGCTTTCCATATTTAGTAGGAAGTTACCTTGAAGTTTACCTTGAAGAAAGAACACTAAGAATATATTGTCAATGGTATACCAGATGTAGGTTGACAGATTATGCTAAAATTTCTATATAAATAAGTACCTTTACTGAAAATCTTCAAGTACTCTAGAAATAAATAAAACAAAGATGTTCCCTTGGTGCCTGTCTCCACACCCTACAGAGGATATTTATCCTCTGCACTTCTCTAGAAAGATGGACTCTGCCCAGCATCTCACAGTGACATAAAGGGATCTAGAAAAGAGAGGAAAGCAAGTTAGGTTTTGATACTTCCTTTCCATCTCCCTCCCCTCACAGGTCATTATAAGCTGTGTCAAAATCTGTGTACTAAGTAGCATCTGGGGTAATGAACAGTTAGTTTATTTTCTAGAAATGTAAAGCTTCTGTATTAAACTTATGTTAAGCCTCAGAACACTCCAATTAGCTGCTGAATGTTTGAAAAATGCAGACATGTACATAATTTTGTTGATCTAAAATTCTTATGAATAGACCTCCTAAAATCTCGGCTGTTTATGGTTTTCATAAATGGCAAACAAATGTGTGGCTATGTAAATCTAAGATCTAGTTTATTTCTCCAGGCTGAGAATTAAGCTAAGCTGCTCAAGATGTCAGAGAAATGAACATTGTGGGAAAGATGCGAAAATCCTGGAAGTGGATGGAGAGATTCACTTCTACAGAGATTCCTGTAGAAGAGACCTGTAGAAGAGTGTATGGCAACAAAAGAAAGATTCAGAAGGACTCTCATTTCGTATGCAGAAAAGGACCTGGAAAGGAAACAGAGGAAGTAAGTTAAATGGGAGAGACAATTAAACAGACAATTCTTAGTATATATCACATCAAGGTACTAGGAGAAAATTTCATAAAACAACAAAATTTTTAGAGTATAATTTTTTTATCAGTAGTCAGAATGAACAGCTTAAACAAATAGCTATATGAGCACAAACTTTATGATGCCAAGTATACTGCAGATCTGTATATCATAGTTCTTGTTATTCCAAATTCTAAATGAAAATTTTCCTGAAGTTAAGGCATTTATATATGTGGCCTACATGTGTTTCTCTGACCTGTAAAAATATATGTGGGGTCAGACTGCAACCCTTTTCCTGGCTCAAATGTGTGTGCATGAATGTCTTAGGAATTAATTTAAAATTTTCTTCTATATAGTCAAATATTTTCAGAAAATATGTACAGCAGCTGGACAGTGGACCACATGGTCACAGATGTCTCCTACACTTAGAAAATAAGGTCAGATTATTGTTTATTTACAATAGTATAATACGATTTTCTGTTGAGTTTTAGTTTTAGTCTTTGGAAGTGTATAGAACTGAATATAATTTTGTAAGTTTCAGACTAAATATGAAGAGGGCAAAGAGCAAAAGCTTAGGACAACAAAAACAGTACCTACAAGTTTTGCTTCTTTGAGCCTTGGCTTGCATTCTTTGCATTATTTGTGTGAAAGGTTTTATTTTTCTTTTTTTTTTCTATGCAATGTACATGAAAATCCTATTATGTTTGAACATTTTACAATATTTTAGCAATAACAGGGGCTTATTCTAAAACTTGCTAAGATTTTGCAGTTAAATTTTGAGAACCTCTGTTCTAAATTTGGTAAAACCAAATATTCATTTCTCTGACACTTATTTTTTCTTCTTTAAACTGTTTTAGGAACAGAGATGAGCAAATAAATTGGAAACAGAGGAACACTCTTACTACTTATGAGAGCCCAGTGCCTGTTCATATTCAGTTCTATTCTTGTTCTACACTTATATTATGAAGTTTTTACTATAGAAGAACTTGTGTCCTTGTGAAAAAAAAGCCTTTTCATTCTTTGCTTTCACATCACCCAGTCTGGGATTACAATTCTTAGTCATTTTATTAATAGAATTTTTTTTTCTCTACACAGCAAAAAGTACAGTAGCTGAAGAAATAGTGTCAGACAATTTTAAAACTGGAAGATAAATAAAAAGGTGTTCATTTTCATCATTTTTGTGAAATTGATTACTTAAATAGTACAGATTAACAACACTGATTGCAAAAACAAAACAGTTTCCCTTATGTTTTTACATATAGTTTTTCTCTATTGTTAATTTGTACCAGACAATTTTGCTTATGTATTGAGAATACTTAACATCATTAACATATATTGTCACTGATTTAGCAGTTGTTTACTTGAAATGGTGAGTCAGGCACACAATATTTGTTTCTCTAAATATTTGCTCTGGAAGACAACAAGGCAATGTTCCAGAACATCTATTCTCCAACTGTGTTGTTGCTTTTGTTTCTGAATACTTTTTGCCATGCATATTTTTTCACAGCTGTTGCCTGTAAAACTAGTTTAGATGCTACTCAATTGAGAGAAATGTTTTTTTATAACAATTCATAATTCTTTCATCTGTAGAACACAATGGATTTATATGTGTTTAGACTGGTCTATTTTGTTAATAATCCACGGTCAATAAATCATGGAACCTCCTTGTAGAAATAGTTTACAACTTACATAGCATGACTTGAAGAACTCGTGTCTTCTGTTCTTGTTCTAATTATTTGTATTTAAAGTGTGAATGCAATTTTATACATTGGAGTTGCTTTGGATCCTATATTTGCTATATTTTTATCCTATTAGATTTTGAAACCATAGTAATTTTCATGGCATCTGGATGTAATACATTTTTACTACTTTCAGAAAGTCTCTCAGTGGGTTATAGATACTATGGATAGATTGATTCTCTCCCATTGAGAGACTTTCTGACAGTATAGAAGCTGTGTTATAACCATACAAAACAAATTATTAATAAATGCTGAAAAATCTGCTTAAAAGCCTGAAAGTTATTTCTTCTATAACTAAACAGTTTCTTTCCCTTCTTTTCATAATTTTATGCTTCTTATGAAGATTGATTTCTGAGATGCTCAGGGACATTTTGGTACCACTTTAGGAATTTTGGATCATACCGTGGTTATGAACTTTGTTTCTGCTTTTGAGACACACAGTAAGTATTGGGCCCTGTGAGGCACTGCAGAGATAACAAAACTAACTCTAAACAGAAAAGAGCAGAAAAATGAGGTGGTACTGAACTCTCTTCTACGCATCTTAGACCTTGCATCTAAACTAGCCAAAAAAAAAAAAGAAAGAAAGAAAGAAAAAAGAAAAAGAGAGTTAAATTAGTAAGCTGCACTTCATGGAAGTGCTCTTAGTTACTTACAAAGCCTATAAAGTCCATAGGCTGGTTCCTAAAATCATGTGTCTGAATTTTGATATATTTAGTAACTGTTGAGAGACCAGGCCCTTCAGACACTACGGAGGTTAGGTCTGTTATCCCTATTGAGGAATGCATTTCAGGCATAGAGATATATACATGATGTGTAGTTAAATATTTCCTCGAGGTGGGATAGTTTCCTCAAGACAGCAGCTTAATTAAATATCTTTTATTAAGAAAATAAAGGAAAGAAAGGAAACAAAACCATTGTTGAACTGAGGTGATGAACAGAATACGTATCTGTTTCTTCAAGCAAAAAGAACTATACCTCTCTCTGTTACCAATTTCCTTACTCATCTTCGTAATTGTGTACATCATCACAAAAATCACCCATGGAAATAAAAGTGAAATTCTCCTACTGTAGAGATTCATTGATAACCCATATGACACGGACCCATTTATGCCGAGCACCCAAGGTAAATTTTATTCCTGGCAAATAATGTTCAATCACATTTACAGCTATTCCTTAGTAGGAACCATCCACCTGTTTAGAGTGTATGCAGAACACTCAGGAGCCCAGGACAAAGTTAGGATTTCTGGCATTGACTGTGTGATTTTTTTTTTATGGATGTATATATGTAATGTTCATCACTTCAATACATTACCAGCTGTTGGAGAGTTGATACTTTTGGTGTTCATTCTTTTTCATTTCATTCCCATTATGCTAATTCTATATACCTCCAAGCTGAGTCTTTATGTATTTTTATGCAAATTTCTTTTCAATTGGTTTCAACAAAACCATCTTCCTACTAGCTAAAATGTGAGGTCTTGTTCCCCATGCTTGTGTCCTAGGTAAGTTACCTAGAAAAGATTTGAGGTACATTAAAACTTTTAGTTCATTATTTACAAGCCAGAGTTTTCTGAATGTTTTATTTGCAAACACAGAAAGAAAAGCAAGCATCCACCTGAGCTTAAAGAATTAAAAAAAAAAAAAAGAAAAAGAAAAAAAAAAAAAGAGTTTGAAGTAGGTTTGAATATCAGGTGAGGTCCTTTCTGTATTTAATAATAAGCAGCAGCTGCTTCTTGTAGCGTTTTCAATGTGTTCTGTCTGAAAGGACATATTGTTTTTCACAGCTGAGAGAAAGATTCAATTTTCAAGAGGCATACTAATGTAAACAGTCCCTAAGACAGTCCCTGAGACATTGATCTGGAGTTATGTTTTTAGCACAGTGCTCTAAGGATCATTAGATTCCAACTGTCCCATTGCTATATGATAAGGAAAAAATTACTGTATCGCCAAGTTCCTCTTGTACTGCTATGACTCCTGAGGAGTTGTATAGGTTTAGTAGAAACCAGAAGAGGAATTACTAATCAGTGTAATTAAGTTAATTCTTTCCTATGCATGCTAAATTCATATGCGGTTAAGATGTATTTAAACAAACAGTAACATCAGTGACTGATGACCATCAATTGGGAAGGCAGCAACATGTTTCAAGACAGTGAGAAATTATGTTATGTATATTAGAACTGTATATTTCCAGCACCTATTTTTAGCTAATGCAGATTTTTTGTAGATTATGTAGATTTTGTAGGTTAGTTGTAGCTCTTCTTGTTCCTTTTATTCTCTTTAGTATGCAAATGGAGGCAAAGCAGTCAGCAAAACAACTGGGACAAAATATCAAAAGAATAATTTTGAGATTATATTGCTTAATCATGTTATATCACATGAAAATGTTTGAAAAAGATGCTGACCTATTTTGCATAGCAATTATATTTGAATTGTATTGATAGAAGAAATAGCAATATGTAAACTTCCTCTGGTTTGATTAGTTGTTTGTTTGTTTTGTAACTATCAGTTCTTTGCTGTCAATGCACCAAGTTATTGAAGGAAAATTAAGATACATTGAATACATTGGAGAAATGAGGTTTTGAAATGCATGACTTGTCAGAAATCCCGCCCATCCTAACATAGCCTTTTAAAGTCGAAAAATAGAGATAGTCAGGAATATTTTGACTAAACTAAAGGAACAGCTACTGAAAGATTATTTTTTGTGCTGGTCTAAAGAAATTCTGTGGTCCCCAAGTAGTGATTGGTCTACGAGGGCATGATAAGCAGTCTGTAGGAGGTTCATTTTTATACTTTTTTCAATTTTACTCTTTATAATGTGTGTTCTCAGCCTGAGAAATGGTGAGAATTGATCCAAGTCTTTGGGAGTCACTGCAGTATTGACTTATATGCTACGATAATCTGTAATATGATATATGACCAAGAAACTACCTGTTGGGTAAGATTTCGCTGCCTTTCCAGAAAGAGATTAAAAAATCAGAAGTCACAGCCCTTCAGAATTTTTCTTCTAGGTGGTAAATCTTGAGTGGTGAAAGCCCTTGACAAGGTTTCTAGAGCATTTAGTCCCAATGCCTAAAATTACTAATGAGTTTATAAGGAAAACAACATAACTCTCTACCTAACTAGTCTATACCTGGCAAACATCCCAGAACAGCTACTAAGCTGTTGGCAGCCAGTGCAAAGTAGAATAGCCAGGAAGCTGCATGTATTTGGTTTTAGGATGAGAAAGTATAAGTCTAAAGTATAAAAAAATGCCAAAGACAAACCTTACAACTACTTATCCTGAAGCATAACTGAGGGATTAGTGAGTACTAGAGCCCAGATATGGACTAGAAAACAAGTAGGAAGAGGAATATTTGAAGCTGACCAGAGGTTGGTTAAAGGATGGCATTTGTCATGCATCAGATGTAGGTCTACAGAACATATAGTAGTGTGTAGTAGCGCACAAGGCAAAGAAGATAAAAGACTTGAACACATTGTAGGATTTTAGATGACTTTATGTAAGTTTCCAAACAGCTAACAGATGAGTGGAAGAATGGTGTGTGTCTGGCACAACATCCCCTACCCTATGATTTTGTTGGCAAGCTCATTCCCATGACTGACATCAATGACAAATCAGGTAGCTTACAAAAGAAGAGGACTGAGTCTTGGCAGTCTACCCAGCAGTAAGGACACAGACATTGTTTCAGGCTTAATTAGTGAAATAAAGTAACAAGTTGCTTGTTTTCCCCAGAGAACCTTATACTAAGTGACTCATCAGATCATTGCTGGAGCTTCTGTCATCACTCGCATCTTGAAATGTTGATGACCACTGCATTTTTGTGTCCTATGTTCTGCTGCTGGGAACAGCAACTAGCTTCCCCTAAGATCACAGTTAAGGTTTTGTTACGAAAATACACAAATGAATGGGAAGAGCAATCTCTTTATTACAAAAGGCTGGCAGGAAAATCCTTAAAGAAAGTCATTTCCAACAAGATCAAAGGAAACAGCTCCCACAGGGCCACACACACTCCATTCCTCTTTTTGTATTGCAATCATAATCTACTAATCCTGTAGGAAGAAGAGCTATCAGGGAACCAAAGGGCACTTGAAATAGTGCATTGGAATAATTTATGCTAAACTGATTTTCTTCCCACATTAAAAAAATAGGACTTTTTTTCAGTGTGATTCTGATCATGATAACGGTATGTGGGATACTGGCAGTCTCTGTACTTCTGTCTGAACATTTCATCACCTTATGGTTTGTAAAGTCTTATTTAGAGATTCTGAGTATCGGTGGGCTGTGGCTTTTTTCACTGTTTTTTTCTGTTATTTTATTTTATTTTATTTTATTTTATTTTATTTTATTTTATTTTATTTTATTTTATTTTATTTTCCTAACAGATGATGCTATCATCCCACACAGTGAATTTCCCACTTACGTCATAGCTGCTGTGGTGTGTCCCTGTGTCTTAGCTGATATTTCCCAGGTATGCATTCACATAGTGAGAAAAATGGAATTGTTTTGTGGGTAAATATGAGATAAAACTGTATCAGTAGAGCCACATGAAAAGTGTACAAAGTTTGACACGGAGTAAAAAAGGTGATTAGCTATAGCTTTTGCATTAATGTTTGCAGCAGATTGTAAGATTTCCTTTACATTTAGAGATCATTGGAACAAAAGATAAAGGAACATAGTGTTGCCTAGAAAATTGGGCCAGTTTGTTGGCAAAAATTGACTGCTGTTTTGGGGTGGCTTTAAGAGGGTATGATGGTTAAGCTGATTTCTTTACAAAACCATAGAGTTCTTTAAAATAAAATTAAATATCAATGATAAAACAATGAATGAGACCCTTGAGCTTGCATGTGCGATCAAGCCTGTGTCTAACTGAGAAAGTCAGGAGACAGCAGCCATTTCACACACCAATGCCCTGGAAACCACAAACTGAGTGATACTAGTAAGAGAATGCTTGTCCACATGTATATTTTCAATAAGGAATAGCTTGCCTGAATATGAATGAGTTAGGAAGAACCCAGTATGATCACTGTTATTTATACTAATACTGTCTCCCAACAATGCAGATTGCATGGGGAAAGGGAAAATACAATATACCTATCTCAGTGAATGTTTAAAGGAAATTTCTAGGTGGAATAAGTAAGCAAATGTGTGAAACATTAAATTAAGGTCCTAAACTGAGACACAGTACAATGAGATAGCTAAAACAAAGGATTAAAACAAAGAGGTTGAACTGTCATTTCCTCTGAAGAGGTATAGCCAAGCTGTGATTTAATCCAAGGGAGAGGAGAAGAAAAAGGAAGAGTAAAGATGCAAAATATTCTATTGTAATCAGATTTTTAAAAAGTGCTTTCACGTAAACTACTTACATTATCTTGAAAAAGGTGCTGTATATTGTATATCCGTACTCAGGGTTAGATCAAACTGATTGTCATATTGCACAAATGTGATGTTCCTGCACTTAGAAAAGTTTAAAAGTGTTCAAGGTGGTCACAAAGAGGCAGGTGGTAACAAGGTAAAAGTCATGACTAAGAAAATAGAAAGGCAGTCTACTTATACCTGGATCACAACATGTTGATCTCTCTAATCCTTACAGTGAATCAATGGATTGATTCAAGTTACTGGCTTGTGTGGCTTTTAGAGAGATGAGTTTATGTGTCTTCCATGTACTACTGCCCACTGTGTATTTTAAAGCTGAGAGAGCTGCAGTTACTCATCTGACAGATATGAAAATTAAATTTGCATTCCTCTCCACATGCCCTCAAGCCTCGTCCTCTGTTTTTCACTAGCAAAGCCAATGTTTTACTAACAAAGTCATTCTAAGGTTACAGGTCAATGATTTAACTGTCTCCAAATCACTCCCCTGGTGATCTGCTTGACTAGCTTGCCTGTTCACGTGAGCAAGTTTAAGACTGTAGGTTAAATTTTAATGAAACACCTCTAACTTAGTGTTTCACCTCAAATTGATGATCTGCTGCTTCTGTGGGAATAAAGTATGTCAACTGTCATCTGCAGCTTTATCTTCATTCCTGATTGCGGTTCCTTACACATAGACATATGTTTAAATGGCACTGGGGTATCATGAGTGCCATTATCACTAAAAACTGAAAGTTTCCAGAGAGTTCACAGGAGAATAACAATCTCTGCACTGTTAGATGTGACTTATGTTATTTACAGTTCACCATCTCTCTGTGCATCCTGTAAGTGCTTGTGTGGGGAGAGGAACAGAATTTTATCAAACACATAAACTTGGCAAAGCCTTTACTTTGACTGGTTTGAATCATGCAAAGGCTCCTAGCTTGCATTTACAGATCAAAATAAGGGAGGACCACATATTACCGCTTTTCTGCTGGTTTGAGGGGGAAAAAATGCTCAACTTCCCTTGATTTTTGATCTGTGTGGCAAGAATACTCCCTAAGGTAGTAACTCACTTTAACTACAGTTCGAATTGATAGTGACTTGAGTTATATGTAAAAGAAATGTTTGATATTTCTTCTTGCCAGTGATTTGGCTATGGGGATACAATCAAGATACTGTTTAAAAATAGTATTAACAACTGGAAGAAAACACTCTGCCTATGTATATACCCAATGGGGCTCATCACTAAGGCATGTGACTACATTTAAATACCGAAGGAAGTAATCATCATTATTAAAAACTGGAAAAACTAGAAAAATACTTCATAACTAATAATTTTAAGAGATACTTTTAGTATAATTTCCAGTTGTGATTGGCTAATGTGTGCAGAGTTACTTTCCTGCCAGCTGTGTACACTTGGAATTATTTGTCAAGTACACTGTGCAAATATGTTTTGGTCAATATGAGAGATTCATTGTGACCATCAGAAATGTGAGGGTCTACAGCTGGATGTGCGTCACTTCTTGTTACTTCTGTTTCTTGATTGGATGGAAATAATTTTAACAGTCAGATTCTCAGAACCATTTCCATAAGTTCAATATGAAAATGTGGAAATACGATTCATCATTTCTGTAGAGTGCCCAGGAATGAAATTTCTAGCAATGTCAACAACCCCTCTCCGCTCCTTTTTTTTTTTTTTTGAGTTAACATCTAACTAGGTTACCTTATTCCATTGGGCTATTAACTGAATAGAAGGATATTGATTGAATGATATTAGAATATGATTTATATGAAATGCATACAACCTTTTATCTGTCTTCTGCAGTCTCTGTACCACCCAGAATGCAATCACTGATAGATTTCACTGTATCTGGGAGTGATAATGAAGAGGATTAGAAAGACTAAACAGGTAGCCGAGAGCACCACATGAAGCATTAAATTTGACTGTCAATATGCAGGAGATACTATGTGAAGAAGGGAAAAAAAAAGAAAAAGTATTCTAAAGTTTAGATTTTTCAGTTGAATTCTACATGCCTCTCTTCAGAATTTGTGTGACTTCCATAACCAGATATACACAGCAGATCTGTGCTAAAGTAAGACTGTGAAAAGGAAACTTTGTGCAGATAAATGTTCTTAATTTTCATGGCAACTTTACTGATGCAACACTTCAAAACTGATTGTAACAGAGATTTCTCTGACAACATATATAAGCATAAAGGTTAGTTTATGTTAATATCGAAAGCCTAATACTCTGATAATTGTGGAGGTCAGACATTTCGGTCAGAGATTATAATGACATAAGTCATTATAAACAAATTTCTGGAGTATTTAAGTACAGTGACAGTGTATTTTTGAGATAGGTAAATCATGTGTTTGAATTTTCAGATGCAGGCAAATGGATGTGAAATTTCAACTAACGTTTTGTATCTGATATAGTCTGAAAGTATTGCAGGTAGTTCTGTGCAATAGCCAGCATGATATCTATATGCTCTAAGTCACAGTTATTCGGTAATATTAAAAGAGGATGAGGAACTTGCAGCCCAAGAGCCAGACATAAGCAGAAAATCCCTTTCATGTATGGTGGTTTATTTTTTTGTGTGTATGTTATTTGAGTAAGACCAAGTTGTTTAACATGTTATCCTCAAAATCTTTCCAGACAAGGATTCCCCACTTGAACTTTCATTATACTATGAAGACTTTGCACCTTCTTTACTGTTTGTGTTTGTTTGTTTGTTTTAGTTTGGAGTTTTTCTTAGCTCAAATGAAGAGACGGACGAATCAATCTGACTTTTTGCCCCACTATGTGAACCTTTGGGGTAAGATTTGAATGATGATGAGACTGAAGCATCAACATTATTTTTGCTATGTAAGATTCATTTTACTTACCTGTTCCTTTCCAACAGCTGTGACAATTCTGAAAGACATTTAAATGATATATATTTTTTTATACTTCATCTGCCTCCTATCGTGCAGAGATTAATGATGGTCAGTTAATGGACAGCTATTTAATCTCTTCTTTTCTTTTTCTTTCTGGTTGTTTATATTTTGTTGCCAGGGCTTTTTCCTGACTTTTTCCATGCAGCTTTGAGTAAACAAGGACTAACCTTCAAAGCATTTTTTCAAATAAAATATTTGATTTTACAGTATTCTAGGAGCTAGAAGGATCATCTCTCTCCCACTTAGTCTTTGTTAAGTATATCATCTGTACCCTGTTTCCACAACTGTCAGTCTCAAGTCTTCCTGTATGTATTCTCAGCAAATACCACTTGCCCACATTTTACTCTTTCCAAAACAAGTTCCATTTCTGGTTTGCTTCAGACTGCTGAGCCTGCTTCTTTTTCGCCTTACTGTCATTTACTCCATCTGCAAGTCCAGGCCTTCCTTAAAAAAAAAAAAAAAAAAAAAGATGTCCTCTTAAAAAGATTTGGTTTCATTCCACCCAGCTGAAACAGATGAGGGAGAGGCTGAAAAGGTAGAATAACCTGATCTCTGGTTCTGGTTCATTATTCAGACAGAACAGAGTGCAAAATTCAGAGAGTTACTGCCACATAAGAAGTTTTTAGTGAGTGTGAGCAAATCTTTTCAAAGTGTGTGCCTTTGCCAAGCTGTATGCATTTTCAAGGGGTAATAGAAGATATATCTTTAACACACGGCTTATTTTTCCTGTTTTTTTTTCACAATTATGCTCCACTCCACTGGGAAGTTTTATTATTTCCCCATAATTTATGGTAAACTATCAATGCATGGTTAGTAGTCATGGATTGTCTTTCTCTGAAATTATTGTTATCTTTTACACATGCAGAAAAAACCAAGCTAACCGGAAATCCAAGATCAAATATCATGTACCAGATTTTATTCTGCATTCTACTGTGTTCTGCTTCGTTGTACTATTAATTATACTGCAGGACTTGATGTTATGTAATCTCATAAAAACGCAAAAAACAACAGACATCACCCATGGTAAGAATCAGTAAAATCTCTATTTAATAGATGCTCATATCATTGTGCTGGCTGTTAAGAATCTGGCCTGTGTTACATCATTTATTTAGTGATAATAAATTAAGTAGGCTGTAAGGCGACACTTTCACAGGTTTATTAGATCATTCTTCAGGGACCTATTTCAGTTCAGCTTTAAATTACCAAAATTAATGCTCATCAAGCTATTAAAACAAGCAGGTTTTCTTCATTGGCTAACTTCCCACTTTATGCTTCTTTCATCCTTTGAAACTTTTAAAATATGTCTTACTTGTATCAAGCATAAGATTTTTATGAAGGTATGTCAAGGGCAGTTATGAAAGAAAATAATAAGTTGTTTTTAATATGACTATAGAAGAGAAAGGGAAGGAGGTCTTGTTATTTCCAAACAAAATGTTTGCCAACAAGCAAAAGGGCATAAGATAAAGAACTGACACAGTTGGAATGGTTGGAAATCATCTTAACTGCAGTTCAATTTTCATTTATTCTTAGTGAAGGATATAATATGTAATCATGGGTATCCTGTCAGCTGAATACAAACACATCGCATTAATCTAGTAGGGATTCAGCAAGTATTCATTCATAACAGGAAGGAGTACAAAAGGGTTGGCAGGTTTGATTTGTATGGTAGATGGCATTTACAAGGATGAGCTGACAGCTGAACTAAGTGTGTTTGACAAAATAATTTAGGGGAAAAGCATAAATCGGAGACCTTTAAAAAGTATCTAGGGGAAAAAAATCAAAGCACACAGCCATAACTCTACATTACATTAATGAGCTTGTTCATTTTTTTTTGTGAAAATGCCCATGGGGACATTTCAATGTAAAATGGTTGCTGCCCTTTCTAATGTTGCCAAATACTAAAAAACAAAAGCTACATGTGAAGCAGTTAAGGAGGAGCAACACAGTAGTTAAGGATTATCATCACAGAACTTGATGTTTCTTCTGTGTTAAGAAAGATATTAATGACTTTGCATCACCAAGAATATTGTTATCTTATTTCGGAAGGCTGGAGAAGACCTTCTCCTACAGATGATTTTGTTGTTGTTGTTGAATTTGGGGATTTTTTTTTTTTTGTAGTTTAAAAACAGTCAACACCTAAAAGAACTGAATGAATCTGGCTAAAGCAATCTGTCTCTAGAGAGGCTAGCAGGGAGCTTAGAGAGGCAGATCTGCAACATCCTTGTGTCCTGTAGCAGTAGCACAAGATTTCTAAGAATCAAGATTTCACGATGCATCCTGTCTGAAACAGAAATGGTGACAAGAAGCCCCAAATGGCTTTCAGCAGCACATCCCATTGGAGGGAGGATTGGCTAAACTTGTTCTTGTTGACTAGGGGAGGAAACTATGTTAAACTATTCCTCTACTTTAAGGTAGCATTTGCCTCAGGACTACAGAGGTCTCTCCATGTCTGAAATCTTTCAGGAACCTTTGAAAATGACTCTGCCCTTTTAAATACCTTACCTTATAGGCATTGTCCTGGAATCACAAATGGCTAATGATTGTTTGTGTAGCTGTCGGGTAGGAAGTGGATATCAGGAGTATTATTTTCTTCAGGATATTGCTTGTTGCTCATTTAAACAAACAGAAGTTTCTCCAGAAATGCAGAGGGCATCCCAGTGGCTTTGGAGATGCACAAATGAAAACACATACCTTTTGTCATTTTTTTTTTCCCCTGGAAATCTGCAATAAACTTATGTGTTCTAAGTAGCAAAGGGAATTCTCTGCCTCCCTCTGAATGGAGAAACACACATATGTTTAAGGCGTCTGCCCAAAGGACAAAAAGGGTAAATGGTTTAGACAGAAGTTAAAGAGATTGCAAAGTAGAGAGAACACAATTAAAAGCGAAGAAAGGCTCCAAACAGGTATAGGGGGAAATAAAGATAGGAAATTAAAAAAAAAAAAAAAAAGGCAGGAAAAGAAAAAGAAAAAGAAAGAGAGAAAAAGAAAAAGAAAAAGAAAAAGAAAGAGAGAAAAAGAAAAAGAAAAAGAAAAAGAAAAAGAAAAAGAAAAAGAAAAAGAAAAGGAAAAGGAAAAGGAAAAGGAAAAAGAAAAGGAAAAGGAAAAAGAAAAAGAGAAAAAAAGAAAAGAAAAAGATTTATGAATTTAGCAATGTCAAGGCTGAAACTGGCTAGAACCTACAGCAGTATTAGTATGTCTGGATAACTAATGCATGATATTCAATCAAAAGAAGTAGAACTACTGAAAGCATTAAAGGTGAAAACATGAAGAGGAAATTAAGCATTTCTTGGCTTACAGTCATAGAATCACAGAATCACAGAATGCTTAAGGTTGGAAGGGACCTCTAGAGGTCATCTAGTCCAACCCCCCTGCACACGCAGGGTCACCCGGAGCATGTGGCACAGGGTTGCATCCAGTCAGTGAAGTATGCCTGAGAGATTATTAAAAAACAAAGATTTATCACTTCTAAGCAGCACTAATATGCCTATCATACTCTATGTGATGATGATGCATACTCCAAGTTATAAAGCTGATTTATATTTTTGTTTTCCTGTACTTCCAGGCAATAAAGTTTTTGTAACTGTATAGCTCAGCTGACTTTTCTTCTCTCGTTATCTGCAAGGCATATTAAAATAGAAGTACATCCAACCTGAAAAAAGCCACAAAAAGTTTTCTCTCTCAGAGCAGATTTCCACAAATAGTTTCTTTTTCTTTTGCATTTGTATACATAAGTCTCATTAAACATACTTAATAATTAACAAATACCAAAGAAAACCCAGTGCAGTATCTCAACAAAATATGTGCTACCATCTGTTGATCATGCTGGATTGTGTTTATTCTAAAGCAGAAGGATAACTGTTATTTAACTAGAGCGGCTTTTTGCTGCATCTGACTGGTTTACTGCACCAACCCCATCTGCCCTTCTTCTAGCCCTGATTTTCCTAGTATGTTAATGGCATGATGGTTGTGCATTTGGAAAAAAAAAATGTCTATGCCTATGTAAGCCTAAATGGAGAATATTTGTACTCTACAAAATTAACTAAATGTAATATTACTTTAAGTAATAGGCTATTGCCCTGTTGTATTAGTCATTTCCACTTTTAATTTAATAACACAAACTCTTCCAGAATGTGCATAATTCAGGGACCTCATGACATCCTTAACATTTTTGTGCTTCATGACAGAAAGATACTTGAAGACTCTCTTTTCTTCCAAGCAGCCTACATTCAGAGTTGGTCTGCCCTGCTGAGATGTCTAGGTTTCTCATAATAACTTCAGTGTAATTCTGTAAGTGTTATTTTAATTTATTTTCCATCTTCAGTAGCAATTTTTCCACAAAACTATCTTCAAAAGGACTGATTTGGAGAGACAATTATGAATAGAATGTCATACAAGAGGAGCCTTTCAAAGCACGCATAGCTAAATGATAAAATAATACTGTATCTAAAGCAGAATTTCAGCTTCTAGGAGGATTATAACATGTAAAGCAGAGCTACGTACAGACATTCTGGTATTAGATGTGTCTGTGTTGAGAATTTGAAATATTTATATGCGGAATCACAGAATCATTGAGGTTGGAAGTGACCTTGAGCAGTCTCTAGTCCAATCTCCTGGTTAAAGTAAGGTCGACACTAAATTCAGATCAGGTTGCTCAGGGCTTTCCCAATGAAGTCTTGAAAACCTCCAAGGATGGAGTTTGCACAGTCTCCGATTGTGAGCAGAGGAAAAGTCCTCAATGTGAAAATCTTTTTTTCCTTTTATCCTGTGAGATATTCCCCTGTTCTAACTAGTGACCAATCTCTGCTATCCCCCTACCATGTGCTTTGGGAAGAGCTCAGCTCCATTTTCTTCATGACTGGTCCACGGGTAGAAATGGGTGGCTTTTAGGTCCTCCAAAATTGTCTATTCTCCAGTCTGAAAAAACTCCTAGTCCCTCAGCTGCTTCTCAGAGGGCCAGTGCTACAGTTCTGAACATCTTCGTGACCCTCTGCTTCACTCACTTCATTTATTGATGCCTTTCATAAATTTGGAGGCTTCAAAAGTAGATAGAGTATTCTAGGGTAAAGAATATATTTTTCTTTGACCTGCTGGTTGTCCTCCTTGTAATACAGCTCAGGATGGTGTTGGTCTCCTTTGCTGCCAGTGTGCACTGCTGACTCATGTCTACCTTACTGCCCACAATCACCCACAAAGTCTTTCCAGATTGTACTTGGTTACTAACCTGTAACATTGCAGGGGGCTATTCTGTCCCAAGCGCAGGACTTACTTTGCATTTGTCTTGCCTGAATTTCACAAAGTTCTTCTCGGCCTAATTCTCCAGCATGTCTAAGCCTCTCTGACCCTACCCTTGAGCATATGGTCTATAGCCCCCAGCTTGGTGTCAACATTAAATGTAATAAGGGTTTATGCCATGTCCTTCTCCATGTCACTGATAAAGCAGAACAAGTCACAAGGCATACCTCTGAGGAACTGTCCTTGTAACCAGGTTTCTGGTAGATGACAAGCCCTGCTTTTGACACTGATGAGAAAACAATTTTTTCACCTTATATTTCATCCTCAGAAGATGTCACAGTGTTCATCTTTGAGAAGGAAACATTATCAAAGCTAGAAAGCACTTGTGCATAAATGTGCTTGGAAAAGGTATCAACTGCGCAGTGCTGGTAAAATTTTGTTAATGAAATGCAATGCGATGCATCTAATGTTGCAAGTAAAATGTAAGTACTGGACGACTTCAGATATTTAGATACCGAGAGAGAAAATATTTTTGTCTTGTTTCTTTGTCTTGTTTTTGTCTGTTTTTTCCCCTAGTGCTAGGTAATATTCCATTGGTACTTTATCTACAATTTCACAGAAAGGATTTTAAGATCAAAGATTTAGCGTCTGAAGAATAGTTAGGAGGTAAAAATATGAGGATTAATAATTAAGCTTGCCATACACAGGAGAAAATCTTCTCACTGAGATATATACGGAGTAGAAATACATCTAGAAAGGACAGGAAATCCAGATGTCCAAGTAGAAGATGGATGTGTCTGAACTGCCAGTAACTAGGCATATCTGGATTTATCTGTGTTTTGTGACTCTCCCCATAACACATGTAGATGAGGCATACTGAGATTAGATAGCTTGTCAAGAGGAAAACAAAAAGTGTTCTCTACTGTTGTGACTTTTTTTTTCAGTCTTGCATGAATAGTATTGATGGAGGAAGGGTAATCTTTATGCTTAGCTCCCGAAGATCAGGTATTTCATGAGGATTCAACTTTTCATTTTAACAGAACAAAATTGGTGGGTAAAGGTGGGGAGCTGAAAGAATCTTATGTTTTCTACTAGTGTAGCTACACAAAAAAAAGTTTTATGATCAGATGGTGCTCTGCCTTCTCAGAAATAACCTTGTAAAGGAAAAAGAGATCACAACACATACTTTGAAAAATCTTTTTCCTTTAAACACTGATAACTTTTGATCAGGATTTTGATTATTTTGAGGCTTGACTCATGTCTTTGAAGGCTTATAGTTATCAGTGTTATGAACAGATTAAAGACAAAAAACACAAATCTGAATACAGGTTAAGCTACCAACCTCACTGGCAAAACCTAGTTCCATACATCAAACTTGAAATTAATCTTTTTCAAGGAATTATATTACAATGTTTGGTTCTCTTTTTATTATTAAATTCATATTCATTTACATTTCCAGTTAGTCAGGTCTGAGAGGGTGTTGCCAAAATGCATAAAAGATTGGGCTTTTATGGTATTTTTGGCCTCATTTATCCTATTTTGGCACTTTAGATCAGCTGTAATGGATTTATATTTCTGTCCTTTAGCATTTCTGTGGTTTTACTCCCAATTTGCAATTTTTCTACAGATGCATTTTGGACCAGTTGCCCTCTCTTATGCTTTGTTCGTTTCTGATTGGCTTACTTGCCTCAGTATCCCACACTACATATGTTACAGGAACATCTACTGAATATTCATTCATTTCAAAAATAGATAGAGGGATACAGGGAAAAAGAATTCTGCTGTAGTTTAATGACTTCTCTACCCTGTGTCCCCTTAATGACTCTCACCTCCTCTGCAAAGATCTGACAGAAGTATTCTTTTTACCCAGCTGTGTTTTTTGGCACATTGCAGAAACAGGAATCTGGTTCTTAGGACAGGAAAGACTAACCACATCACAGAACTGATCAGATGGACTGCCAGCTGCACTGCAGGGAAGGCCTGTTAGCCCTTCCCCACGCTCGTCTCCACTTGTGCGCACAATTTACCTGAAAACTCTCTTGGAGGTAAGGCTAAGGAAAAGAATTAAGAATTAAGAAGGGAAAAAAAAGAGAGAGAGAAAGAAAAAGGAAAAATAGCTTCTCATAAATGACATTCTGAAGGTTTTAAGAATGCTCAGGACGAATTTGCCATTTTTTCCTTTTTATTCCAGGTGATTTAAATTCATCATAAAAAGAACTTCTAATGCAAAAATCCCCCTTTCAAGGTGTTATAGAAAGAAGTGTTTTGGGTGGTCGCAGCTTTAGATCTTTTGTTTATCATGTCAGCGTAGATAGGGATTTTGATTTTTGCTGTTTTTTACTGTACTCTTCGTAATTCAAGAGAAGGCAAGAGAGGAAGCATCTTTGTTCTTTCAAACTCTCCACATCTTTAATTTACAGTGTGTTAGGATGTTTACAGCTCACACATTATGTCAGCAACCACAAAGAACTACTTACTCTGACTGGATAAACAAAATTGTTATTAAGAATGTTTTAAAGAAGCATTCCTGGTAATAACGTAAACCTTGTAATTTATTCCCATAGAAAATTTGATTCATAGGTTTCTGAGTGATTAGAATTCTTTATGTCATATGATAACACACCAGATGATTATCCACTTTAGGGTGGGTCCAATGCCACTGTAAGGGAATATTAGAAATATCTACATAGCAATGCAGTTAATCGTAACATTGAATTTAAGGTAAGTTTTTTTTCAATTATTTATTTCCTTTGGTTGCTCTAGTGCTAGTGCCATGCTTAAAAACCTGCCAGGTACGTGGAAGGATTTGTGCTCAGGACCTTTGCTTAAATTATATTCTACTTCTCCCCTGTACACAGTCAGTTTTCCAGGGCAGACAAGGAAATCAAGTGATCGTGTTGCTGTGATCAAGTGATCAAGTCGCTTGCCCCACTTGTAAACAGTGACTGGGATACAGACAAGGAACTTGAGTTTTCTGTATAAGGATCTGTTATTTTCATAAAGACCGACGCATCTGGGGCTTGACAACCCTGTTCCAGGTTTTATCTTTGCAGTGATAGTCTTCTAGAACAGAGGAGTGTATAAACCATTGCCATCATCTGTTTGGCACAGGTTTCCATGTTGGAAGACTATAAGATGTTTAATGCACTTAATGACCTAGATACACAGTGGTTGAAAAGAAATTCAAAACTTGAGTAGGCAAATGCACTCAGGCCATTTGGATATATCTGACCAAAACAACCCAAGGACATAATTCTGGCAAGTGGGAGATTGTGTCTGGGAGCTGTACTAATACTGGGTTTTCTGGATTCTCTTCATTTTAAATAGTGAAACAGCTTCATAGTTTATTTAGCAATTTCTGTTATTCCTGTACAACGTGTGTTCATATTAATAGTGAGGCAGAAGTATTGCATCTCGTTTTAATAGCCAGCTATTTTTCTAAGTGTTGTTTTAACGTACATGGCATAGTCACACATACTATGCGGACCTTGCTGTCCTGCTGCTCCATAAGGAAAATTGGTTATCCCAGACTCTTCAGATTTTAACATCTGTTTTTATATGGCATAAGGAGCAGTCTTTGGAGAATTTTGAGCGCAAAGAGATCCTGACTTTTCAGTTTAGCCAAAGCTTTTACTCCACTAGCTATATCAAACACTTTCATAAATGCCACAGAAACAAATACCTTACCTTACATAAAATAGCTGACATCTGAAACCTGTGCAATTCTTGACAGAGTTTGAATTAAGTAAAACTAACATGCATTTAAAAAATGAGAGCATTATCTGAGTTTGTCAAATCTACAAAAATATCTAAAGCACTTAAAGACTTTTCATCAGGGAGTTATATATTCCTGAAGTTGATCTTTTTAATTTACCTCAAAACATTCTTCTTTGGGGACTTTACCTTGAATTATCTTTTTCTGTGAACTGTATCAAAAATACATTTTGACTTGAACTAATTTGAGAAACAAACAACATACAGGAATCACCAGTCTACTAAAGTGCTGCTTGAATTAGGTGAATATGAGTAGGGAGTGTGGGCAGAGACAGGGGAAGAGAAACTCTGTTAGCCTGTTACTCCAGCTTCTTGAACTGACCTCATAGCATGCAACTCAAGGCTCCTGGGACCGGTCCCTGAAATACTGCAGTTTTCTTACTTTGTTAAAAGAACAAAAACACACCTTGTTTTATTTAAATCCGAAAGCTGCTAAGCAAGATTAGTAAAGTCCTTAGGCACCGCAACATTTTGCATCTAAGACAAGTGCCTATAGGAGCAGGATCTGTAAAGCAATCATTTGTGCACAGTGATAAGCCACATGCAGGATTTTTTAATAAGTAAATTTAGTGTAATGGAGTGCCTCACCTCATTGCAGGAGCAAGGTGCTTTCAAGTTCACTGAAGTTGGACTTGAGTTTCACTTCTCTCCTTGTAACCCTTGGAAATGAATTGCTATAGTATTTTCAATAACAAAAGGTACAATGCAGTTTTAAGGACAGATGCAGACTTGATTTCTTAAAAGTTCCAGATATTGCTAAAATTCTTATTTTGGTCACCAAAGCTTCTCTAAGGGTGGGATTCATCTTGCCTATCCTAAATGATCGTCTGACATCTATTTACAGCTCCCTGTCTAACTATCAGAAAGGGATTAGCAGCCAGAGGACCTGAGACATGCCAGCACAAGGTGTTCGAGAAAAGTGGAGTGACTACAACTCTGGAGGACCTGTTAACTACTGGGGAAAGATAAACAACTAGAAAAGGTGAACCCCACCACTGTGCTGGTGGGCAACTTTCATTTGCTTTCTCAGTTGTCACAGTAAATACCACTCCATCCAGAAGAAATTCAACTCATATCCAGACTTCTTAATAAGATATGGAGGACTCCCAGAAAAATAACACATAGTGACTTTAGCATTCAAAGAAAGACTCTTCACTGCTAAAGGGCTTCAGAGGAGTGTAGGTATGTGTGATGTTATTACACACGTTACTTGTGTGTGTATGGGACTCAGACTGCTGCAGTAATGAAGCATTAATAATTTTGTTGGCTAAACATTGTCCAACATGTACAGACTGATGCTGAAAAAAGAAACACGTAGAAACGCTTGGACGATTCAGGTATAATTATGTTCTGAGTTTATATGAATTTGATGCTTTTAGGCAGTAACAGTCATTTCCTCAGCATTATAGTAACCAGTTAAAATGATTTAAAATATAATTGTGTACATCTCTCTAATTATGATCTGATCTTTGTTTTATAGGGTAACAATATATTTTTTTCTTTGTCTGTTCCTTCTTATCATTTCAGGTGATCTTCAGTTGTTGACATTAGTGTGCTAAAATTACAGAGAATTTTGGACTTGTAGGGTTACTTTGTAAACACAAACATGTCTGGAAGGACTGCTTGTGAATCTGCCAATACTGACAATACATCTTTCTTTACCTCTTGCAGAATATTTTCTTGTTATTTAAATGAGGAAATAACAAGATACAGAAAGACTATCAAAAAGTCTATGCTAAATTTTTAACTGTAGTTCTGCATGATAGTTATTCTACATAGCCATTTGTTAAATATCTTATATTATCTGTATATATCTTAAGTATGCTAAATATATGTAGCATAGCTGGAATGTCCATTTTCTGTGCTCTAAAATGTAAAAGAATTGTAGCTTATATCCTAAAATAATTACTACACAGTCTACAAACATACGGTTGCCTCAACTTGCTTTCACGCTAGGGTAGGCAAGACATTGGTTTACATATCAGGAACACGAAGAGAACAAATAGACACACACATTCACATGTGCGCACATACAAACACACCTTAATCTTGGTGATCTCTACTTGTGGAGATAGAGGAGACTTGACAGAGGATCGATGTTTCTTCTCCAAGTCCTGAAGTATGCAAGAGTCAAGATATTCTGGGGCAAGGGGTTGGCTGGAGGAAAGGGATTAAGTCAAGTTTATCTGGTTACGAAGTATGCCATGGGGTTTATATCTTTTAATGCTACTGATGGCTGGAAAGATAGTGACTTCATTTTGTTTTGCTGCTGACACTAAGCAGGAATAATTCCAAGGAAGCTGTTTTGAAAACATTTCTTCACCACCTCCTTCCCTATTTTGATGTCTTCTTACGAATAGGAACAGAGACTAATTTTTAATTGTCCTCGTCTTCCTCTGATGTCAAAATACCAATTTTCAACTCTACACCTTTAGAAAACAGCAATATGATTCAAATGATAAATTGTCAAATTTTAGAGCTGTGAAATATACAACAATGAACATACAAATCTGACCACTTTAGTTTGTTGCCTACCTTGTTCTAAAACTTTTTAAGCACTGTTAATTGGAGAATAGTTGATAAAATCATAACTGTGTATATTCTATGACCTGAAAGTAATAATAATGACAACTTTGAAGACAGATGCAGTTCAAAAAATAGTGTTCTTTAAAGTGAAAAATCTCTCACTTTTTTCTTACATCAACAGCTGCATCTGACCACATACAAGCTATTGGTGAAATTAAGTCCTTGTCAGCTACGCTGTCCAGTCTCCCACTCACGTATAGTATGCTGTATCTATTCAGCCGCTGTCTATCATCTCGTGTTTATACCTTTAAGAATTTTGGATGTCCTATTTATCTGTACTAGCAATTAGCACAGCAGAGTCCAAGTGCATAAGTAGGGTTCGTGGGCACCTTGATAATTCATGTAGTAGTGGTAGTAATAATAACAATAATAATAATAAATCACACATTTTCAACACTGGTGAAAAGCTAGTTGACATAAGGAAAGCACATGTGTTTCAAGCCATAGAAAAATGTTTAATGCATAGTCATTATAAATCCCAGAAGTGATCAATTTATAATGAGAAGTGTTTGCACATGAGAGTGCTACCATGCCACTGCAGCATAACTCAGTGGTTCAGGATGTGCACAGAAGCCCAGTGGACAGATGCACACAGATTCACCGCATGCTGCACAGACTTTCTCACTCAAACCTTCTTGATTGTTAACAGCGATATCAGCTACTGTAGACTCATTTTATTTAACTAGGCTCCTTGTGTCAGGAGCACATACACAACAGCAGGCTTCATCCAAGTCCTCGCCTTGTCAATTTGTGATCTCTGAAATTTGTTCTGATGACGTTGCTAGCCTAAGCAATTTCTTTTGTAGAAAACAATGTAATCAGATTTCATGAGAGCTGGATTATTGCACACTTGTATGTAGCTCTTGGAGGAAGCTCCTGAAGGAAATAGAAGTCTGTAACATGCTCCAAATTCCCTTCAGGGCCTGTAGTTCTTTGATTTAATCTTGAAACAGCCAATGATTTTTAGCCATTCTTCAAACACAAATAGGCAGTGGCATCAAATTCACTTGAAGGAAGTACATTGTAACTTTGTACTGAACTCAGGCATAGCTAAATATATTTTCTCCCACTGTTAATAAGTGTCCTCACATGTCAACAGTACTAAAAATTTGATATAACAGAAGTGATAGCCATTTGCTCTAGAAATCAGATGAATAACCTAAAAGAAATACTACACTCTCAGTGAGGTTTTTCCTCTGAAGCTCTGTAAATTTGAGATTTACTTTTAAGTGGCTAAAATGGAAAGAAATCTGTTTGTAATTTGGCCACCTTGGTAACTTTTCATTATTGATTAAAGAGAATAAGTTTATTAGGCTTCATAATTTTACAGCAAACTTTATTTTCTCTGAAAACAAGTACCACACCTAGCATATTCCAAAGAGCCATATGCTGGCATTTTTTCATTATGCAGGGGGAAGTCATATTAAATTCAGGACATATTTTTGCTAAAAAAGTTGCATCAATTCCTTTTTACTTTTTTCTTTCAAGAGTAGCTCTTCAGCATTTTTCATTATGTAACATTCACATGTCCTTAAAACCTGTTCCCTGAACCGTACCAGGAGGATAGTATTTTTCAGTACCCCAAGGAATTGCTCAGTTAAAGAGAAAGACTCTTTTATTTCTGCCTCATGTTGTGTGGATAGGATCCTTAGCTAGATAGATGCCTTTACATGAGACTATTTGCTATAGTCTCATGTATCTGAGACTATAACTGTGTTTGTTTGCATTTGTAGGTGTTTACCACAAGTCTCACGTTCATATAGAATCATAGAACAGTTAAGGTTGGAAAGGACCTCTGGAGGTCATCTAGTCCAACCCCCTGCACACGCAGGGTCACCTAGAGTACGTGGCACAGGATGGCATCCAAGCGGGTTTTGAAGATCTCCAGAGGAGATTCCACGACTGCTCTGGGCAGCCTGTTCCAGTGCTCTGTCACCCTCACTGTTAAAAAAATTTTCCTTAAGCTCCTGTGGAACTTTTGGTATTTCAGTCTGTGGCCATTACCTCCAGTTCTGTTGGTGGCCACCAGTGAAAATAGGCCAGCACCATCCTCTGCACTCCCTCCCTTGAGGTACTTATAGACACTGATCAGGTGCCCTCTCAGCCTTCTCTTCTCCAGGCTGAACAGGCCCAGCTCCCTCAGCCTCTCCTCATAGGGCAGATGTTCCAGGCCCCTGATCATCCTTTCAGCCCTGTGCTGGACTCTCTCCAGTAGCTCCACATGTAGAATGCTTGCAAACGATTTTCTTCAGAAGCCCTAAGCCATTTTGGGTGATTTTTCTAAGTCATGTGTCATGAATCTGTTCCCTCAGTCAGTAATTCCTTAGACCCTGAAGAGTTCTTATAGTAGAGTTGAAAATGCCATTATGGAACAAATACAGCCATCTGAGAATATTCGTTGAGGTTTTTTCACCACTATTTTTCAATGTGCCCAGCTCTGTATAAAACTTGGCTTTTGCGCTTTCAAAACAGAACATTGACAGATATTTGGGAAAGGAATGGTAACTGGACCTCCTCTCCCTTTACATAAATTCAAGATAAATTAGACTACTTGTAGTAGGTACATATAATCTTTCTAAAGATATGCTCTTTATGCACTTCAGAATGGATACAATCTATCAGATTTATATTGGGTTAACACTCGGCCAAGAGTCATATGGTCTGAACTAAAGTCCATCAAAATTGGAAAGCACTTTTACTTAAATTTCAGTGAGATTTGAGTGAGGTGCCTAGAACCCCTTGAGCTCCAGGAATCTCAAAATATTTCAATATTTCAATATGATTTTTTTGTTGTTGTTGTTGTTTGTTTTTTTAAATATGCATACACATTCTTCTAGCCTTTAGAATATAAGAAGGAAAACTTGAAATCCTAATTTATGCAGATGCTTTCTGCAGGAAACACAGGAAAATAATGGAGACATCTGCCTTCCTGGACCACTAATGCTACAATTTTGTAGAGTGAGTGTGTATGTGTGCATGTTTGTACTCCAGGACTCTTAACCTAAATCTGCATGTATTCAGGAGAGTTACCTCACCGTAAACGGCACACTGGAAAGGCCTGCAAGATGAACTATGACATTACTATTATTGTGAAAGTGTCTGAGTGAATGCAAAGGGGAAATTAGTAATTACAAAACAGAGATCTCTTGTTGGATCTTTGTGTACTATCATCTTATTTGGTGGCATGGTTCAAATCACAGTGAAGATGTAATACTCTGGCTGGGATTTTCTTTAAGCCCTTCAGGGACTGATTCTTGTTTGATTTACTCCTGTGGGAGTTAAAAGAACTCAGCTGTCAGTTGGAGAGTCACAGCTGATAAATTTGTGAGGATAGAAGTTACTATCAGTGGTCTGCTGCAAAAATTAATTGTATTGATAATTTACTTGTCATCAGATCATTCAATTGTCAGATCTCTGCTTTTTTTTTTTTTTTTTAAACAATGTTTGTAAATTTGGTTTGGTTTGTTGGAAAGCAGAAGACACAGAATGTTCAAAGTCTACCAGGTGGGACAATCTTTTGATTTACATATTTATTTTAGATGGAAGTTTAAGTTTTATTGAAAGTAGGATAAGGCAGAGTTCAAAAGGCAAAGTCATTCATCATGTTACTAAAATACCAAGGAAGTGGTATTTTGAACTCGCTGCTGCCTTCTGCAAAGGTGCGACTGAAAAAAAGAAGTGTGTTTTAACAGATAAAAAAAATATTGGCATGCATTGCTCAGTTTTGATTATGAACATATGTTGCAAGAACTAGTAAGATGGAAAAGTGGAATGCATCTTCTAGATCTTTATATAACAGGTACCTCTTTCTAAATAAGCATTTTTCCTTCTTATAAGAAATAATCTTCAAGGGAATTATCACAGAACACACATTGCTGCACATTATTAATGCACATTATTGCTGCATAGTGCCAAGGCTGGCTTAGTCTGGGTGCTTTTCTGATTTGTTCAGAATGCATAAGTGAAATTTAACTTTACAAAACTTGTGCTTTTAAATTATTCATAATGGTAACCCACAAATGAAACATATGATGTAAATATTGAAACCTAAGTAAACACAGTGGCTCATAAAAGATTAATATTTATCTGTCTCCAGAATTTCAACATGCATAATTATTATGTTGAAGTGAGTTATCTTAATTTGCTTGTTCTTTGTCTTTGCCTATAATATGTACATAACAAACAGAAGCACATTTTCCACTTTGTGTTATATATGTAGATAAATAAGATTATATATTTTTTCTGTATATAAAAAGATTATAGACCTTATAAACTTCATATTCAGTTGATGTGCTTCATGATGATTTTCTCCTCTTTATGTACTGGATGTATAAAAGGTGGACAGGTATCTGAATTTGTACAAGAAAAGTAACCTTGAGCTCAGAAATCAAAAACTCAGGATTTTTTTTGAGTATTCAAAAGTGCTTCAGGGTTATATCACTGGTAGGTCACAGCTAAAATGACTATAAGCTCAGTCCCTTGAGAACCCTGGAGAATGAATATATAGCAATCAGCAATAAAGCAAATGAAAGAAATGCAAAATAATAATAACAATAATACTTTGAAAACATTTGACTGCTATCATGATCAAACTCCCAAAAATGTTCGCTGGTTGGAAAAGATGAAACACAAATGGTTAGAGATCACAGAGTAAAATTTGTAGTCTGGCATGCCTAATAGTATCCAAAAACTACAAGGCAGTACAGGAGCTACAAAAGAAGGTGAATATTTCCATTCCCTTTATTTTGTATCAGATTTGTAGGTTTAAATCTTGCTGTATAATTTCTAAATGTTTTATTTCTTTTATGTAAATTTGGAACCTGATTATTCACGCTCAGGCTTCTTCTGAAAGGACATTCCAAGAAAAGAAAAATAACAAATATGGGTTGCTTTCTAAAAATATCTATCAAGGGGTTTTATGGGAAGATGTTCATGATAGGTTTATGTGAAGGTCAATGGTGGATCATTTCACCATGACAGTAGGAGTTCAAATGCAGGCCATATTGGTCATCTAAAAATGTTTATGTCTGTGATTTTTTCATATATATACGGGGGAGGTTATAGCTGCTCTAAGTACAGCTCTAAGTATATACACAGTTGCTACCATTTGGGTATTTTATTGCAAGGTTCAGCAGAAAAGCCGAAGTCCAAATAAAAGAGGGAACTGAACTGTTATAGGAACAATTCTTTTCATGCAAGCAGAGCTGGGGATCTCAGTCCACTCACCGAAATTTTCAGGGCATTTTGATCTTAACATACAGTCTCAAGAGTCAAATGTATTAGTAGAGAGATTTCTGTGTTCTGGAGCTAAGGGAAATGTCCCACACTAAAGTTTTTTTAAGTGACTGATTTGGGAGACTGTTTTTTTTAAATGCTGGTTGAAAGTTTTGCCTACTTTTGAAGCAAAATCTTTTATTTTTTGCTTCAATAAATAAATAATAATAATAAAAAGAGAGTCATTGACTTAAGCATAATATTTTGTTCTTAGTTGTCTCCCATTGTTTCTCCACTTGGCAGCATATTCAGAACTGATTAAAAACAGGCTATATTTGGAGTGTCTCTTTGATAGCACTTGTAAAGTATTAAGATAACAAATGGCTGTAATTTATGGCCAAAGAGGTAATCTGTAACTTTAGACTATTTTAGCTCCATGAATCTCAATTAGTAAATGCTGTGGAAGAAAGTATTGTAAAAATAATACTTTCCTACTCAGAGGATCTGCTCAAAGTTTCATAGAAGGAAAGCATAGAAGTCGTAGCTCAAAAGAGAGAGACACATAGCTGTGTGTAATTTTAAAAATCTGAGGTTCTATACCTGTTGGAAATGATCTCTAGTACAAAATAATCTGCTTTGAGAGCTTTGCTCCATTGCAGTTTATAGGGTGCGAATGACCTGTCCCACAGCCTCCAGCAGCTGTGGACCCATGGAAATGGTTCAAAGAGAGTCTGCTCCCAGTCATGCCTTCCCCAAGACCTTGCTTTCTACAGAGGCAGAAACTTTACATTTTGTACCTGCCCTGAGGAGTATTCAGGCCACCATGTAACCATTTCTCCACTTCCCCTTCTACATCATAAAAGGGCATTAGCGGGTACTTGCACAGCATAAAGTGGAGTGTTTTAAAGGGATGGACTCTGTGGGATTCTCTAGATTTTATTTTTTCTAACATGGAGAAGAACTGAAACCAGACCTCAATGTGTGATAAGAACAGCATGCCACACAGTGCACAGTTTTGGTCCTGGTTGCGTGGAAAGTTCTATTGCATCACACATTTTACTTATTGTCTGAAATACTTTGATCATACATTTCCACATACTATCTGCTAAAAAGGTATTTTGAAAATATTATCAGTTCAAAGGCTTCTCATAAAGGAATGATTCTTACAACATACCTAGACAAGAACTTTGCTGCTTGATAAGTAAGAACTATTTCATGCTTTTAATTTTATTTTAGTGGGTTTCAATCTATGAAAACCTGAGCATCTGTTTAGCTTCAGTATTAGGAACTGTCTTACTAAGTTCAGTAGAACCCAATAGCTATCTGTGGCTCACGCTGAGCATATAGTCCCATGATTTGTTGAACAAGGAAATGTTAAGCTTGAAGTCAATGACTGATGATTATGCACTTCCTTTAAGGGAGTTTTAAACAATGCTGGATTAATCCTTTATGTATATACAGACATTCCTTTATAAGAATGAGGTAAAATATACCTCAATGCTGATCTCTGTGTAATGAATAATTTATTCTATACATGTAGTGCCTGTTTTTCTTCACTCTATACCTGTGAGCAGGTTTGATTTTTTTTTTTCTTTATTTTTTTTTCCTAATCAGTTCAATATTATTTTGCTCAGCTTTTGAAATTTCTTGGAATGAATTGAGTTCTTTTCCAGTGATTAGTAGAAAGCATGTCAGCAGATTAATACAGAAAATTTGTTTATATTTGTTGAGTGAATTCAGCAACATTTTTGTTTCAAACACCTTTGTCTTCAAAAGCAAAAGTTTTTTTCAGAAGTAAAAAAGTAATGCTATATAGCATTACTTTTGTGCATGTGTTCATGCCAAAAAGACGGTCTCATTGCAATGTTGCAATGCAATATGCAACCGAGGACAATTAATTCAAATGAACATTAGTAGAATATATTTTAAACTATTTAGTCATAATTTTATTTTTTTCATAGAAGTGAATCAAAAAACTTATTTTCTGTACTATATTTCACTCAGTATGAAAAGTCATTGACCCTAGATTGTTGGAAAAACATATGTACAAAAGATCAGTTTAACACCTTAAATATCTAAAAAACATAAAAATCAGAAAGATATCTCTTTTAAAGAACTTTTCTACTCACATCCTTTACATAAGATTTTTTATGAGATTTTCCAAAAGGTCAAAGTTATGAAAATATTCGCATGTTTTGTGTTTAATTCTAGTTATTTTTCATGAGCATATTATTAAGTTATCTAATATTTGTTAAGACCTAATTGACTATCTGTTTCTCAGAAACATTATTCCACATAATAGACCCAATATTTGGTTTACGCATGCTGATACAAAAAAATGGGTCAAAGAAACCTTTTTTTTCTTTTCTTGTGGTAAACTGTTGTATCAGAAATAGCTTTGGGCAAAGGCTCAAGAAAGCTGGTGAACAGACTTTGTATTTTTAGACTGTGAGTGTTAATATAACTGCAAAACAATGCATTATACAAGTAACTAAATAGGATACAGACATTGGAATATACAAATTACCCAAAAAGGGGACCAAAGAGATCAAAAATGAATTTTACAGATGACTCTGAAGAGGAAATGAAGTATTTTAGTAAGACAAAAATAGCACAGAATAAGCACTTGGAAAGAGTAAACTTCTGCAGTATTTACTTGAAATTTCTCTGCAGTGCTTCCATGTAATGTGTCAGTGTTTGACTTTCTATCTGTTCGAAACCATTACATATAACTGTTTCTTTGGGGATATAAATGAGGAGGTCAGGTAGCTCATGTAGTTCCCCATTTGATATGAACAATGTAGAAAATATACGGCCCTTGGGTGTTCTGCTGATGAAACTTCTGAGAGAATATGAAACTTTTCAGCTCTGTTATGTCATCCTAGAAGCCGAATTTTCCCTTTCTGTTATATTTCAGAGTGCCCTGAAAATGTTTGTCAATGTGTGTATATATATATATGCATATATATGGTGAAATCACTATACAGAGCAAAAATAACACACAATAAAATTGAATCTAACATCAGTGAATAGATTATACTCTCCTTGATTTTTATCTCATTTAAAGTACCCAATATGTGCACTGTTTTTCTTAAGACTGCATGATTTTCTTAAGACTGCAATAATAAGGAAGAAGAGATTCTGTTTCCTAGTTGTTTACATTTCAGATGTGAGGGTAATAAAGAATGTCTTCTGAATATATGGTTTGTACTTTTTATGAATCTATGTGAAGCATAGATACTTAAAAGAAGGCTAAGGCAATGCATAAAAAGACAGCAAAACAGTTTTTTGGTTTGCCAGTAAAATTGATCATATAAGAGTTAGTAGGTAAACTATACAGGCATTATAAAACAGTCTAACTAACTGTGAGCTTATTTAGACACATATTCACTTTAGATCATAAATGAGAATTTTACATTTGCTTTGAGAATATGCAGCAAAGATTAAAAATTTAACTTATTTAGAAATCTTATGTAATCTTTTGAATTAATCTACTGTCAACAGGACACTCTTGCTCTATATTAATGATGTTACACTAGACTAATTATGAATGTTCTGGGTCCATATGTCTCTTTCGGCTGCAAACATACGTTTCACTGAAGTCACATCAATGTGTATTGAACACCTGTAGTTACATATAAAATTCACCTGTGCTTCCTTATGTATGCAGAATGGTAAAAGGAAAGTAAACATTTAAAATGAAAATAATAAAAAGTAACATTTAAAAAAAGAAAGGAAAGTATCTAGACAATCAACAAGCTATACTCTAATTGAGACAAGGGAAAGAATAGCACAGGAAAGGGATATCATTGATCCAAGATGTTTTTAAATGGCATTTCATTTATCTGAATTCTCTTAACTATGAGTTTTAAGATGGACTCAAGTTTAATTTTAGAAACTGGATGCTATAACTGGAAGCACTCAAGGGTCAGAGAGGGGAAGGCTGAAGAGGGGCAGTTGAGAAATGGGAATTGCTCTTTCAGTGCAAAGCAAATAGCTTTTGAATCAACAGTATGGTAACAATTAGGTAGTGGTCCTTTCAGTTTTGCTGGAGTTTGGGAATAATAAAAATAGTTTATGAATAGGCCTTATGTGTAAGCCAAAAGTTGCTTTGCAACAGCTGCCTTATCCTACAAATACATAGTAATTTTATCAGATCTATTCACAACTTGCTACTAATATCTCACAGGTGGTGGGAATGTATCTCAGATTCTTGCTTTGAGAGCAAATTCTTCAGCTTCCACCTTTTACTTTCCTCATTTACATCTTAATGGCAGGAAAGTTGTATGGAAGCAACTAATTTAGCAAAGCAATAAAGTAAGGCCTAGTACACACATGATTTCCCTTATTGTTTTAAAATACATGGAGCTTTCAGGGTCTTTTGGAAAGGAAGCCTTAATAAAGGGGTTTTATTTGGAACTTTGGGTTTGTTACATGATTGTAAGCAGCACAGCTTTTCCCCATCAAAAGCACCCCCAATTGCTTATGTTCCTTTACTAAGCTGGTCTTCTACAGGCCGTTGTTGTAGCTTTTACAATAGTATGCTTTTTATATTATGTAAGAATATATTAATATTTTAACAATAATGGGTACTGCTCATGGCTGGTTTATCAAAATGGTACCCAATCTGTTTTCAAGTTAATTATATAGATAGTGTTCATCTTCAGTATAATGTGCAATCTCCAAAGCAAGCAAAAAT
Organism: Tinamus guttatus; assembly: GCF_059628265.1. Classification (NCBI taxonomy): domain Eukaryota; kingdom Metazoa; phylum Chordata; class Aves; order Tinamiformes; family Tinamidae; genus Tinamus; species Tinamus guttatus. Next base: position 2,458,993 of record NW_028288881.1, on the reverse strand, counting down.
GGCATTTTATTACTTTCATCACTTTTTTTTTTTCTCCAGTTTGTATGCAGTCTGTAGAATCCTAGAATCATAATGGTTGGAAAAGACCTTTGAGATCATTGAGTCCAGCCGTGAGCCCTTCAACACCATACCTGCTAAACCATGTCCCTAAGCTCCTCATCTACCTATTTCTTGAACGCTGCCAGAGACAGTGACTCCACCGCTTCCCTGGACAGGCTGTTCCAATGCTTCACCGTTCTTTCCACGTAGAAATTTTTGGTAATGTCTAACCTCAACCTCCCCTGGCACAAGTTGAGGCCATTTCCTCTTGTTCTATGTGTAATTATCCTGGAGAGGAGATGGACCTCTGCCTCAATACAACCTCCTTTCAGGTAACTGTAGAGAGCCATAAGGTCTCCCCTTAGTCTTCTGCAGATTAAACAACCCCAGCTCCCTCAGCTGTTCCTCATAGAGTCTGTGCTCCAGCCCCTTCACCAGCTTCATTGCTCTCCTTTGGACATACTCCAACACCGCAATGTCCTCCTTGTAGCAAGGGATCCAAAACTGAACACAGTATTCGGGGTGTATTCGGGGTACTGAGTATAGGGGGATGATCCCTTCCCTGGTCCTTCTGGCTACACTGTTCCTGATACAAGCCAGAAGGCCCTTGGCCTTCCTGGCCACCTGGGCACACTGCTGGCTCAGGTTTAGCTGGCTGTCAACCAACATTCCCAGATCTATTTCTGCAGCCCAGCTCTCCAGCCACTCTGCCCCATGCCTGTAGAGTTACATGGGCTGATTGTGACCGAAGTGCAGGACCCAGCACTTGGCCTTGTTAAACCTCATACAGTTGGTCTCAACCCATCGATCCAGCCTGCCCAGATCCCTCTGTGGAGTCTTCCTACCCTCAAGCTCATCAACTCTTCCTCCCAGCTTAGTGTCATCTGCAAATTTGCTGAGGGTACACTGTAGCACTAACGTGTAATAAAAATCCATGGAAACAATTTGAAATGTTAAATAGCAGAACAGAATTAATATTTGGAATGCAAAAGAAAAGGACTCTAGGGCATTTCATTTGATGTATGTTGGAATTAAAATTGTTTTTCTAATTATTAACTCTTTGTAAAATAAAACTATTTAAGAGAGTCTCCTTCTCTGGAGATCTTCCAAACCTGCCTGGGTGTCACCCTGTACCACGTACTCTGGGTGTCCCTGCTGGAGCAGGGAGTTGGACTAGATGATCTCTAGAGGTCCCTTCCAACCTCAACACTCTGTGATTCTGTGAATATTAAAGGTCCCTTAAAATAGAGATTTTTTTTTAAGATGACATGATTTTGATACTATGTGCTCTATAATCTCAGGTTCCTATTCTGCCCAGACAATATTACTATTCCAGGCAATAGACTATAAAGTTAGATTAAAAATAGAATGTACACTATTTTAAATAAATAATTATGACTGGTAAAGTATGAATAGTTTCAAACACGCTTCCTAGATAATAAGGGGCCAACATATATCCCAGAAGACCCTTATTCTCCAACTCTGGCTCAATTTTTGTTGTGCAGATTAAAGAACAGCCATTCTTTACATATGCAACTTTAAGTATACAAGTGAAGCTTTGAAATACAAAATCATTGATAAAGCCTGACCGCCCTTGTCTGGCTGAAGCAAGAAGACCTCAGAGACTGAAGCAGGGTATGTGGGCTCTTGAAAATGAGCACATTCTGAGGAAATACAACTTTTAAAACAGCCTTAAAGTTTTGGAAGTTTGAAAACTACTTTACTTTGGACATATCAACACCATGTTAATATGGCATGATAGGCATGCATGGGGCCTATGTATGCACTGATGCATGGGTCTCATAAGAGAATTAATGCTCTGCTTCACTGCTTTACCAAGTCTCTTTAGAACATAAGTATAACACTAGATCCAAGAATGTCAAGCTCACTCCACTGTCCTTGAGAGTGAAAGAGGAGGAGGCTTAGAGAGCACATGGGGCAGTAACACTGGTGCCTCACAGGCATATTGTCCCTTCTTCCCTGGGGAGCAAGTAAGAAGTAGGAAAAAGCAGTAATCCCTCTCTCCTGAAAGAGAGATTGAACTAGTCTCTGTCACTTTGGGGACAAAGAAAGGAGGTACTTCCAAATAGCTAAAAATCAACAGCAGATGAGTATTTCATGGACAACTGATTTTCATTTCATACGCTACTTATATTTAAACATGCAGTATCCTCACAGCCATCATAAACCTGTCACAGGTGTTCGTCCATTACACTCTAATTGAGTTAGTTTTAGAGGAGAAGGGAAATGTGTCTAATTAATGGGGGTTTTTTTCTTTCTTTTTTTTTTTTAAGGAGCTTTGGGAGCAATGTGTTCTTTATACATTTTCTTCTTTTAATGGTAGGTTTATTTATTCAGGGACAAGGTACCTGCAATTCCAGCTCAAGCATTCTGTCAGGGTTCCAACATTCTTCATGAATTGCAAATGGAAGAGGGAACCCTTGAAACAGATTTGCACAGCTTATGATATAATTGTCTCAAGACAGTCTGCTGGAAACTTTTTTTTTCTTTTTTAATATGCTCCTGTTCAGCTGTTTCATAGGCATATGAGCCAAATATTGTGTTTGAGGGAAGAAATGTAGGACTGAGGAGGTCACTTTAATGTGGATCTTGTTCTTTTATGAGAACATCTCTTGCATTGTATGCATTATATATCATTATATAGGTGTCAAATTAATAATGCTGGATATGAAATCTTTAAAAGATCAAGTATTTCAAGGCAGCCTTCTAAGGAGAAAACAGAAGTAATTTTAGACTTCTAGGGAAGTGCCCTAGGTTTGAAGGGGTGTAAGTGCACAAGTTCCTTAGCCAAAGGCTTGAAATGATATGAAGACCATCCTGCCTATAACAGTTATCAAAGACAGAGTGTTAGGATCTGTGTGCCTTTCCAGTGCATACTTCTTTAGCAGCCAGACATGCCAGCTTACAACATTGCTTGTCAAAGCTAAGTCCTTGCTACTCTTGTTTATGGAAATGTTATTAACTTTGGGTACTCAGTATGCTTTGGTTACTTTAGCAGCAATGTACATCAGGAGGAAAATGAGAACAATTGTATTGAAAGAGTTCAGTGTCTCCTTGTGACAAACATATTTGCTTTATTTTAGAGGTCTTTATTAATCCTATATCTGCAGTGAGGACAGAGCTGTTGAGGGAACTGTGTATGCCATTTTTTCTTTTCGAATATACTAATGTTTTTAATTTTCATCACATAATTCTCATCACATTGTTTTTCCTTTCTGTAGTCTTGTTGGTGAGGATCCAGTGATTGAGGTTCAGGATAGATTTTATTTCTTCAGGCAGCACTACTGAGTGTTGTCTGTCCAAACCTTTGTTGTTCACAGTCTCTGATTTCGGCAACCTAAGCAGTCAACCAAATTTCAGTTACAGAGCCCTCCGAGCCCTCCGAAACCTTTGATCATACACTCAGTTGCTTCTTATTCAAAAAGCTACAGGCACCAGGGTTAATGTTCCCTGTTCTCACAGAAAAAAAAAAATTCTCTTAATCAATTTTTCCAAGTAGACCTAGATAGTTTAACAAAAGTTAGTTCGAAGTCTGTATGTAGCACCACTTTAATAGAAGCCCTCATGAACTTTTTTGGCTCCAAATTACTTGTTAGTTTTCTCTATGGAAACGCTTAGCAAGATTGAATTATATATTGTACTCACAATTATTTATTCTGTGTAAGGGAACAGGACAGTCTTGTGGAAAAAAAAAGAAGAAGAAAAAAAAAGATATTCACCTCTATTTTATAGATTTAACATTAGAGATGACGTTTTTGTGATGTCTTCAAAGCAGCCGATTTGAAGATAAGACAGGTGCAGTTCCCAGCGCAACAAGGAAGCTTGGAAGCCACATTGTAAGCAAGAGTTAGTCCTTTTGACTAACTTGAGTAAAATTCCCTTAAATTACTGGGGTACCTGCATAATTCTTTGACACTGGTGGGATAGTGCTGTAAAAGGAGGCGAGAAATACATTTATCCTGCACCATTGTAAGACATTAGAAAAGTGCATCAGACACATATTGAGGGGGACCATTTCTGAAGTCTGATTGTGAAATATGGTATTAATTCATTTTTAATTAATTCTGTTTACTAAACCAAATGACTGATATATTCAAGAACAAAAAGCTTCCTCCATTAAGTGTCTTTTGTTGGAGTCAGAAAGTGTTTTGACTGAAGACTTCTCTTTGCCTACTGCTTGCTTCATTGTTACTGAAAATATATGAATGAGGAATATGCAATAAGAGATGGATATAAATACCTACCAAAATTTTAGAGAGAATTAAATTTGTGTTACGTCAAAAGAGCCTTTCAGTTCTTCTTTCAACCTGCATGCTTTCTTGCTCCATCTTGCATTCCTTCCCTTTTAAAAGAATTATTTCTTTGTCATTTCTGATGTGTTACAATTTCCAGACTCTATTCGAAATACCATTTCTACATTTAAATCCATTTCAGCAACTGCTTGTAGACAGCCTGAAAGAGAGAGTGCAACAGGAAAAACAATCCATTCTGTCATCAGAAAATCTTTCCAAAGTTGTGAGACGCAGCAGAGATCTTGCTGGAAATGAAGGTGCTCAGCTTGAAATGTAATTATAGTTTCCCTGTAAGGTTTTATTTTTTACTTTTACTTTCTCTGTGGGCAGATATATCCAGGGAAACTTCAGTCACCACTGAGTCTGTATGAATTTAATTCTGTTCTAATTACTTTATGCAAAACTAGTGGGGATGAAAATGGAAGCAGGACAGTTCTGCCCAATAAATTTTATTAAGTCTCTTAAACATTGTAATCATTTTTGTCTACTGAACTCCCCTCCCAGTGTGTCAAGACTTTATTTGGCCTACAATATCAAATTAGTAGGCTGCTTCGTTTGCTTGTTTTATCCAGGGGTAACACATAGCTGCAAATTAACTATTGACCTTGTTCAGAAGTAGCTTTCTTAAACTCCGTCTTGAATATAAAGACTGTGAATGAATTTCTCCAGCAGTGGGAGCTTAGGTTTGGCAAAATCAGATTTATGAAAAGATGTATCTTGGCAGTCAGAAGATATCTGAGAATAGAATTTATGCCAGTTAATGAAACAAAGTTGATTTGTTTCTACCGATCTTCCAAAATCCAAAAGGATGTTCAAAAGACAGACATGTATGTAAAGATCTTGAGTACATCTACAAATGCAAAGATTAATTTTTATGTTTCTGAGTGCCATCTGTGGAAATATTTGGTTCAAGACCATCCATGAAAATAAGTTGAATTTAACTATGCAGGCTTTTGAAGGCAGACTGAAGACACACATTTGTGTAATGTATAACATCTCCAAACTAATGTACTTCACCCTTTCAACAGTGTTTCTTAAATAGGACTTGACACCAACAACTACATGGTTTTTGTCTGGTTTCAGGGTTTAGGTAGAACAGGCTTTCCCTGGTCTGCAAAAGTCCGATAAACATGCCCTTTGAGTTACACTTTGATATATAGTATGTTAGAACTCAAAACTAACCAGGTCTATTCAAATCTTTCACACTCTCCCTCTATCAAGTAATGCAGGCATCTAAGCTCTATTTGCCCTCTTCCCTAGGAAGCAGAAACCTCTCCCTGCTGTCAGTTTGCTGTGGGTCATATTAATTTAATGTTCACACATGATGGAGGCAGGAAGGACAGAGAGGTGATAATCTGAGATCAGTTAGTTCTGCTTTTGATGTAAAACCAGCCTCTTGGCAGAAGGTCCCACCAGGGGACACCACTAGGTGATACGAGGCTGGCAGTATGCTCCAGCAAGAATTTGAACGTGTAATATGGTGTCTGTCAGCCCTGAGCCCTACTGGTTTCAAATTTTAAAAACTGAACAATCAAGACGTCTCCCTTGAGCTAGGCAGCTTTGCTAGGGTGAACAGGAAGCTTACAAGAAAATGCTGTTCCATGCACACCATCTCCAAATCAAACAAATTCTCACTTCTACCTTATTACAGTATCACAGAATCACAGAATGGTTAAGGTTGGAAGGGACCTCTAGAGATCACCTACTCCAACCCCATTGCTAAATCAGGGACACCTACAGCACATGGCACAGGGTGGCATCCACGTGGGTTTTAAAGATCTCCAGAGAAGGAGACTCCATGACCAATCTGGGCAGCCTGTTCCAGTGCTCTGGAAGAACCTCACAGTAAAGTTCTTCCTCAGATGGAGATGGAACTTCCTGTATTTCAACTTGTCCTCATTACCCTTGTTCTGTCACTGGCCACCACCGCGAAGAATTTGGCTGCATCCTCCCTACATTCACCCCTCAGGTATTTGTACATATTGATCAGATCTCCTCTCAGTCTTCTCTTCTGTAGGCTAAACAGGCCCAGCACACTTAATCTTTCCCTATAAGATAGATGCTCCAGTCCCTTAATCATCTTCATTGCTCTATGTTGGACCCTCTCTAGAAGCTCCACATCCCTCTTGTCCTCGAGTGCCCAGAACTGCACACAATACTCCAGGTGCGGCCTCACCTGGAGCTGAGTAGAGGCAGAGGCCAGGATCCCTTATAGTCTTATTTCTTGTTCTATCAGCCTATTTGCACTCCATGGATTTATCTTCATCAGTGTTTGTTCCTTTGCCTGGTGTGAGCTAAGAATTTGTGATAAATTTACTGAGAAAGAGGATGCAGAAAAGGGAAGAAAGAAACTGTTGAGACTTGCAGCTACATGGCCTCATTATGTGACTTTGTGGGGGGAGCACTGACTTTCTTCAACCAGTCCTATTGTAGGGAGATTTTTGCATATGTGCGACAGAGAGTGTCAGTCTTGTAATGGGAAAGCCTTGTGAAAGATTTTTCAGTTCCATACAAGACTTTTACTTCTTTTTTTTTTTTTTTTTTTTTTTTTGCGAGGCGGGAGGACAAGGTTGGTCTTTACTCTTGTTTTGTATTTTGATCTTTAGTGAGGCTGATTTGAGAGTTCAGATTCAGAGGGTTATATACTTTTAAGGTGATAAATAGAGTCTCTGGTCTGACCGTGAAACAGGGTACTGAAGAACTAAATGATAAGATTAAAGGCAGAGTCTCCTTTTCTTTTCAAACTATGCCAATTAACTTTTGGGTCTAATTTTATTGGTATGGAAGCATAAAGGGCACAGAACATTAAACAGACAGTTGAACTCTGTCTGTCCCTAGTCACTCACATCCTAGTGTATGAGTCTTGTGACTCTAGAACACATGAATTTTCCAGCCATGGAGAGGATGTTTAAAAAAAAAACTTCTGACATTGCCTAGGGAAAAACATCTCTGCTTTCCATTTGGGACTTCAACACTAGAGCATCAAAGCTAACAGGTTTCTTTTCATTCTGAACTCTCATGGCCAGTAGATCTTTCTGCTGAAAAAATGGAACTCTTAAAACCATAAGGCCTGCAAGGTGCGATGTTGCAAATATTCTCTGATCTGCTAAAAATCATGCCCAGGAGAAACTATGACAATTACACTGTTTCCTCCCTTGCACTAAATGAAATTAAGTTCCAGAAAAGTAAATTGGTATAGATACACTCCAGTGTTTTAGTTTGTTTGTTTGTTTTTTCACTGTAGAGTGAAGGATTTCAGCCTACATGAGAAGGATTTTCAGAATACTGGGGTTTGAACTTCTCCTACAAAACACGACATAAAACCTAACAAAGGCAACAGATTATTTATGACTGTAATTTTACTTATTGTCAGTCTAATGCTTATTTTGATTTATTTTGTGTAACAAAAATAGCAGAGTTCTTACTCTAGAGTCCATTAGTTTTATACTCTGGAAAAAATGGTGCATTTTTGCAACATCTGAATCCATTTCACAGAAACAGACTCCAATGTCACAAAGTCAAAAGTTCCCACATAAAAGTGGTAAATCGTAAATATCAAGTGCATGTCTTTCACTGTTCTCATCTACATTAGCACTGCAGAAGACTTCTCAGACTTAAGCATTTTTTACCCCATTTCTTACCAAGGCAGCACTATATATATTAACCATATGAAAATAAAAAAACTGACATGTCTCACTGGGTTAATGACTGGAGGGAATTTTTCACTGACTTGATCTAGGAAAGCAAAATAGGATTTTTTACTCTTGCCTGATATGGATACTATTTTTTTAATACTTAGTGTTGTAAATAGAAGTAATGCTAATGATCTGAATGAAAACTTATGTCAGCCAGGAACTCTTCTGATTACCTATAGCTAAAGATTTACAGCTAGCTCAATTCATTGTATTCAGAGTTGGTTTTAATAATCAGTTGTTTAGTTCTTTGGTATTTATGTGTCTCCTATTAATTCAGAAAGATTTGTGTAAAGATCTATAATAAAGGCAGTAGCTGAGTTAGTACACTCAGATATGTCCACATAAACATGTATCTCCATGTACACAGATATGTAGCAGTAAATGTACATATATATTTAGCCCATAAAAGAGTAAATTATCTTATTACTGAGAGACTGGTCTTTTGGGTTTCTCTATTAAAATGTTTGTCCAGGTTCCATTTGTATCATAATCTATGTTCAGAGGAGATAGAACATGACTTGAGTATGATGACTTGAAAAATCACCTTCAGCTAAATAAAGTAGTGAACAAACAGACCACAAACAGCTTGGGGAGCCAAAACTCATTATCAGACCTAAGGAGAAAAGCAAACCACCCCACCCTGCCTTTTCCTTTGTATCCCACCATGTTTTGTAAGATCGCTTGTTTATTAACAGCAGTGTAGTAGGTATTTGCGCAGGACACTTGACTCTGTCAAACACTTGAAAAATAGTTCAGCTAATGGTGAAAATTCTACTTCTTCAACAGAAAAGAAATCCATCCTTAAAAAGTCTTCTACTTATCTTATGATTTATCCCTTTTGCAAACAACCTGAATTCCCACAGCTGCTCTCTGTCGTCCTGAAAGGATTTTCTCTTCAGCTGTCTACCTGTTGAGGGAGACTTCAGAGAATGTCTTCAAAAAGGACACTTTTTTTTTTTAACCACTGTGTAACAAGAATTTGATTCTAATATGCAAGTGTTTAATTCTCATGTATCTCTGTGTGGCTCCTGTTATGTCCACAGCACATGATTTCATGGCACATGAAATCTTGCTTATTTTCTTTGAGTTTATTTTCTTAGAAAGCATGCCATACATGGGTTTGTCTTGGCAAGTATAACCATTCAATTACTACCCACGAGTATCTGGTATATACTGTTTAGTTTGTGTTTTAAAAATAAAGAATTTCTGCAGTATTTCAAGTGCTACTTTCACATAACTGAAGGCTATGTCAGCTGTTCATGCCAGTCAGCATATATCTCACAGAAAGACTATTACTAGCTCTACATTTTGGACCTTTTGTTGCCTATTTCATTATGACACTAAACCAGAGGAGTCTGCTACCATTTCAGTTTGCTCTTACTCTCTCCTTATTAGTGCACTGACTTTGGTACAACAGTCACCCTTAGCACAACCCCACAGCACAAATCTGCTGCTCCTGTGGATTCAGTTATACCCAGGTTCCTGCCATGGCATGAATGAAGGTAGCCAGAATAGATGGTAGTGCTGGTTCCTCATTCAAACAAACAAGTTCCTCATTCAAATAAACAAGCAGAAGAATTAGTAAGATTGAAGAGAGAACTGTATTGCTTATTGGCATACGAGGAGTTTGGAGGACTGAGAATTACCAGGGATTGCCATGAAGCCAGCAGACCCCTGAAAGTACAACCAAAAAAGAAGCAAGAACATGCTCCCATGAGCTAATTTGCTTAGAAAGTTTGATCTAGCCTCATACATTTTTTTCTAAGTGGATGATGCTTGTAGTTGCCGTGTTCGGGTAAAAGGGTAGCACGTAGGTAGGAACTCTGGAGATTCTCATATTATGAAGATGAACATTTTCCAGGAAGTGTTGGCTGCCATGTTTTGGTACAGCTTTTAAGAATGCAGAATGGTTGTTTCAGTTGTCTGAGAAATCTGTCACCATTTTCACACACTGGAGATCCTCACTGGATCAAGGTCATCTTGGGTTATTATATTGGGATATCTCAGCATAATGTGACACATTTAAAATTTTGCTGGACGAACGCCACAGAATCTCCAAAGGAGGAATTATCACAAAATACAAAGTACAAATGGGCATTTTTCCACATGTTTTGAAAAGTTTTCCCTAATCTCACCACATTCAATATAGGAACAGATGACATCAACTAACAAAGGCATTGTGACTGAGAACAAGGTCCCAAAGTGAGCACAATACCTACTCAGGGACATTTCAACTATAAGACTCTGAACTGTTCAACACTTAATGATATCTCCTGCCAGTATTCATCTAGATTTTATTTAAACAAACAAACAAGTTTTTCATATTCTTCCTGGGGCTAGTGATCGTTTCCATTACATATTCACTTTTGCTGTCCCCTAATAAATTGCCGTAAGTTGTTGTTTTTTTATGGGTTTCTATTCAAAGCCTCTATAAAGAAAACCATTTGAATCACCTTATGATATTGATTCAAATTCAGAGGGTTTTCTCACAGATGACTGCTTTGTTATTATATTGTCATCAAAAGGCTTTGTTTGAATTCATGGATTAAGATTTCAGACTCAAATACATTGAATGATTTTCATTCATATAGTATTCTATAATAAAACACTTTATCAGCACCATTAAATGAAGGCTCTAATGTATATATTTAAATTGCCATATTGCATTCCGTGCCTCATTTACTATCCTTTTATCATCCAATTATGATTGATAAGGGAGCTTTTGTGGAAAAGAAATGTTGAACTCATTTTTTTTTCTAGTTCACTATTCTGACTGCAACTACACTTGAAATGAATGATTATGAGTTTTTTGTCTTTAAAGAGTGTGTAAAGCAAAAGCATGTGAAGATACAACAGATTTAAAATATCTGCATTTTGTGTTCTTTGGTCATTGACTACGACACAATTATGAACATTTGAAGTGTATATTACATCAGATTTTTGAGTATCCATAATGATTTCAAATAATTTGTTGGCTGTGGTAAATCCGTATTAGCTAGGAACTGGAATCTAGCTTTCTTAAGACAAAAACGAGGTATCATTTTGTGCTAATACTGCTCAGTTATTTGGAAAGTTTCTCTTTTTGATGAGCTGTAATAATATTATAGACGTTATGTTTCTTAATGTTTCTATTTTTGTTTTTGTAAGACTTGCATAAGTTGTCACTTTTGATGAAGAGTCCAGGCATTCCAGTCAGACTAGTACAACCCTGCACTGTCTCAAATTTCCAAACAGTATTTCTGGATGCTGAATTATTTTGGATACAATCTGAGAAAGAACATTTTTCCCTATTTCTTCCAAGCAAAATGTGGACTGGAGAATTTGACCAATGCTCGTATTGTAGAAGTAAGGAAGACTAAGTTCTGGCCTTGCATTAGGTCATGCCATTAAATATGTGACCAAAAATGGAGCAAGTGGCTTGTTTCCTAATAAAAAAGCTAACAGTGTTAAGGGCATGTGTAAGGAACCCCAGTATTTTACATCCACAGAGAGGGGAGGGTGTAACTTTTATCTTCTTTAAACTCTAACTTCTCAGCCTAAGTGGTTGAGCGGTGCTGGGACAAAGGATGAACACGCTCTAGAGCATTTATAATTGTAAGTATGTTGCATATGGAGCAGATAAATATATATATACTCTTCCTAAAATTGTTGTTCTGATGAAGTTTTATAAAAGATAGCATGTTTACAGTAAAAATACTGCAGAAACATTGCAAATGTAATGATGACAAGAACTCAGCTATTTTTTGGCAGGATACACTCTTCCTTGGTTTCCAGGTTGTGATTCCACTGTTTTGAATTGCCATCTTAAAGGATACCAGAACAGATGGATCCAGTCCACCAAGGTTCATCCCAATGCGTGGACAGCATCCAACAGTAAATATGTGCTAGTTGATCCCTGGCTTTTCTGCAGTAGGTTTCCCTTACTCTTTCAAGTGTTGATAAGTAATCCAAAACTATAAGTTCAGATCGCTTGATAAATTTGAATGAATTGGTATTTTATGAGGGAAATTCAGTTTTTATTAAAAAGAAATCTTGATGCTGTCTGTTATTTCTGTTGTAGAAGTAGAGTGAGATCATCCATCTCCATTCAGTTTATGCTCTGGCTGTAGCTGACAATTCTCCTTAAAAAGGAGGATTAACTCAAGTCTTAAAACATTTTCCTCAACATTCCTATCTACAATCATCAAAAATTGTTGTTTTTATGTATAAGGAATCAGAACTCCAGCATAACTTTTTGACATTTATCTCTTCTGAGCAAGATTAAGAGATAGGCAATGGGACCTTAGCAAGATGTCAACTAAGTTTTAAACATAATTACATGAGTAATTCTCATTTATGTTTTTTCTGAGGGACAGCTCAAATGTGTCCTTGAGCTAATTTTTTTTCAAGAAAACATGGTGATATGTATAGATTCAGTATAGACCTCACAGTCAGTGCTTAATTGTAACTCTGACTAAGCACGTAAGAGTTTCTTAATTTGATTATGCTTCTAGCAGAACCTAGAGGTGAACTTAATGCTAACTTTAGTCTAAAAAATCTCAAAGCATGTTGAGCAGGTATTTGCATGCAGAGTAGACATGCCTATTGCTTCCATGTAATTAAGTCAGCACAGATTCCTGAGATTAAGCAATCATCAGATGAAGTCAGGAAGAAGTATACTGATACTGTATAATATAAACATTGAGGTGTTTTTCAGTGCTTTTCGTATTGTTTCCTACATTATCTGCCATCATCTTCTGCAGGAGACAGTTTTAACTGATGGAGGCAGCTATTAATCTCTTTTACTATGGTGAGGACTATGTTTCTTCATCCAGTGTAATTTACAGATTTGAGAGGTTAGGGAGGTTGTATGAATGAGTAATGACTTTACATTTGCTGAATAATTGTCAAATAGTGCAGGAAATCCCAAAGTGCAGCCCACAGGATATTTGTGGCCATGAAGTCCTCACTTGAAATCTGGAAAGATAGCTTTTCTTTGAGATTGTCCTGGTGTTGCATTATGAATCGATTTTATTAGACTGCTTCAACATGAGGCCTGGCTTTTAAGAGGGTACTCTGTGGACAAAATTTCAGCTTTGTCTGTACAGAGCCTGAAGTGCTTTTAAATACATGGGTCTCAATTTTTCCTATCTTCTCTCCTTACACTTCACACACTGAAGTCTATGAAAATAAATATGAGTGCACAGGTTAGATGACTTCCAGGGATGCTCCATTTGAAGCATAAGTTTAACTAGGGAATGGAGTGCATGAGTCCTTACTAGTGAGTTTAGAGCCAGCCTTTGAGAACTCATCATGTGGAAAGCACTTCAAAACCCAATGTGTTCTGTAGAATCCTTCACAAAATGAAAATAATTACTCAAGCTCATCTGTGAAGGCTCTTGCCAGAAAAAGAAAAAGCAAGAGAGCAAGCAAGCAAGCAAGAAAGAAAGAAAGCAAAAAAAGCAAGCAAAAAAGCAAGCAAGTTTCCTATTTGACCTCCTTTAGAGTGTTAGATTTCAGGCATATAGTGTAAACTGCGCTGGTGAATAACAAGTTCCAGTCAGTGACCTGGATAAGAGAGGCTTAAAAGTAATGAGATTTCTTCACTGATGCTTAGCAGCTTCAAATTAATATAATGGGAGAAGCTAATGTTTTGCATGGATTGTGTGAACTGATTTAGGTCTTCTTTCAACAATTTGTCTACAAGAGATATAATTTTTGAGGTGTTCTTCATGAGTAAGAAACACTCAGTGGCAATTTTTCATAAAACCAAAGCATGAAGAGTGTGATTGCCTTGTTGAAGTTAATGGAGGTGGGGAAAGGCTACATTTTTCTCATGAAGTATTTGTTTTATGTAACTCCTGCTACATGGTGAAACTCACAAAGGCAACCAAATCCTAGCTGCTGTGTGCGGAAATCCTGATGGTTTTCTGCTGCCTAGTTGCAGAGAGTCTACTGCTCTTTTCATACACCTTCTCTCAGTGGCAGCTATAATTTGTAGCTAAGCCATGGGAGAAAAAAGCAGATAGCTGGCCAGTATCTGCAGCTGTATTTATCCTCCTGGTTGGAATGTGTGGGAGGAGTCATGGAAACACATACCCACGATTAACAATTTCTGAGTCCTGCTGGGAAGACCATAGATTAAGGAGTGATTCTCAAAGAAGCTGCCAGGTAGTAGCAGATAAACTGCTTTGAATGTGCATATTCCCAGCTTCAAAAAGCTGAGCTATTCTACAGGTCTCAAAGCAGAAGCTATATTTTCTTCACATACAGTTCCCATATAGATTTAATTGTGCTGTAAAGGTTGAATGACCACAGGCATCTGACTGTATTTTAGTTACAAAGCAAAAGATTGTAACATTCTCATCTATATTGACAACTACCTGACTCCTCTGTTTTGATCCTTTTGTCTTTAGTGGGATAGTTCACGGGAAAAAGTATGAAACAGTGTTAGCAAAGATGTCAGAAGTGGGTCTGCAGTGAGGCTCTAGCCATAGCAATTTAAACCATGCAAACTTTGCAAGCAGTACTACATTCAAGCATATACCAATACAACACAACAGGACCATTACCTAGCAGTAAGATTCTGACTGAAGAAGCAGGCACTCATCATCACTCTTGAATGATGACCATGCTACTTAAATACTCATTATTAAATCTCACCACATTTTTTTTCTAACTGGGGTGGAGGGCTGGGGGTGGGCAGGAAACATAAAACAGGTTTTGCCAGTCACCCTTTATCCCACAGTTGCAAATCCAGCTGCCAAGAAATGAAATGAAATGACATAACAGAACACTTCCTTAAAACAATAGCTTTCAGCCAGAAGAACTTGCTATAGAATTCTTCACCTACCTGCCCCTTGAACATATGCCTGTTTCAAAAATATATGGTTTAAAGAACAGAAACTTTCTTTACCCAGAAACACAACTTGATATGAATCCAGCTCCAAGTGTGAATTACCGCATCTGCTAATCTCTCTGCCTCACAGAGAAACTCCATCCTTGTGAATGTCTCTCCACAGGGCTGGATGTTCCATGGATGACATCACTGGAAACAGTGCCAGATTAAATTACCCATGGGTAGATGGATAACGCAGTGTTCAGCAGATTCTTGACATGAACAAAGTCTTTGCCTTTTACATTTAAAGCTACGTTTTCAACTAGATTTTCTAGCAGCTATTCTCACATGCAAGAAATCTTTCAGTTAGGCGTGCATTTTTAACAGAGGAAGCCAAGAGCACCCAAGAAGAGCTCTCCATTCCAGAGAAAGACTATCTTCATCCTGAACTGTGTGGCCCCTGAAATGCTCACTACATGCATTACAGAGAATGCGCCTTCTTTATCCTTTGCTATGTGGGTATTCTTTGGCCTCTCTTAATGAACTGTATCAAGAAAGTAAATGTTTCATGATGGGCTATTTTTCTAATGCTGATGATTTTTCAATCAACCTTTTGGGTAAAACCTTTGATTGCAGTTACTGGGTTGTGCTAGGGAAGGGGAGCTGACAAAAGATTCTGGTTGCAGAAAAGGGTCTGAAAAGATCATTCCCAAAATTACACGTGACTTCACAACAGAATTTGCCTGTATTAATTTTGAAAGAGGTAAAATACTTGGTCAATCTCTTCTAATGGTACTAACCAACCAAGAGGCAGAGGCATAACTGAAGCTGCTCCGCTCATTGGGAGATTACCGCTGGTGGCTAAACTGGATCAGGTGGTTATTTCTAGGGGAAGAAAAGAGTATGATTTCAGTCAGCACTTCCACAAGACAATGTGAGAAATGAGAAGGATCTTTGCAGTGCCTTCATCTCAGCCTCACAGAAGTTCCTGAATTGGACCTGACAACATCTGGCCCTAAGCTTTGAATATGAACAGTTTCTTTTCTTTATTCTCCTTAAAAAAAAAAAAAATCAACCTATACACATCAAGAGAGAAGGAAAAGGGCATCCAACCAACATAAGATCCCAGTAGGAAAACAATTGCGGAGCTGCCATATTATCCATGTACAGTGCAGATCATGAGACCTGGGATTCAGAGTTGTTCTTTCCAGAAAAAAATAATCTTTTTTGTACTGTTAGCTTTCTTAGCAGTAAATTGAAAGAAAATATATGAGCAAGATTACTAATTATGCTGTGTCAAGCAAGTTCTACCACTTAATAGCTCCACTGAAATGGCATGGCAAAGCAAAATATTGTACATGTGCATTGCGCACTCTATGTCTGTGACCATTTCTGTTGCTGCATTGCACACTGTGTCTGTGATCATTTCTCTTGCAAGAAACATAAATGTTTAGGGAACAACTGAGCATTTGGACAAGTCTAAGTCAACTTTTCAGAAGAGACAAAATATGATGTGCTGACCATAAATTACAACTCTGTCCAAGGCAGTTGATTCTTTAGAGCTGAGAAATAGCAAAGAGGAGAGCCATAAACAGGATTCTTTCTGTTGGAGAAAACCTAATTGCCTCATTGCTGTGAAAGGACTCCAGTGCAACAGTAATTCTGGTCATAAAAAAATGGATTCTATTTTCCCCATGTGACTGGTCACACATAATTTGGGGAGCCCTGTTCCTGATCATCCTTGGAGGAGAGGCGCAGAAAGTAGCTTCCTACAGCTCCTATACTCTTAGAAATGAGGAGGATAAGGCTGTCAGTTGGTAACCAGAGCAGATCTTGTAACCAGCCCCAGGAGTGTTGTCTGATCATTTCTAGAAAAAAAAGTTCCAAATCAACTGTTAAGAAAAAATGCAGTTGCTCCTAAAGATGCTCTGATCAATTGCAAGACATTGTGACACAGGAAAGCTGACCTGAATCTTCTTGATTCCGTACAATTAATGTATTACAATAACAAAATGCAATCTCCAAATCTAACAGCAACCACTTAAACTGCTTTAGATAGTCATTGGCATGGGAAAAAAAAAATGCTTTAACAGCAACTTCTTTGGATATCTTTAAGTCTGTTTGCCAGTGTGAAGATGCAATTAGGTAAAGGAACCCAGAATATTAAAAAAAAAATCCAGCTGCAGTTTTAAAAAAAAGTTAAAAGCAAATAATTAGAGGTTTCCTCTTCTCTCCAGCCCAAAATTAATTTGCCAGTAATAAACAAGGGTAAGCCTAATGCAAGCTAAGTAACTCTAATGCTGTTTTCTTACCTAATGTTGACTTTCCTTTCCCACCTCGTATTAGGTTTTTCCCCATCCAGATTTGGATTTCTAAATAATAAACAAGGACATCTTGGTGGTTTGGCAGTAGACAGAAAGATGGTGAAGGAAGACTGCTTAGTTCTAGTAGTAGAGATGTTGTCATCTTAGTCATGGTGACCTCTTTTTAGACCTCCTTGATTAGAATGGATCGTCAGTGAGAATTCTCAGACAACTGGTAAAACAAAGCAAAGGCTTCCAGGTAGTGGCCCAGCTGTAGTTTGCATGCGTCTCTATGTACTTCCTATGCTAAAACTCATTAAGTAGTTAAAAAAAAAAGTTAAAAGACTGATGGCAAGAGTACACTTGGTTGTCTGCAAGACATTCTAAGAGCTCGCAGTAGTCTACTGGGCTTGAAAATTTAAAAATCACAGAATGAAGTACCCTACAGGATACTATTGACCGTTCCTTGTACACCGTGCAAGCCAAATCTTCCCTAACAAACATATATTTCCTCCTATCCCTATTTTGTTCCTCTAAGGTGAATGCAAGTCTAAGTGCATAGCAGCGTATTTAGAATAGATAGTCAAGGTTTCTGCCCTTCTCCTATCTGAAGTGTATTGCATAACATTTTTTTCTGCAAGCACAGCCTGATTCACAGTGTTTTGTCAGTATAGCTTCAAAATCATGCAATGCTGTCAAAAGCTTCCCCAGTTGTTTCCCACACTAACATTTCTGTGACTACAGATATGTCTTTGAATCTTCACCTCCTACTCTTAAGATGGCTTTTTATAGTGAGAAATCTGCCACTACAAGTGGATTTCTCTCAAATGTCAAAACTAGTCTAGTTGTCACCTTCAGAATTCTTTTTCTATCTCCACAGATAACCTTGAATGCCCTTTTAATCCATCATATTCTCTCATGTTTACTGATTATCTCTGTTCTCTATGGCAAAAGATTTAAAGACGAAAACTTCTAGTTGATGCAGATTACACATATATAGTACTAAAATACTGTAAATCAGATCAGTCAAAAAATTCCTCTCTTTAATAAGTATTGCTCGACATTTTCTTTCTCATTTCCTAAGGCTTTTTTCCTGTCATGTTTGATTTAATTGTTGATTATCCAGGTAAACACAATAATAAATTTAGCATAGATGACAAACAACAATTGACAAAGTTAACCGGGAGTCAAAGTCTGCTTCTGCTGTTCCTATAAAAGGAGGCCAGAGAAGAAAGCTGAGTCAGGTGTGAACTCTGTGGTATGAGGTACGGAAGTGGAAAGAATCAAGTACGATTGGGATATAAGCAAGAAGCTGTTTCAGCTCTGAGAATGAACTGGAGGACAGGATGTCACAACCTGTTACGTCTCTGAGTAAGAATATTCTGGCTGCATTTTCCCTTCCTCTTAATTTGCCATATTGCTCCATTTCAGTTTGTGTAATATAAACATGCCATTAACTGTTTAGGTTTTTTAATTTTATGAGGCAATCTCTACGTTTTTGGGTTTTTTTTCTTTTTTTTTCTTTTTTTTTTCTTCTTTTTCTCTGAAATCTGCTGATTTATTTAGTTCTTCCCAGAACTAAAACTTCCAGAAATTAGCCTCACATTTTTAGGAGAGATTTTCAGCAGATGTGAACTTGTAGAGGCTTATAAGGGTCAGAGATTCTATAACAATTTCCTCTCCTTGAATACCAACGTCCAAATGTTGGTATTCAACAGTGGTAGTGGAACACTACCTATTAAGGAAAGTTAATTACTTCATGCTTCTGCTTCGTGATCTGGTTGCAAGAGTAGTCTAGTCATGCTCTGCCTTTTTAGCTACTATTTTGCCTTGCTTACTCATGAGTAATTTGCTTTTTTTGTGTCTGAAGGAATATTTAGTGTCCTGTTTTCTGTTCCCAATTGAGTATGTGTTTTAGATTATATTAACACATAGCACTCTGTCACTTTAGTTAAGTGAAAAACTAAATGACCAAGGCCAGGAAATGTGGGTTTTAATTAAAGGAAAAGTATTTCACAAGTTAAAACAAGCTTAGTAAACCCAAAAGAAGTTCCAGAGTTTCACAAGTATTAAACCACATTGGATTTGATTTGCCTTTGATCCTGAAGCTTTTTAAGATACAGTAGGGATATTTTAATGGCTTTAAAGGAAGAAAGTCAGATCCTACTCATACCATATGGAAAAGGGAAAGATAAGAGCACTATCTATCTCCTTTCTTTAGTGGAAGTATCCCCTATTTGTTTTTCAGTGACAATCTCTGCAAATTGAAGGTATGGCCATACAAGTTTCCATACGAGATGGTGTTCAGCAGGAGCAAAATGATCACAGAATCATAGAATGCTTAAGGTTGGAAGGGACCTCTAGAGGTCATCTAGCCCAACCCCCCTGCACACGCAAGGTCACCTAGAGCACGTGGCAGAGGACTGCATCCAAGCGGGTTTTCGAGATGTCCAGAGAAGGAGACTCCACAACATCTCTGGGCAGTCTGTTCCAGTGCTCTGTCACCCTCACTGTGAAAAAATTTTTCCTTACATTCATGTGGAACTTTTGGTGCTTCTGTTTGTGGCCATTACCTCTAGTTCTGTTGGTGGCCACCACTGAAAAGAGGCCAGCACCATCCTCCTCACTCCCTCCCTTGAGGTACTTATAGACACTAGTTAGATCCCCTCTCAGCCTTCTCTTCTCCAAGCTGAACAGGCCCAGCTCCCTCAGCCTCTCCTCATAGGGCAGATGTTCCAGGCCCCTGATCATCCTTGTGGCCCTGTGCTGGACTCTCTCCAGCAGCTCCACATCCCTCTTTTACTGTGGAGCCCAGAACTGGACACAATACTCCAGATGCAGCCTCACCAGGGCTGAGTAGAGGGGCAGGATCACCTCCCTCAACCTGCTGGAGACGCTCTTCTTAATGCACCCCAGGGTCCCATTGGCCTTCTTGGCCACGAGGGCACACTGCTGCCTCATGGTCAACTTGTCGTCCACCATGACACCCAGGTCTTTCTCCGCAGAGCTGCTCTCCAGAAGGTCAGTCCCCAGCCTGTACTGGTGTCTGGGGTTATTCCTCCCCAGGTGCAGGACCTTGCACTTGTCCTTGTTGAATTGCATGAGGTTTTTCACCGCCCAGTTGTCCAGTCTGTCCAGGTCCCTCTGGATGGCAGCTCAGCCCTCTGGGGTATCAGCTACTCCTCCCAGTTTGATATCATCAGTAAACTTTCTGAGGGAGCACTCTGTGCCTTCATCCAGGTCATTGATGAATAAATTGAACAGGACTGGACCAAGGACTGACCCCTGGGGGACACGGCTAACCACAGTCCTCCAACTAGACTCTGCACCACTGATCACCACCCTCTGGGCTCTGCCATCCAGCCAGTTCCTAATCCACTTCACTGTGCACTCATCTATCCCACACTTCCGGAGCTTGCCCAGGAGGATGTTGTGAGGGACGGTGTCAAAAGCCTTGGTGAAGTCGAGATAGACGACATCCACCGCTCTCCCCTCTTCTATCCAACTGGTCATTCCATCATAGAAGGCTATCAGATTAGTCAGGCAAGATTTCCCCTTGGTGAATCCATGCTGACTACTCTTGAGCACCTTCTTGCCCTCCATGTGCCCAGAGACAACAGCCAATATGAGTCATTCCATCCCTTTCCAGGGACGGAGGTGAGGCTGACTGGCCTGTAGTTGCCTGGGTCCTCCTTCTTGCCTTTTTTGAAGACTGGCATGACACTGGCCTTCTTCCAGTCCTCCGGCACCTCCCCCGTTCTCCAGATCTTTCAAAGATGATGGAGAGTGGCTTAGCTATGACATCTGCCAGCTCCCGCAGCACTCTGGGGTGCATCCCATCAGGGTCCATGGATTTGTGGGTATCGAGTTTCCTTAGGTGCTCTCTGACCCAATCTTCCTCTACCCTGGGCAAGTCTTCCTCTCCCCCGGCTTCTTCTATTGTCCCTAGGGCCTGGGGCTCTAAAGGGCTGCCCTTGGTAAACACCAAAGCAAAGAAGGCATTCAGCAATCCTGCTTTTTCTGTTATTTGTAACCAGGGTGCCCATCTTGTTGGCCAGCGGACCCACGTTTTCCCTGATCTTCCTTTTGTTGTCCAGATCCACAGAACAAAGCACCTAAGTATAACATTAAATCTTATTAATAAAATAGGAATGATATGAGCATTTCCAAAGGGGAATAATATTCTTAAGTATTCCCTATGCAATCATCTTGTTGGCTAATAATTAACAAGCATATTTAGAACAAAATAATTATTTAAGAAAGATAAAGATGGAAGAATCATCTCCTATAACCTAAGAAATAAACCAGAGAATCAAGTGTTGAGGTCTTCATTGCCCGATTTTTAAAGAAGCCAAAATTTCACTGTAGTCTTTTTTTGATATATGAGAAAGCAGAACTGAAAAAAAAAACTGATTTTATCCATGTTTGTTAATCATCAGATTATTTTTCTCATATGGAGAAATATGGCACTAATTTTCTTTCTGATTTTTGTTTAATAATACTAAGAAGCATTCTAGTTTCTCCATGTTCCTTTCTGAAGTATGCTTTAAGGATAGTAATTTAATACACTGTTGCTCACATGGCTTACCCTCTTTCTTACATAAACAGAGCTAACAGAGCGAACAGAATAAGATACTTTTCAAAGCTATCTCTGCAAAATTTGTGAGGCCACATTTACAACAAAATCCAGTATTCCAATAGGTGTCTTCTTTCAGGTTACAGTGGATTTTAATTTTGACTCATTTTTGTGACTATGTTGGGTAAACTCAATGAGAAAAAGAACATGTACGTAGTGTGGAAGAAGGGCCAGGCCACATGGGAAGAATATAGGAACATTGTCAGATAGTGCAGGGATGCAACGAGGAAGGCCAAAGCCCGTTTGGAATTGGAGTTAGCGAGAGATGTCAGGGACAACAGGAAGGGCTTCTATAAATACATCAGCAGCAAGAGGAAGGCTAGGGAAAATGTTAGTCAGTTGCTGAATGAGGAGGATGCCTTGGTGGTGGAGAATGCAGAGAAGGCAGAGTGGCTAAATGCCTTCTTTGCTTCTGTCTTTACTGCTAAGGCTAGTCCCCATGAACTATGTAGCCTGGACACAAGAGAGAGAACCAGGAGAGAGGAGGACTTTCCTCTGGTCGAAGAGGATTGAGTTAGGGATTATTTAGGCAAACTGGACACCCATAAATCTATGGGCCCATATGGGATGCACCCAAGAGTGCTGAGGGAACTGGCAGGGGTTATTGCTCAGCCGCTATCATCTTTGAGAGGTCATAGAGGGTGGGGGAGGTGCCAGAGAACTGGAAGAAAGCCAACATCACTCCAGTCTTCAAAAAAGGCAAGAGGGAGGACCCGGGAAGCTACGGGCTGGTCAACCTTACCTCCATCACTGGGAAGGTGATGGAGCAGCTCATCCTAGAGACCATCTCTAGGTATGTCAAGGAAAAGAAGGTGATCAGGAGTAGTCAGCATGGATTCACCAAGAGAAAGTCTAGTCTGATGAACATGATATAGCCTTCTATGATGAGATGACCAGCTGGATGGACGATGGAAGAGCCATGGGTGTTGTCTACCTTGACTTCAGAAAGATTTTTGACACAGTCTCCCATAACATCCTTATAGGGAAGCTCAGGAAGTGTGAACTGGACGAGTGGATAGTGAGGTGGATTGAAGACTGTCTGGATGGCAGAGCCCAGAGGGTGATGATAAATGGGGCTGAGTCCAGTTGGAGGCCTGTGGCCCATGGTGTCCCGCAAGGGTCAGTGCTCGGTCCAGTGCTGTTCAACTTTTTCATCAATGACTTGGAGGAGGGCACAGAGTGCACCCTCAGCAAGTTTGCAGGTGACACCAAACTGTGAGGAGTGGCTGACACTCCCAAGGACTGTGCTGCCATTCACAGAGACCTAGACAGGATGGAGAGTTGGGCAGAGAGGAACCTTATGAGGTTCAACAAGGACAAGTGCAGGGTCTTGCGCCTGGGGAGGAGTAACCCCAGACACCAATACAAATTAGGGGAGAGCAGCTCCACAGAGAGCAATCTGAGAGTCCTGGTTGACAACAGGTTAACCATGAGTCAGCAGTGTGCCCTCATGGCCAAGAAGGCCAACGGGATCCTGGGCTGCATCAGGAGGAGTGTTGCCAGCAGGTCGAGGGAGGTGATCTTCCCCCTCTACTCAGCTCTGGTGAGGCCGCACCTGGAGCATTGGGTGCAGTTCTAGGCTCCCCAGTACAAGAAGGACATTGAGCTTCTAAAGAGGTTCCAGCATAGAGTCACAAAGATGATTAAGGGGCTGGAGCATCTATCTTATGAGGAAATACTAAGTGAGCTGGGCCTGTTTAGCCTGGAGAAGAGAAGGCTGAAGGGAGATTTGATCAACATGTTCAAGTATCTGAGGGATGATTGTAGGAAGGATGGGGCCAGGCTCTTCTCAATGGTGGCTCGTGACAGGAAGAGGGGTAATGGGTGTAAGTTGAAACATAGGAAGTTTAATCTCCATATGAGGAAGAACTTTTTTACTGTGAGGGTGACATATTGTGAGGGTTCTACATACTGAACAGCATTTTCTCACCAAAAAAAAAAAAAAAAAAAAAAAAAAAAAAAAAAAAACCTTGAGATTTTCTGAGGTTGCTTGCTGTGCCTAAGGAGGCTGGCATTTCCCCCAGACTGACCATTACCTCCTTATGCAACTTCCTGCTTTTCTTGAGTTAAATCCCAGGTCAGAAAATTATTGTGAAAACTAGATATGAATTGCCTGTAGTTCTTTTTGGGAAGTGACTCATGGGTCTCAGTCACTTTGATGATGTCACTGATGGTCAGCAGGTAGTCAACCGCTAGAAACTCCACTGAGTACAAGGGGTATTTGCACTGTCTTTCTCTCACTGCCCTAAAAAGCAAATTCTCTCCACATCAAAAGTGTATCTATTGAGCAATTACTATGTGTCAGCACCCTTCAGCTGTAAGTTGTTTGCTCATTTTGGAAACATGGAAAACACAAGATGAAACACAAAATGAAAACAGCATCAGTTGTTGATGACTCTGTTGATTTAGGAGGCAAAGGAGAAAAATAAAACAAACATAGTCTGAAAACTTAGAGTGCAATCAGGATAATTCAAGAAGCAGCAACTGCACATTTTGGTATGTGGTTCCTCTGAAACCTTTGTTTTGTTCACATTAATTTTTCTATCAGATAAACAGATAAACAGCAGTGACAACTAATACCAACGTTAGCAAAATGTATTTTTATGATTAAGGTAGAATAAGGGACCTGAATACTACCCAGTATTTCCAGTTATGAGCATGTAAGCCTTTACATTAGAGGAAAAATTAAAAGAATGAGTCTCATTTATTCTAATCACTGTAGAAGGTCCCTTTCCATTTAATTTAATTCAATTTCATTTCATTATTTCATTTCTCAGTTTCCATTTCACAATTGCAATCTTCTTTCCATTTTTTCCACTTCCTCCATAATGATTAAGTATGTGATTGCAATGTTTTGTATTTTCTCCTCATCCAGAATCACATTATTTTTATCATGTCTCTCATTTTAACAGTTGAATATGTTTTTCAAGCTGTTAACAAATGAAAGGACAGTAAAAGTTAATCCAAAGAGGCTGCAGGGAGGGCTGCAGTGTTAGACTTGCAGCTTTATATATATCTTTTTTTGAAGTTGCCAGCTGACACATGGATCCTGACACAAGCGTCGACTTCAAAAATCAAAAATACTTGCCTCGCTTTGCATATAGCTTCTCTTTATTGTCATAAGCAAAATACTAAGAATGTACTAAGTGGTTTAGACCATCTGAGACTGTCAGCTAAAATGGAGCAACAACTTGCTAAATTAGCAAAAGTGGACAGATGCAAGTTATTAAATGCTTCTTGTCACAAATTTGAATTCAACATGTCTACACAGAAAAGCAAGAGAAAAGCCAGGAACATGATGAACTGACCTAAGAACATTATAATCATGTCAGTAAATCACTAAGTTTTCCATTTTGCAGGCACTCAGGTCTGCAAAGTTTAGAATGCATCAGACCAAAGAGAGGAGTGCAAAAAGTCTGTATCTGCCATGTGATCAAAAGAGGAAAATGAAGAAAAAATATTTGCACAAAAGGCATTAGGCCATTTTGTTTAAAGCTACATTTGCTTTTCTCATTTGTGAGTTTCCTGGGATTACTATGTTTATATCCTTCTCTTTAGCATATAAACAAAGACCTTGAATATCCTGTAGAAAATAAACATAAACATTCTGTGCAATATTCTCTGTAGTTAATTATTAAAGGGACACAGCAAGTACAGAAAAACCTAGTCCAAAAATCCCAAATAATTTCAAGATTAATGCTTTATGTAAACATTAATTTTTATGTAATTACATAAGCTGACTCCTATAGAAATTAAAACTGACTGAGACAATTTCCTTTTGCTACTTTTCAAAAGCAAACAATTATAATTTAGCACTACTGTAAAAATCACTTTCATAAAGCATCATTTGGCTAAGGAGAGGAGACAAAATTTGGGCAAAGCAGTTTGGAGAATCTAATAGAATTTGCAGTGTAAGTACTTCCCTTGTGGAAAATGGGAGACTTCCCTTGTGGGAAGTGGGAGGTGAAGATGAGTTGGTTTGAGGAAGCAGGTAGTTTGCTTCAGCTTCATGTGGGCCTAACCTGCCCTGGATGTTAAGGCTAACCTGGACTGAGGAGATCTCCTGAGCCAGGACTAAGCCTCATCATAGGGAGTGATTTAAAGCAGAGATTTTAGTGGCTTAAAGCAGAGACTTTTAAATGAAGAATTTTTAAATTCTTTTTTAATTATGTGAAAGTGATTCTGGTCACCTCTTCAAAAGCTGCTTCCTCCCTACTCCTTACCCCCTAAAGAGGAAAATTTGAACCTTACTTAACAAAAGCTATGTTTCTCAGTGATTTGGCAATCAAGGAAATATGTTTTTTTTTCAAAACTGAGTAGCACAAGTAAAAACACCAAAAAGAACATCCTAAAAGAGTTTTTTTTTGTTGTTGTTGTTGTTGTTTTTGTTTTTTTTTTCTGTACTGCATCACCTAACTGAACTGATGCGAAGCCCAAGGGAAATGAGACTTTCTGGGATGAAACAAATACAGAACTCAGAGACGAATATAGAATTCAGAGCCAAATACAGAATTTATTCCTTAATTTGATTAAGGCCTTATATGCTTAAGAATCCATGTTTGGAGTGGAAACGAAAACATTGCTATTTATTTAACCTCAGTCCGACCTTCCAAAAGAACTGCCAAGTGAGTATGCTTTTTTCCTGTATTTATACTTTTTTTTTTCCTATAAGAGGTATACTAGGTTTATTTATGACAACAAGGAGAGAAAAATGGTGAAGTGTACGAAGGAAGAGGGACAAATCTTTTGTGAGGAAAAGGTAATTTTGAAATGGCAGTACCCCTATTTGGGTAGTATATACATAATCCTATACGTGTGTGTATATATACAGAGAGAGAGAATATATATAGTCCTATATGGCATAGGATATCTACTACTTTATTTCTTTCCAGTAGAATTGTAAAGACAACGGGATTGAAAAAAGTAAATGAAAGTGGCTGCGTATTTATGTAAGCACAAAAGCAAATGATTTAAAAGCAAAAGATTTAAGTTTAAGCAATTTTTGACAGATTAGGACAGTGATCTACTTTGTTCCCTACCAGGGTCTCAAAAAAGAAAAAAAAAAGAAAAGAAAATAACAAAACAAAAACCTACCAAACAACAACAACAAACAATTTATGCAAAGATCACCAAGCACTTCAAAACAAAAACAATAATTATAAATGACCAAGCTGCCTTTCAGCAGTTTCGCTGTGGTGGACCTTTTCTAAGGCACTTAATAACAAAATTGCTTTTCTAAATCATGAAGTGGACTGCAGAATATATCCAAATTTCCTTTTGACTGCAAGATATTTTTTCCAGAAAGTATCTTCTACAGAAAGCTACGAAAACTAACAAATAAAATTAGAGTTCAGACATGTTCTTGTAAAGGCAATTTTATTTAAGTACACAGAAATTATAAGATCACGATGGCAAATCAGGCTGCCCAGAGAGGTTGGGGAGTCTCCTTCTCTGGAGATCTTCCAAACCTGCTTGGATGCAGTCCTGTGCCACGTGCTCTAGGTGACCCTGCGTGTGCAGGAGGGTTGGACTAGATGACCTCTAGAGGTCCCTTTCAACCTAAAGCCGTCTATGATTCTATGAAATGAGTGTGCTTGCTGCATGACCCAGGACATAGAAACTCTACAGCATGCTTGGACCACAACTGCTGCATAAGCAATTGCATGTCTTGCAGAAATGTGTCCTGGTTTTAAAACATCGGGCAAGATATAAAGAACCATGCTCTTAGTAAAATTGTTCTAATGATTTATTTATGCTCAGGATTCAAAAAGAACAATCCATTTTCTGTTTTTTCTGTCTACTATTTCCACAATTTCTTTTTGTCCTACATGTCTTTTCTATAGTGATTTTTCTCTATACATTTGTTCATTTTTAAGGAATGCAGTAGAGATTGTGTTTAGCTTACACTACAGAAAGTAGTTACAAAATATTCAGGCCCACGTCCTGTATTTTTTTTTAATGAATCTTTAACCTTCTCTTCAAAACATACATGGAGGAAAAGAAAGGAGAACATAAGGTAGGTAATATTGCTACTTTTAAACTGATTTCTTTGGCCAGCCTTGAAGAATGCAAGGTTTCCTGCAGCTGCAAAGACGTGGTAATTTTAGGGCTCTGGCTTGCAGCAGCAAATTAACTTACACGTAGCTCATTTTAGAGACTATTTGAACCACTTCCCATAGAGTTCAGCAGAGAAACTTTCTCTGCTTTCAAAATAAATAGCATTTGAGGGTATCCACCTGTGATTCATGGCAAAGACATTCTAAGGTAAAACAGTTATTCTTTTCCGTGAGGTGAACTGCAGTTAACTAGGTTCAAGTTGGAAACTCTTCGAGGAACTTGAACCAAAGTTAGATGGTGTGTGTTTAGTTTGGTGACTACATTCTAGGATGTCTTCTGAAGTAATCCAGAAAAGTTTTTGTTTGTTTGTTTCATTACTAAAAAGTGCTTAAAGTGACATTTGATTAAAACACATTAATTCCAGTCTGTCTTTCAGTTATTTAGCTTTAAAAATACTTACAGAAGTCACAGGCTGAGCTTGAGAGATGCCTCTTGATTTGATTTGGGTCGAAAGAGAGTTGAAAATAGGGCTCGTTGTAATTTTAAGTTGATGTCAAGACTAAAAATTCCTGAGTACTGGATAGCTATGGTAACTACACCCTTGTTTTATTGTAACTATGCATGATTTTATGCAGAGTTGTTACTTGGAAGCATATGCATCAGCGCTTATCTTTTGTAGTAACCAACTACTCCGTTATATAATAAACCACAATATCAAGTTTTTGTTTGTTTGTTTGTTTGTTTGTTTGTTTTTTTGTAATTAATACTGTTAAAAGATATTAGGTGGAGAGAAGTGTGTGCAGAAACTGAATTCTGAGGGAAGAATGTGTAATTATATGGTGCAATATACAATGGGTGGCAATATTTCTAAAGATACAAAGTTAGAAAAATTAGTATTTATGTCAAAAAAAGATATTTAACTGCATAAGTCTTAATTTTCTAAGGTGTTCAGTTACCCATGAATAGAAGAAACTGGACATCCTGAGCTTCTTCCCAGTAACTACAGCTAGTCATTTGCTAGCAGAGCAAATTTATATTTGTTCCAGAAAAAGCTGGACAGAAACAGATGCTTTTTCCTTTATTTCACTGAGTACATAGAATACCGGCATAAGGTAGGTCTCTACTAGCTCATAATTGGGCAAACAGCCGTTGAACTCACCCCTTGGCCAAAATTCAATTCCACTAAAATTCTAGGACCTCTGTGCATATCTGAGTAGGTTGTGAGCCATAGCTACTGCCCTCTGGCAATAGTCAGAAAAAAGATTGCACAATAATAGTTTCAATAACTGCAAGTCATACAGATGAGGAAACTCTCAACAGGGATCAGCAGTAACACTCATCCTGGCATAACCTATTAAGCAAACATTCACTTCTCAACCTTTTCCAGAATGTTAGTGATCATTGGCTCTTAAAGGGTCTCTGCTACAGTATCGAGATGGAGAAAAACTGTTCCTGTTGTCAATAGGTTCATAGATAGTCTGCCATAGCTGGCATCATTGCAGGAGTAGATCCTGAAGTCATGGCCAACCAGTTGCTGTATTACATCACTGTCTTGCATGAAGAATGCTTCCCTGCACCTCTGCTTTCTTCTTTTGGAAATGTATCCAGAATTAAGCTGAAATAGCTCTTAACTGTTCCTGAAACGCCTCCTCTGTTTCTTCCTATTTTATTTCAACTTAGCTATCATATGTATGAATGGCCAGAAAAATGCCAGATTCTTTAAACAGTTCCTGAAAAGAAAAATTAATGAGTTTAAAGAATAAAAAGTGATGATCGCTACGATTTTACCAGGAAAGTAATTTCACAGGGAGGACGCAGAATTAGGGAGATATAGGCAAAATAATTATTATATGTTTCAGAGTGTAAGTGTATCTCTGGATAAAATTTACATATTTAGTTCTACTGTCTTTATTTTCACTGCCCAGGAAGCATTTCATTTCATTGACAGGGAGAGAGGGAGTAACAGGGCAATTGAAATGAAGAATAAACAATCAAAATGGCATTATTTTTTGTAAACCAATGTGCTAACATCAAAACCTCTTTAAGGAGACTGGAGTTCAGAGATTTACAAAAACAAAAGGAAGGGAAGAAGCAATAAAGTGTTATCAGTTTTCTACTACACCCCCAGAGTTGATTCATGTCTACATTTTAAGACAAAAAAAAAGCAAAAAGACAGAGAGAAAGGAAGGCTGTAGGAGGGTGGTTATTTGACCAGAAAGAAACAAGAAGTTCATTGTAGATATCCAGTTCCTTTTGAAGTAGCATTACAAGGTACAAACACTGGAGACTCGTCATAGTGTTTCATCAGTCCTTTACTGCTGCTGAAGGTTTGTTCTGAAAATTTTATCCTGTGTAGTCCTATGCTTTGTAGTTGCTGACACTGTTCTACATGAAATCCTGCATAATATTCTGAAAAGTTTTAGGAATTACAGTAATATTCTGAGGAAGGAAATGTATACCTAAAGATGAACTAGAAGGAAATAGTAGAGTGGTGTAAAACAGAAAAATCTATTTCCAAACTTTATGAAAGACCAATTATCCATGAAGCCTACTATCCACGCTTTCATAGCCAAACCTCATTTTGTTGATGTCCACAGTAGACTTTACACTGTCTATATTCAGATTAAAAGCAGATTACACAGTAAATACATGGAAAAAGAAAGTAATCCTTTCTATGAATATGAGTATGGGCTACTTTGTAATATCATCTACGGCTTTCCCTTTATTTATATGCTAGACAAAATGACACATCATTAATGTGTTTATAATGTACATCTTATTCAAACCTGTTCATGGTCTTTGCTTTTGATAGGTATCCCGGACTCCCTCTTTCAAAACAGATTTCCTTTTATCGGCATTTGCTTTGTTAGAATCATGGAGCGTATAAATATTTGCATTTAATCATACCAACCCAAATGAAATGAATATATTCAAGAATCCTGTAAGATCTATCTGTACATCAGATTTTTACTGTCCATCAAGACTAAAGATTTACCTTCTCCTCCTGTTACAATTGCAATCTATTTTTATGCCGCTTTCTAAGTTCTATTTTTCTTTTTCTCTCTTTCATGTTTCTGCATTGATCACTTTCCATCTCTGGCATGTCTTTTCTGCAAATATTTCTGTTTTCTAATTAGATGCTATTGGTGGATTCAAGCCACAAGGATTTTCTGCTACAAAATAGGAATAAGTATTCTCTATTCTGAACAAAATCAGAATTTTACTCCATTTAAGTGCATTAAAAAGTGTGCTTTACCTTTGTGGGAACCCTCTGAAATACTCTGCTTAATTCTAGCTCAAGTTTACACCTGGAAATGTATTAATAAAGTGGCAATATATATTTATGCATTATGTGTGGAGAGGTTTAATGACAGAAACTAACGATTGAAAGATTCTATGTGATTTCAGTTCAGAAATGATGCTTCCATTTTATCCTAGTGCTACAGTATTGACTAATTCCTCCCTGCCCTGAAGTTTTCAGGGTAGTTTCCCATACTGTACAAGGACATGTGGTGCAGCAACACTATGGTTAGTGCCAACTTTACATGATATGTGAACTTGGCTTGTCAGAGCACTGTATGAACTTAACAGTGTAAGCTCAGACCAATGTAGCAGTTCTTGGCACTCAGACCTTCACGTGATCAAGACTGCTGGCAATCAATGCCATGTATATGAGTTAAGTTACAGACAGAAGAAATCTTGAGAACTGTGTTAAATTTCTTTGTGCTGTGACATTTTTAGTTTATATTACGAAAATAATTTATGCTAAAGAGTAAATCCTCTGCTATACAGAAGAAATGATGTTCCAATGGACACAATGAGAGCCTGTGTTGAAAATACTTGGTAAAGGAAACACATTTTGCATTATTTTCACTATTTAAAGTAGATTTGCACCTAACTATGCTATAAGTAAAAGAGATACAATCCAGGCCAATGAAATATACTAAGATTTCTGTCATGTTTGAAGGTTCTGGTATAATTATTCTCTTTACAATCAGAAGCTTAATAGCTTTTGCTCCGTATATGCTTAGCTCCATATATGGTACTCTCCATTCATTAATCTCAAATCCTTTTTCAAGGAAGGAAGTGCTTTTTACCATCTTAAGACAGCATAAATTAGAAACTAATTAATATTCTCTCTACCTCATGATGTAAGTGGTAACAATATTCTCATTTTTCTAGCGGGAAAGCTGAGGTACATAGAGACTAAATTATGTGTGTAAAGGCACTTAGGAATCAATGGCAAATAGTAGAATACATAACAGATTTTTTTTTTCTGAAAAAACAATGTTCTAACCACAGGACATTTTCCTTGTTTTCTATAATAAAGCTAAATATGTGAGCTAAAATAATGAAGTTGTTATACGATTAAATTCACAGCAATAACAGATGTTGAACAGTTTTTAATTTCTCTTTTTGAGTAATGTGGTCTGTGTACTGCCTGAAGCAGGATTTAATTTGTCTCGTTATGTTATCAGACAACTAAGCTGCTGTCAAAACAGGCAGATCAGGAATTAATGAAAACATTTCTATATGCACTCTGTGATTATAATTCAGACAGCTGTATTTTAATTTCCAAGTACTTAAGTTTCGCATCCATAGATTGCCAGCTTAAACTAAAATCAGATAAGAATACAGGCTAAAGCTCACTTCACATCTGAAAATCTCATATTCTTATTGGAAGAAGTGGATCTACACACAGACCCACACAGATACTCATTAATAATCATGTTTCCCAAAACCCTTATTGCGTCTGGCAGTAAGTGAAACCTTTCTTTGCTGACTAGTCTCAACAGCCCGCATAGGGAAAGACAATAAAAGATCTCATTACCTACACAGGAATACTTAAAAGCAAGTTTAAGCCAAAAAGATAAGTAAACTTCTACTACTACACTTACTGGAATTGTATGACCTTGAGACTAAGCTCTCTACTTATCTCCTTTAATAAAGCATAACATCCAAACCAGTGACCTGCACTAGCAGAAAAAAAAAAAAAAAAAGAAGAAGACAATAAATGTTCCTCAGGGCATCTTGCTGTCATCATTAACATGAAACTGCAGTCTGCAATTACTCTATTTGTTTTGTACATTTGATGCAATTGAGGAATAGTGGTCAAATCCCAATGAACTCTCTGGATGCCTGCATGATGTAATCTTTTATATACGCATTCTTAAAAAAAAATGCAGGTGGCACTTTAAACGCTAAGTCCTCCAAATTATCCTTTGGGAGGCACCTAACTCTGTCTTCTCTACAGAGAGACAAGAAGCATTTTGATTATGCAGCTAAAAAATAAAAAAAGCCTTGGCTTTATCCTTTAAATTACTCTGTTTGCATGAGCTCATGCATGTCAGGCTTCACAGAGGTGCAACCAGAAAGTTATAAGAATAGATATGGTTCAAAAAAAAATATTTTGTAGCACTGCTCCTTTTCTAGACCAAATTAGGAATGCTGGAATGGGAAGCTTGTAAAATTTTATTGACCTGAATTCTGGTGGGCCACACACTGCTGAAGAATTTCAACATCTTTGTTCCATGATTTTCTTCCCTTTTCCAGTCCTCTAAAGTATCAAGAGGTTATGTTTAAAACAGATTGGCATTAGGTCACCTAGATTCTAAGGCCATGTCTTGGCTTTCAGTATCAGTCTTCCTGTAATAGAGTGCATGTGAAACTGGAATTCAGTTATTGATTCAGTGTGGAGAAGTGATTTCTGTTTCCATTCAATTTTTGATTTTTTTTAATGATCTTAAATTTTACAGAGCTTCCCTCCACTTTTATGTTATCAGCGTATTAAGAACTGGGAGCCAGATATCACTACAAGTAGAATTTTCCAGATGTATTGCATTGCAGGAGGACAACAGAAAAAAAAAAAAAAAAAAGATCAATGACCATGGATCTAACTTCATGATATGTCCAGACAAGATTATCCACCTACTACAGTTGAAGTCAATATGGTATATTTTGGGAGAAGGTGAAAGGTGCATATTATTTTTTTTCTTCTAAAGCAATAAGGAAAGACAAAAGCAAATAATGAGAGGATGGCAGGTTATAGAACATTTAAAAATCAAAGATTTGTTTCATTTTCAATTTTTTTTGTTTGTTTTCTAAAAAGATGTATTTAGATATTTTGTATGAAAGTCATCCAACATTACTAGGCATTCTCCTGGGAAGAAACTTAATTAGTAAACTGAAGCATTTAATCATCCTGTAGGTAGTAATTATTATTCACTTTCAGAAACATGCTTCTCTTACATGCTTCTCTCTCCTTCTTCCCTGTATATGTCAAAATCAGAAATACTTTAACTGTTTGATTTATTTATTCCATGCCTAGACTGGAGGAGACAGCATTTAAGTTATTATTATATCTTTATTTTAAGAAATGTTGAGCCCATGTGTTCATCTAGTTTGACTTGGCTGTTTAGAAGTTTAATTGACTGGCTGTTGATCAAAACATATGGAATGCCCCTAATACAACATTGCTATAAAATCTGTAATCATGCACCAAAATTGATAAATCTTGAGCAAAAATGAAGAACTGAGCTTCAAGGTTGCAAGCCAACTTAAAAAACACTTCCTCTGGCTTTCACCCTTCCTCCAGTGTTACAATTTAATATAAGAGTTGGCTCCAAGCAGCTAGACTATTCAGTTCAGATCCAAAGGTCACAGCACTGTGGCTTGATAATATACCATTCTCAATTGCAGTTTGAACAAAACAAAAAATGCCATTTGGCATAGTCAAAAGTAGAAAACCAAAATTATAGACCACAATAAAGTCTGCTTGTAATAACCTACTGTCTTTAAGAAGACAGAAAACATATGCTGTGATTTCAGTATTTTTCAACTTCATTGGGGAGTACTAGTAAATGACATTTCCCATCTTTTCCTCTTCACTTCAGTCATTTTATTAATTTTTAATTACAAGCCTGCCAGTATAAAACATAGGAACTTCTCTTCAGCCTTTCCAGGTAGTCTGATGCCTCCCCAGCATGGTAAGGCTTTTCACCATCCACCACAAAGCCCATGCCTGCAGCACTCAGACATCCCAGAGGGAGAGGATGAGCTAATAAGCATGACCAAAACATCTCTTGCCTCAAGGGATGCAGCCCTATGTGAAAATCCTGAGGAGAACTTTCAGCATAGGAACTAAGTCACATGGATTCAGAACAGCCCTGAGGCTGCTTCAGCTACTCCAATTGGATTACAGAGAGAATAGGAAGATATAAGGAACAAAAGACTTAGCTATCTTGTGAGGGAGGTACAGTTATTTAGAGATTCAAGCTGGTTATAAATTGGGTCAATGTTCTCTCAAACACAAGGTTTCTCTGAGATACTGAGGCCCAGTATGACTAACAGACCTCTCATCTTTGCTTGTCATTCCAGTGTGGTTGCTTTGGCAAATAAACAAGTTGACAATGGAAATGGTGAGTGACCCTTTCCACTGTGCAGCGGTCACAGAGGGTTTTACTGCAGCCATCGAACCCTCTATGCAGGAGGCTGATATAATCAGAAAACAGTAATAAAACATTTTAAATCTCTCATTGTCTCCCACTTAAAAGCAGCCCCCTAGGAATTGGTATGAACATTAGGTCTCTGGATGAAGTAACATATCATCTTCTCACTAAACTTTTGTTTACTTTAAAATAGCTGTATCCCATAGAAAGCATGAGATATTTCCAGAATAAAGCATGAATTACTACTGATGCTGGCTGAGGTATAGAGTTGTGTTGAGTGGGAGACTGAAGGCATGCAGAAGCTCCCAGTGGAAAGACTGAGGTAGTGATTTTGGCCCTGTTAATTAACTCCCAGTGGTACCAAGTAAAAGTTTTCTTCTCCCTTCAATGAATAATAACAATAATAAAAGATAATATGGTTATGTAAGTCCTTTGCGTCTATCATACCATAAAGCTTAATACTTCAAGGATATCCTTCCAAAACATATAACTCCTTTCTCTATGCCCTTCTGACTTTCTGATTGACTTCAAAAGTTTAGCAGAAGCTTGCGCATATCTTGAACAGTGTTGAAGGTCTTCCCTTGATGTGGTACTTGATCTACCTATGTGAACTGCAGTGACTGTGAAACCTAGTCAGAGCAGAGAGCACCTGCTGTGGCTGCTCCCAGTCCGTGTGGAGCAGAGCTAAGACCAAATCCCCATGCTCTGCAGCTCATGAAAAGCCTGCACAGCAGTTACACAGCCTTTGCGATACGGCATAGCCTTCTGTATCATGAATACCTTTGCAACTCCTCTGCCTGAAGTGAGGTCTCTCCAAAATCTACCATAAAGCACCCAGAAAGAATGGGTTGTGTTGATCAAATGGTATCAGATATGCAGGAGAATTCAAGGGCAAATTTATTGCCCTCTGTCACACCTAGGCTAGACCTTCGAAAATGCTCAGCAACATCTGTGACCTCTAATTTACACGATATTTAAATAGAGAGGCTTTGTTGGTTAGGAATCAGATGTAGATACCTGATCTATCTATGCGCCTATTTCTCATCACAATGTGCTTTCCAAAGCTGACTGAAGTAAAGCAGGTTTTGGAAAGTCTTCTGTTAAAATTTGGTACAAAGAGAGAAATATAGCATTTCAGAGGCTTTTGCTGCTCCTGCTGCTGACCTTGTCCCTGAGTATTTTGGATGAGTTAAAGAAGTTTTGGATCTCTGCCTTTTCTGTGTGGAAATCAGATAGAAATATTTAACAATATGTTTGGGAACAGTATTTTCAGATCCTCGCCTGGCTCAGTTTTGCTCTTGGGCAAATTTCTTATCCACACTTTCTTAATCAAAAAAATCATGTGACCACCTACGCACAATATACTCATACGCACAATACCAGACCTCTGAAACAATCCTCACACATGAGTACTGGCTGTTTCACCATTTCACTGTAGGAGTTAACAACACCTCGTGCTAACTTGTAAAGGCCAAGTAAACAGAGTTACTCAGCTGAGAAATACAATATTCTTAGCTTTTGAGCCAGAGGACACAAGAGAAAGAATTCAACTGTTTTGTATCTTATGGAGAGGCCTGTTGGTCAGTAACAGAAACTGGGCATTGTAATGATGGACGGTGCAATATTTTATAGAACTTAATTTTACTTATTTGTGATTACCAGTACTAACATATATTAATCTGAAGAATTCAATGGAAGACATTTATTTTACTTTATTTTTCTCCATAATAAGTTTTTTCATTGGTCATAATGTGATATTCACTATTTCTTGAACTTTTAGAGTCATATTCAAGATCTTTGTGAGATCTTGTATGCTATAGCCTCAGTTATGACCCCTGTTTTAGGGGCTAGTACATAACTTGCAAGGGGTAAGAAAAGTACCGTGGTGTGGGTTTTTTTTTTTTTCCCTGTGTTGCTAAATAATGGTAAAACTAGCCTAACCTGCTGAACTTCCTCTATGTGAAAGTGGATTTGTGTGGTCATTTGACCACTAACCTCAGTGCTTTCTGTTCACCTTCAAAACACTTCCTGAAAATGGACAAAAAGGCTTGTTAACCACCTTTCTGTAACCTTTCTCCATGCTGCAAAATCATTGTGAATTCAGTGTTTTCAGGGTTCACCAGACTCAGGTTAAGATCAGTTAGTCTGGATTTTTAATTAACAGTGAATTAATTTATACGTATGTTCTGTGGATGACATTGCACAGCTTTTATACAAATGAAAAGGTGACAGAGGGGGAAAGTGTTTTGAAAGGAACATGAAACAATTAAGTGCTCTTCTGCCAGCCTGTTCAGCCCTGTCCTTCGCACAAAGCCAACAAGTGTGGAGCATAACACTCCTCCTTACCCATGGGGACAAGGGTAGGAAGTGACCCATTGCTCTTGAAAGCCCATATCCAACACAGCCTCTCCTGCCACAACAGCCAAGAGCTCTGAGGAAGAGGAGCTCTGAGCTTCAGCAGACACCTTGGCCTGGCCCTGGGGTAGGAGTCTCCTTTCCCTGTCATGCCTCAGCACTCAACCACAACTAGCGGTATTTAGTCTAGCTCACAAGAAGTGGAAGCTTTCTTTATTACCCTCTAGGCCTCTCTTCTAAGATGTGTCTTTCTAAGCTTAGGGATGACTTTTTTTTTGAAAGCATTAGTGTTTTTATAAGTATAGACAGCACTGAAACTGAACTCTCCTGCCTCACTAGTCCAAGACTTGGAAAAGGTCAGAGCTTCGCCAAAAAATGTCCAAGCACCAGCCAAGAAATGCATTGCTTCTGCTTCAATACGAACCAGGTCAAGCAGTGTACCACCTCTATAGATAATGGCTATTTTTGACAGCATTGTTTAAATCCAGTGATCTGGGTAGGAACTAAAAAAAAGTGTTATTCCAAAAGCGATCAAATGCATATGTATAAGCATACATATAAACCTCCTAAAAATGTGTTTCAATGTAGTGGATTTTCTCCAAAGCATAACTCAGTTCTGAAAGATTTATTGTGTTTTCTTTTCTTTTCTTCTGCATTCAGCTACTTATTATAAATATGCTGTGTTTATCCCTGTAAGTATCTGATAGAAGACAGGCAGCTTATTTTAAGAACCTGACAAGTTCCACCATACTGTCTGTATATTGGTATGACCTATAATTATTAATAGTAATTCACAAAGGAGCTGCATTCCTTATCACTGATGCTCCTCCTCTATGATTT
This sequence comes from Tinamus guttatus, assembly GCF_059628265.1. NCBI lineage: Eukaryota > Metazoa > Chordata > Aves > Tinamiformes > Tinamidae > Tinamus > Tinamus guttatus. The sequence goes on along the minus strand of NW_028288881.1, from coordinate 2,420,490 downwards.
TCTACTCCCCAAAAGATAAGCTCTCCAGCTTATGTTCTACCTATTCTATTTATTGGGACTGTTCAAGCTGTGTCATAGAAAAATCTTTTTTTTTTTTTCAAAGACTTGTTAACAGTAATGTAGTTTCCAATGCTATTTTAGCAATGTATTTGAGCATATGCTTAAAATTATGTCCCCTAGCCTAAGTAAAATAAATAAATAAATAAAATTTAAAAAATTGCTGAATTTGTGGAGGGGAAAGAGGGAATACTATATCCATACCTAAAAGAAACATGAATAAGATGTATTTGGAACTGGAAAGGGAAGATCTGTGTTATTAGTACATCATTGATTTTAAAGTCAGTGCAAAAAAAATCTCTGATCTGATAATATTTTACATTATTTTCCTCTGCTTTAAATTATTGCAAAACAACAAGATATAGAAGGCATCAATGACAATTCTCTTCTTGTGATAATCCAGTATCTTCATAACATTTTATCCCATGGAATATTTTCTTATAATTTTTTGTTTGATTCTTTTCTTCTCACCATCAAACCCTGTCAGATTTAGACTCTTCACAAGAGCCTTTTCTATTTCAGTTTCAGCAAAGCCACATAGTGTCACAATTAAATAGTAAACACAGGGTGTTACAAATTAAGCTAGAGATCTATAGTTCACGATCTTTCTTTAACAAGGAAGTTTATGATCCATAAAATGTTTTACCATGTTAACCTATTTTTGCACCTTTTAAACACATTTTGCACCTAGGTGAGGTTAAATGCATGTGAGTTTACATTGCAAGAAGTGCTGATATTTTCTGCTATCTCATATTTTGCAACTTCTGCAGTCAGAATGGAAGGTGAGCTTTGCAGGTTCAAATGCTCTACTGCTTGCTCACCCTCAGGAGGATATGGCCTGCACTTCAAATGTTTTGATATAGAAACAGAATTGTCTATATGTTTCTTTTTTTTTTTTCTGAAGTATTCAAACTGCATGCTCTGCATGTTAATTATTTTCCTGTGATTTATGCAAGAGAACTGTGAATCCTAGATCTTTAATAAATGAGTGTGTTTTATTTAATGTTAATTTGGTTTTAAATTAGGATTTTTCTTGTACTCCTGTATTTTTTTCCTTTAATATTGATTAATTTTAACCATTTGGTAGAAGAAATGGCATGCACTTCCTTATAACTGAATTTGACTTGGAAGATAGCAATAGCAACAATGGTTTCTATACAGAAATTTACATTTCTTATATATCATTTACTACAGTTAATATGTGATATCTTTCTGATCTATTTCTGTGATTTTGACAAATTTCTAGATTGCAGCTGCAAAAGATATTGTTAAAACAGAAGAAAAATTTAGATTTCACCTGTTTCCATTTCAGTATGTGGATTTTAATTAGGCAAACAATCCCTGTCACATCAGCAGTTTTTGCTGTACAACTTAAAATTTTAGTGTATGTATTTCTTTACAAGATTGAGACCTGGAGATTGATCTGAATACAGATGTCAAAATATATCTCCAATCTCAAAAACTACTTTTGCATGTTCTAAGAGAAGTGTCTGCAGGAATGAAAAGTTTGTGCTGATATATTTATTTATATATACAAGAATATTCAATTTGGGTGACTTGTTAATGAAGAAATTGCTACATAAGGTAGAGAGAGAACTCTTCACTTTTAATTTTTTCTGAACTGGTAGGAAATTCCCAGATCAAAATGATACAGGGCAACAATTCTTGAACTCTTTTCACTTAAGCAGCTTTCTCTTATTAAGCACCCTTTCTACCAAAACTACAGGTTTCTATTTATTAGAAGAATATGAATAGTGGCTCCCCCCCAAAAAAACACTGTTTTCCATATTGCTTTACAGATCACTCCCTTCACTGGGAATTAGGTTACATGCTTGCAACAGTGAAATAATTTTGAGATCATGTGAAAGAGTCATTTGCATCTTGGATGGATTTCACAAAAATTTAGTTCATTGGGTAATAACCAGATTAAAAAGGTTATTCTGCATCTCATGCTGGCATGACATAATGGATTCTGTATTTTTTAATCACCAGTTTAATTGGTGTGTCAGGCAGACAAGAGGCAGTAAGATGGAAATGCATGAATATGTTCATTGAATAAAAATCTGTGAATAGCTTAAGTTTTATTGACAATATCTTATACTTTTGTTAGATGCATTGACAATCCAGTTGTCATTTTAGAGAAGTTACTTTGTTTGCACATGTTCAGCATATTCCTTTCACTGGCCCAATAGAGATATATGTATCTTTTCACAGTGTCTAGATATATATTGTTCCTGATAATTGCTATCTTGTCCTTGAATCACCCAAATAATTTTTTGTACAGCCGGTCAAAACATTTCCAATGTTTCGTTCAAAGAGTAACGTCTTGTGTATTTTAATGATGTGCTTTTCTTCTTTTCCCTCTATTTAAAACTGAATAATATCAATTAGATTCAAACCAAAGACACTTTTTTGTTGTTGTTTCATTATCCAGTTTCCTACTTTTCTTCCCCCATTCTGTTCCCTTTTCCTAGTGAAAAAAAGCAATCAGGAGAAAATTGCAGACAAGAAAGAAAAAGGAAAGAAAGAAGAAAGAAAAAGGAAACTGGAGCTTTTCTTTTCAGTCAACCTTAAATATTTTTTCACAGAGTTTTGTAAGACATGTTTTTTTCCACAGAATATGCACTCTTTCATTAATCCAAGTAATTGGAGTGTTGCATTGCTATTCTGTAGCATGGACTCTGAGGCCACGATCGCTTTGAAGTAGACTCATTAAAAAAGTACAAAGGCAGAGGACAACCTGACTGGTATCACTTAGTAGTGCTACAAACTCTGCATCAAATGAAAAATGCTTTTACTCAGTGATGCTGATAATTTGATATTGTTTTGGCCCCACTAAACTCATGAGCAAAAGTTTCTGTCTGTGCACCGAGATTTCTCACTTAAACTCATTGGAGAGAGACAAGAAGTAGGACTGCTTTTGGACAACATTTGGAGAGGAGATGCTCTTCAGTGGGAGATGGCCATCCAAGCAGTCATTGAGAAGACTCCTTCAAGACAGTTGGCGTCATTTTCCTTTAAATTAGGCCAGACAAAATCCTGCGTAGATCAAATCCAGCTACCAATCTTGAGCAGCTGTGAGGGAGGTATCACGTCAGATGCATGTGGCTGTGATGTCCAGGAGACGGTGATGCTGAACGTCAGCAGCACGCAGGCAGTCTGCACATGCATGGCCAGGAAATGCATCTGCGACACCAAGGCTACAGGGGACAGTAGTGGCAGAGAGGGTGTGGGCTGAACCTCCTCAGAGCTGAGGGCCCTTGAGGAGCTGAAGCCCAGCTGTATCCAGCCCCTCAGCTTCTCCGGAGAGGAATGAGGATGATTGCCTGCCAGGGGCTTCTTCCTCAGGGAAGGGAGAGGCCATGGCAGCCGTTGTTTGGGAGGGGAGGTCAGCACGAGGCCAAGCAGCACCATCAAAACAAGTTGGTCTCTCGTTGCTCTGAGGAGATTGTAGACAGAGGAGGGTAATGTTGTTTCCGTGCTCTGCCCCGGTCTGTGGTCTGACTGATTGAGGTCCAAGGAATTTGAGGATATAAAGCCTCGTTCCAAGAAAAGGTGGGCGAGATGTTGGGTGAGAATTGGCAAGAATGTGAGCGCACAAAGCTATGTTCCTGGTTAGGGCTAGACCACAGAGTGCTTTAAGGTTTTTACCTTCTTCACCTCCCAATGAGGGCGTTACTGGGCACAAAAACACTTTTAAAGTCCATAAATAAAAACGGTAGCGCAAATGTTTTAACCTAGGATGGCTTAAAAAGAAAGTTACTAAGCTGTAGCTGATTCCTGCCTTATATTGACAACCTGTGGGATATGATTTCTCTGTTCCATTTTAAATCCTAACTGTGTATCCTAGAACTTGGGGTTATTCTGTTCTTCAGTGTAGACAGAAGTGTTGTACATCATCTTCACTTGCTCTTCTAAAAAAAGTAACAGAAAGTATGTCTGCTCATTTTCCATTTTTTTTTTCTCTTCTAACTATGTGTGAGCCACTGGAGAATATAAAGCATACCTAAATGTTTTCCTCAGAGTCAACCTGACATGACTCTTGATTAAGCACAGTGTGGTACCTTTTCCCCCTCTCAGAGCTTCAGTTCAAATGCAGGAAACTCTGAATCTCATATGCTTTGGGCTACCATTCAGATGGTGCTTCAGCTTCAAGAGGAAAAGCTGGTACAAGGCAATTCCTATGAGATGTTTACATCACAGAAAACACCAGCATAACATGTACTTGCTGTGACCACACGTGCTTTTTTCAGTCTTAATTAAAGAGGTCTGGGGAAGGAATGGAATTAGCCACAGCCTTTGAGGAAGTCTTGTGAGTTGATGCTGAAGCACTTTTGCATGGCAGCACAGGAAAAAATCCCCTGCATTCCTCTGCCTGGTGGTATATTTGATCTGTGGGCAAAACAAGCTCTCTAATTTAATTTTACGGTATGCTGTGATATTTTTATGAAGGGTGTGATACATACACTGTTTGAGGTTTTTGCTCTTGGGCTACCAGTCTAACACCTTTTGCAGATACTTAATCCTAATTTAAGATGGGCAAAACCAATAAATATAGGCTGACAGTGCCTAGTATCAGGCACTGTCAGGTGAGAACTGAGAGAAAACTGCTACATAGTCATTTTACAAACATTACTGTGTCCCTGCCCCTATATTACATAAAACTATAGAGGAAAAGGAAGTTTGTTTGTTTATATGTTCTTTAAGAATCTAATTTCTCAGGAAGATCGTAATGCATTGCAGGTAAGTTGAAATGGTGCTCAAAGACAGATTATGTTTCTCTCTCTCTCTTTTTTTTTTTTTCTTGGCTGAATTCTGCTGTCTCTTCCTGCCTACACCAAGTCCAAGTAGGCTGAGAATGATGAAAAGCCCACTGCAGAAAAACAACTTGACAGCAGCAAACAAAATCTGTTCCTGTAGGAACACTCTGTGTGGTTTCTCATCTTCTTTCCTCCTGTCTCTTCTCACTGTTTCATAGGGAGTGTCTGCCCAGTGACTTACCCTGTGTAGTGGGGTGTTTGAGCTAGTCCCATCTCTTCACAAGACAGTCCCATTTTTGTTTCACTCTTTTAAGCAACTAGCACATGCTGTTTCCTAGATTCTAACCTCTTTCCTCCTGCTCTTTTCTTTCAAATGACTTCTAGAGATAGAAAAAATGACCAGCTCCATAGACATTTGTATTTTCATAAGTTTGAAGAAATAGCTAGTATTCATCCTTGGATGAGTTATAAAATTTTTGCTTCTCCTTGACTGAATGTGAAAAGTGGATGTCAGAGTCAGCATGCAGACATAGTAAGAAATACTTATCTTCTTAGAAGAATTTTAATAAACCCAACTTTGGTTAATAAACCCAAGAATATGGAAAACATCTGAGCACAGACCATTTGTATCAATGTGTTAGTACCTTTGCGCTTACAGAATAAGAGGTTCTTCAGCACACAGCCTCAAAGCATTTCCAGAAACAGTTCCACCCTGAAATTAGTGGGTTAGGAATTGAGCATTCTCAGTGCAAGAATATTTCACTAGTTCCACTTCTTTGCCACAAACTGTAAAGGCTCTACTTGCTTCAGCACATAGAGCAAAATGAAAAAGACAAAGCCTATTTGTGCATAATCAACAAAGAAAATAAACATGAAAGAATAAACAGATATAATCAGGAAATATTGGATAGCTAATCTAAATATATTACATGCTTTAGACAAAAATGCTGAAAGGCATGGTTGTGGGCCAGATGTGTTGAACAACAGTGCCTCTTCTTGATTATTAGAGATCTAAGAATGAATATATTAACAGAGAAAGATGATAAATGTGAAAACTGTTACTGCTCAGCAGATACAAATTGTCCACTTTAAAATATGTGCTTTGGGCCTACTTAATAATAAAGAAGAACTGCAGGTTTTCATTTGCAGTTTTTCTATCTAGTCTTAAACTTCTGACACATTTCAAGACACTATACTAAAATATTTAACATGTGAAGCTGGAACAAAATATGTAGTACTTGATTAAATCACAAAAGGTTTCTATTTCATTGTTTGTGCATTTTGAAAAACGAAAACATATTATTCTGAAATCCAGTCCTATATTTCTCTTCAGAGCAAACCTGTATATACACAAACATACATACTTAGGTGTTAAAACACAAGGTCTTATGAAAGCTTGTGGATAGATCTACTGTTTGACAAATACAAAAAAAAAATCATTGATCTTTTTAAAATAACTTCTTAATGAATGAGGAGGAGAATATCATAATAATTCTGACAAAATCAGTTGAAATTTTCCATGGTGTTTACTTTAAATGCACTGTCAGTTCTCTTCTAATTCACTTTGGAAAATAATACTGCTTGTGAGCTAAAATTTTTGACCAGTTGATCATGCTTTCCTACTTGTTAATTCAGTGAACACAGAAAACAAATTTAAAAGTGCACCTTATTGTATGTGAGCTTTAAATTACTTTAGCAAACCTCTCAAGAATAAGACAGCAGGATGTATTGAAAGACATCTGCTTTCCTAATAACTGTTTGATTCTTAGATAGTCCAATTACCTTTCTGTATAACGGCCTGTCATATCATAAATAGATGTGCATTTAGCTGGCTTCAACATCTAAATTAGACATCTAAATTAATTAGAATATTTTCCCCTCTATTCAGTCCTGGTGAGGTCACATCTGGGTGCTGCATCCAATTCTGGGCTCCCCAGTACAAGAAGGACATGGAGTTACAGGAGACAGCGCAGCATAAGGCTACTGAGATGATTAAGTGACTGGAGCATCTCTCTTATGAGGAAAGTCTGAGAGAGCTGGGCCCGTTCAGCCTGGAAGAAACTTGAGAGGGGATTTTACCAGTGTATACAAATATCTTAAGGGAGGGTGTCAAGAAGATGGGGCCAGACTATTTTCTTTGGGGTCCAGTGACAGGACAAGACGTAACCATCACAAACCAAAGCACAGGAAAGTCAATCTGAATTTGAGGAAAAACTTCTTTGTTGTGAGGATGACAGAGAACTGGAGCAGGTTGGCCAGCAAGAATGTGGAGTATCTTTCCTTTGGAGGTATTCCAAAGCCACCTGGACAGGGTCCTGGGCAACATGCTGTAGATGACTCTGCTTGATCAGGGGGGTTGGACTAGATGATCTCCAGAGGTCTCTTCCAACCTCAGTTATTCTGTTATTATGAGATTTTTGCCAGGAGACATGGTCAGCAATAACATTGAAAACATTTCATGCATTTAGTCATTTTTTAGCATTGAATTATCAGTTCTAAATCTATATGAAGTTTAATAATAAAAATGACTCAATGCAAGCAAGTAGCCATTCTTTTCTGCAAAACTGTATCTAATATTGTCTTTCACTTCAGAAAGAAACTGCCTGACCTCCTTTTTTGTTTTAATTGAATACTCTCCAGTTGAGCAAATGCACTATTCAAATAACAACAATACCTCAAAAATATTTCCTACTAACTGCATTTTCTGGCAACATTTACTAAAAAAAATGGCTATTTGTGTATTCATGTAAGTACTATGACAAGAAATTAAATACAGCTTTTTGTTTTGTTCCCAGCAGGTATACATGTCTCACATAGGATGTATGTAGCCATTTCCCCTTTTATATCATCCTGGATATATCCTTTGGCTCCATAAATCTCTGTCTTTATTTAAGGTTTCCCAGATCAATATATTTTAAGGTTCCCGGTCTCTCACTGTTCAGTAAAAGTAATCCCTTAGGTTATGGTCTGTATTTGTTCTTCTTCAAATATAGTTCTTAATCAAATGCTTAAATTTGGCCAAAATTTTAACAGTCCTTTTATTTGTTAAATACCAAAAAGTATCCTAATAGATTGACTTCAAGTTACATTGGTATAACTGTTCGCATTACAGCGATGATCGGGTAACAACCGTCAGGGCAATCCCCTACAGAAATGTAATAGTAGGGAGATATTTTGTGTATTTTTAGGTCCATTAGTGCATTTTTGCAGTTGGAAACAAGGACGAGATATCATGGGATAGCTATCATGAAAGCTAGCAAGCTATGATAAGACTGTCACCAAGGGCTTTGGAAAAATGTAGGTATATAAAAGCCATACTTTGGGAATTGTTTTTAAGTTTTAAGGCACTTTCAATCTGTCTTTGTGTGTGTGTGTGTGTGCAATACCTCAGTTTCTGAGCAAAAAGAGAAGAATTCTTACCAGTATTTCAGAAAAAGCTTTAGAACACTCCACACCTGACTGAATAGCTTGGACATTGCCAGTTACTGCCTTTTAAAGCATCTGCAAGTGCTTCAGTTTCTTTTTTCCAGTCACTGCATTCAAGCACTGGAATCTTTTGTTCTGCTCTTACTCCCCCTCTTCAACCCACAGCTCTCCTTATTTGAACAGTGCATATAAAGATATTTTTGTTACTCTTCTTGGAAAGAGGACAAATTCTTGACTCTCACAGTTTTCTGAGGACTTACCATTTGAGTTTTGAGTTGACCCTTGCAGAGATCACTGCTTTGGCAGCAAAACCAGAGTCCAGGGACGAGGTATTTGAGGCTTCTGTGCTTAGGCAGTGGTTAGAGCCCATAGTTCTCTGTTCTCAAAAATAAAAATAAAAATAACTTGGTCTGTAATTAGGCAATTACTTAAGACTGTCTTGTCAGGGTAAAGCATATAGGAGTAAAAGCTAGTGCAACTATCAAGAGCTGTAAAAAGCTCTATCCAATGACAAAAAAAAAAAAAGTGGTATATAGAAAAGCAACTTCTTTCTCCTGAAAGCAACTTCTTGCTCCTGCAGTTTATAGGGCCTGACATAACTCAGCTGTGGTTTCTGATATAATCAGAAGTTACATGAATTTCAGTTCACATCAGTGTACGAATGTCGTCCTTGGATCCAGCTACTGAGACATCTACAAGCCTAACAGTTGTTAACATCTAACTAAGAGTTCCTCCTCTCTCTACATATCGGTGGCTAAAAGTAAAATGAAAGAAATAATTTTGTGACTCACGGAAATATTCAGATTGACTTCTGAGCAGTCTCTAAATCAGTAGCAAAGGCTGGCCCATGTATATATTCCTAGACATGTGGTATTATTATTAAGGTCAACTTTAAAGTAAATAAATATGGTCTCTGAGGGAGCCTTCTAAGACTGAACACAGATTACTTGAAAGGCTGAGGCTTCTGGATGCTGTATCAGTTAGAAAGAAATCTGAGCAATTCTGGTGCTTTATTTGTAGAATTCCTACCATGCCTGTTTTTCCATTCCACTGACAGATCAATTTCATGCATCAATTTCACATGCACCCCATATGCACAACTATAATTTGTATACCTTTCAACTGACTTTATGGAGTGAACTGATTTAACTTTTCCTCAGGAAAAGGCTTCATAAAAGTAGGTGTTGGTATGCTGAGTCCAAGTGTTTTTCCTCAGAGCAAGCTATACCAGTTCCTGTCGGTGCTACACTCTGATAAGAATGTAGTTAAGAAACATTTCAGATTTAACCTAGAAAATACTTTTTTCTTTTAATGACTTTTTTTTTCTGCAAAACCTTGAGCATCAAGTAGCTATTTCACCACTTTGCAGGCCTAAAGTGATTTAGTATGACTGTTGGGTTAATGTTCATCCTGTGCCTAATGAGGCCTGCAATTGAATTTTGTTCACTGTTATCTTCTGCAACAGTGTTGTGTCTTTCTTTGATTGTTACTATTGAATAATTAGCTTTTTATAAGCTTTTAACAAGCTAGGTCTATAATAGGTGTTAAATGCAAGAAGAGCAGATACCATTTGATTTTTTTCTTAGAGCATCTCCTATGTTATATTTTACAAGTAGATGGAAAAAAAATGAACAAGAATAACAAGAAACTGGCATTCCAAGCAAGAGCTGCTCACACTGCAAGATTTAGTTTGGTCCTCCCAGAATGTTGGGGGAAGATTGGGTTTTTTTCTGCATTTTTTTTCTTTTCAAGTTAACATAATTTAAAAGTTCTTAAAGCTGGAAAGATGCAGTGATTTTTAAGAGAAGCTGACAAGTATAAAAAAGGTCTCATTTTCTTCTCTCTTGAATATTACTTTAATATGCACTTAGTGATTCATGATATAGTATAATGGCACAATTTCTTTCTCAAGCGCAATATCTGTAAAAAAAAAAAAAACATTCCTTAACTTTTTGTTCATCAGACAGATATGTACATAGCATAGAGCAGAGGTTGAATATCAGGGATTCATTCCACCTCTAGATAGTAAACAGCTTGTGAATACTCTGAGTTGTTGCATCTGTGGGGTGCTAGACTCTTGAGCATCTTCTACCTCCAAGCAAGAAATTAGTGCTTTCCCGTTACCCTTTATGAGTATCTTTTGATTTAGGGGAGAAAATTATATATATATGTATATACAGATGTAGATTAAAGGCAGCACAGGAATATATATGTCAATAAATGAATAAATTGAAAGGGCTATAAACCTATGAAATCTTTACATTAATGTTATTCCAAGCATACTTGGAGACTTTCCTATGACATTAATTAAATGTTTCTCGTTCTGTTTCTGCCAGGTAGTCCAGGTGGCTGTTAGCTCAGTCAAAATATGTGGCTGTGATGGAGAGCTGCAGCGTAAGAAACTGGCCTCCTCACTATGACTCACACAAATGGAGATGAGTTTCCTGAAAACAGACAGGTATCAAGGGCAGATGCACTTCTGGAATAACTGTTATTGCTCCACTAACTTGACAAAGCTTTCTTGCTTTACACTACTGCAGGCTTTTGCCCCATTCACCTTTAAGGAGCAACCCTTTTCTGAAGGGTTTTCTTACTCTGGTTAAATTGGAGCTCATTTTTACTACCATAACCTAAAATTCTTCCCTTTTTGCAGCAATTTTGTTTTGTTGTTTTTAAGAAGAAAAATAGTTTTCTTTTCTCCTCCATTGCATTTTATTTGAAATTGTGGTTTCCAGGACGAGCAGCCAACTCTGCAATTGCCTCTTAGAATAAAGATTTGCCTGGGATTTATAGAAGAAATGCACGTGTGAGGCCTTCAAGCATGCCGTAGCTATGCCTGCTCTTATAATAGAGCCCTTTGTCCTCCCTGCCATGGAAATTAGGTATGTAAACTCATCAGATCGTTGGGATAGTAGAGAAACTGGAGGTGTTTAAACACAGAGAAAATCAGAGAAGTGGAACCCATGGCTATAACTTTAAAATGTTCAGCTAGAGCAACTCTATAAGGGTGTCTATAAGGTCATCTCTGAGTTTTGTAGCTGCATGGAAAGGAGTACCTTCCTTGCTTTTTGCACTGAGGCATGTTGCAGTCATTGCTCTAGAGACAAAACAGTTCAGATATACCCATTTTGGTTTAGAAATATAAAATCTTTATGAAGAAAGGAAGAAATGACCATGCATTTTTTCTCTGCGGATTTCAGCTGCTTGTGCTTGCACTGGAAATAAATATGGGTTGTACCAGCTGTGCTAAACAAGTGCCCATAAAATCCCTTACAGTGCAATTGCTTTTTACTTCATCCACGTTTGCAAATGCACTGAAGATGTGAGGTGATATAAGGAGAGGAACAAAATCTGTCTTCTCTATTTTGAAAGATGAAAGAGCTTGGCAGCACTTTAAGAAAGATCCTGACAGATCTCTAAGTCTTTGAGTTTGATGCCTGCATATCACAGAGCCAACACCACAGCAGCTGCTGCTGTAGAACAAGAAAATTGTCACTTACTCCCTCTTTCTGCCCACCTTTTTAGTGCTGAATGGATTTCAAAGCAGGAGAGAATTCAGACAGGCCTGACAGCATTTCAGTTAAGTGACACTGCTGCTCAGCAAGCAGTTACAAGGTCTTCAGCAGAAAAGAAGCAGCTTGGTGTTGAGCTGCCAAGCTGCTAGAGCTGCACTGTGTGATGAACTCTGCACCAGATGCAACTCTGTGGAAATCCACAGAATTGCACTAAGGGAAGGAGAGGCAGGTTCAAAAGAGGTGGCTCTGCTCCCTTGTTGATTCACAGCTCAGGCTCATGCCTGAGTCCAAACCCTGATGGTTGTCACTGTCTGTCAACTACCACAAACTTGAAGCAAGCCAAGAAGCAACCGGGATGGGGAGGATTTCCTGTATGGTGGGGACCATATGAGTCTCACCCTCTCTTCTTAGTAAGAAGGATAGAGCCATCTTAAACCAAGTAGTAAACAGACACCTGGAGCTCATGGCTCTAGGAAAGGTTATTAAAGACAGTATGTGAGTAATAAAGTGGAGTGCGGGAAAGGGCAGGTCTATATATCTAGAAACTCAGTATTTATTGTTCCCTGCTTGTGGTTTCACTTCTAGCTTTTCCTGATTCTGTTATAAATTGTGCTTTGCGTTTACCATAGCTTTGGTTTTCAGTGTATGTTTAACAATATTTTAAAATAAGACAAAACTCGTGTAGTGCTTCTATAGCCTCTACTGCTCTTTGAAAACAAGCCTGGCCTTAATTTGAGAGATATAAACAGTTGTGTGTCCTCAGTCTGCTCTGCCACCACAGTGAGCCTGTGTGACACTTAGTGGTGTGACATGGACCCAAAGACAATTTTTTATACACTCTCTTCATGCTTGACAAGGAAGCTGTGGTCTGGCCTTGGTGGGAGGCATCTTTATATAAATAAGATATTTGTATTGTGGGTTTCCAGTCAAAACAAAGTGACAGAAAGCGTTCTCAATGGAGACCAAGTATGAAGTTTGCTTATAATGTGTACTTGCTGTAATATTAGTGCTGGGAAAAAACAGAAAGCAGATATAATTCCTGAGGAGAAGCTAAAGAACATCAACAAGAACAGCAGAAGAGTTTATTAGCCAAAAAACCTGCCCACACCTTCACACCAACTTGCTACTGCTCACATAGCATGACAGTATTATGATATTTAGATTAGCCTTTTACTTACCATTTTAATTATCCTTCTCCAAATCATTTTCCTTTTACATGAGTCTCCTGTCTCTTCAGGTAATCGATTGTGTCCAGCCTTTCTCAAGCAGTTGTTTCCTTAACCTTCCTGCCTTCCCACACTCTACTTTTATATGGACAGTCCAGGCTATTTAATAAAAGTCCCTCTCCTGCTCCTGGCTAGTAACACAGATGGGCTGGCAGAATAGTTTCTAGGGGGACAGGAAGGAACAAGGCCAAATTTTGCATGCTGCCAATTCTTCCTTGAAAAAACTCATGCAGGGCTGAGGTTTCCTGTTGGGAGGGAATGAGAAGGATTCTGCAGATTCACCGGAGCTTGTTTTTTATCCATACCTAGGTATATGAGAGATGTGGTATTTTGAAAACAAAGTTATTTAGAGTATGGATAGAATGGTTTGAAGAGAAGGATTTGAAAAATAGCACCATCTGGAAATATTTAGGAGTCAAATATTTAAATGTGATTTTTTTTTTAGAACAAATTAGGTCATTGTACAGACTGATAGTAAAAAAAAAAAAAAAGGACACAAAGAAAGAATAATCTGAGGTTCTGGTATGAACCAGTGTTATTATTTGAAATTCGTCTTGGGGAGTAGGCATGAAACAACATGTAAAATAGAGTTGTCCTCTCATAAGGACATGGTGAAAAGAGCACCATTCTTTGTGGCTGAGATGGTCACAGGAAGGATAAGACCATGGGCAGGGGTGCACACTGTCCCTAAAATCCACTGGTGCTAGAGTTGGGATCATAGACTGCCCTGCCTGGCAATAAACGTGGACCCCTGAGTGGAGTTGTCCAGAACTATTACCACTGGCTGCCTAGCCTCTTCATGTAGAAATTTATATAGGAATTGTCAACAGGATCTTTCATTTTACATATACTGTTTATTATTATTACTATTTCTAAAAGCATTTCAGTCCCTTAGAGAATGACTAGTCCTATAGATTGTCATCATGCCTTTTATGTCTGAGTACTTTCAATGCAAGATCATCTCCCACCCCTATACATTAATTTCTTAATCCTTCAAATTTTCTTATTTATTTACACTCTATCCAGATAATATGCCATTTATTTCAGAGAGAGGATCTTTACTTTTCATATGTTAAAGACAATTTAAAATTAATCTCAACCCAAGTGATGGTTGTTCATATAGTGCTTCACTTATACATTTAGCATTAGGCTAATTGGAATCCTATTGAGTCGGCCTACTGAGTATTACCTCAAGAATTGATCTGGTACCTCAGTGATTGGAATCAATGAATTCTGTCTAGTGCTCTCAAGCTTCTCAAAGTCACTGCACTATATCTTGTTTGCATCAGTACAAGCTGGGGCATGCTCCAACTTATAAATTGGTCTAATCAGAAATACAGCTCTTGACAAGTGCTAAATGCATATTACAGCTTAATTATTACAGCATTTGTCAAATGTCTTTCCTCATTAAGCTCCATTTGTGTCTTACACAAACTTCCCTGGCTGTTCTCATCTTGCACCATCAGTGAAGAGTATAATAGTCTTTAATTGATCCCTGGTATACTGTAAATGTCAAAAATCACTTATTTCTCCACTGGATTCTCCCAGGGCCATGAACCCTTGTATACAAGGCTTGACGAACATCACATTTTAAATATATTGTTTGTTTCTGTGTTTCTGTTCTATTTGGACCAAAGGAAGGAAGAAAATTAATGAAGAGGGCAGAGTTCAATATTTACACATGGAAAAGAGAAAAAGGATTGAGCAACTTCAGGATTCAAGAATATATAGAAATCAGTCATGAGGTATACTTTGGGTGGGGTGTGTTTTGATTGTTTTTTGGTAGCTATCTGTAGCTCTGTGTTACCCTCCTCACCCAGCTTGGAACCATCAAGGCACTGCCCATAGCACTCTGGATGCACATGGCTCTCTCCCTGCTCTGCCTGCTGGAGAGCCTCCCTCGCTCTGACCTGCTCTTTGGCCCCATTTGGGCCAAAAAGGAGACCAAACTCCTGATGAAGTCCAAAGAGGCTTCCTGGGATGAGAGCCTCTGCCTTTTTCCCACCCCTGTTGCCAGGGAGGGAGGCCATGAGGAGCCAATGCAGATACCATAGCAGCCAGCAGAAATCCTTTTTCCTCCAGGGAACCCCACCAGGGTCCTGAGGTGTAAGACAGGAGGAACAAGAAACAGAGAGAAGCCAAAGGCTTGTGGTCAGGTCCAGTATTTCCAATTCTTTTCTTCTATTAGAGTGAACAAAAGCACAGCTTTTGCTTTGGTTTCCTTCTCTCCTGTCTGTACTACCCTCACCCTGAGGGCCTAAGCGATGGAGTTACTGAAGATATTAGTTGTTATGTTTTCTACTGTCTGCAGTGGGCGTACTGTGGTACCTTATGCTTTTGTTCTCTCAGAAGTTGTTTGATAGTCCCTCTTTGAAAGTTGACTGGAAATTATGTGCGTTATATTAAAATTTATGTGACATTAAACTTCCTGATTAGTTCTGGTGCCTAGCTTATACTTCAGGAAAGAGTTAAAGAGGGATACAAGAAGAGGTGTGTATATAAGGTTGTCTCCACCTTTCCTTTTGCAATAACACAGCACAGACTTCATTAAGGGGAAACTTGAGAAAGCCATTCAAAAACACCTCTTTCATATCGTATTGGTATTGTACATTTTATATTCCACAGGTCTGACAATGCAATCTCCCAGTCTATTAACAATTTTTATACTGAACTGAGAATGTAAAAGGTCCCTCTGGATTTCCTGCAGCTTTTTCTTCTGTCATTATTCAACCTCTGTTTTTTCAATCTTTACTAAGCTGCTAGAACATTGGTATTGTGACCTAAAAAGTTGCTAATAAGACTTTCATATTCTACACTGATAAAATTAATGGAATGGAGTTTGTAGTCTTTTGTTTGTAGTCTTACTGCCAGTAAAAGGCGTATGCTGGGGCAAAACCATGAGATTCAATTTAGAAGTTGCAAACTGTTATAAAACTATAAATTTCAATTCCATTAATGCCATGTCACATTAAATAGAATGTTATGACATTAAATAGACATTAAATAGAAGCCTCAACTTTCTAGGGCAGCTACCTAGGTTCTCCTCTTTTAAAGATGGACTCCCGAATGGCCATGCTGTTTCTATAGCTGCTTCTTCTACTTGTGGCATTTAAAATATGTAGAAATAAAACTCTAGATAATTATCAAATTTCTTGGCTCTTTTGATGAACTGTAGATTTCTGAGTGAGATTTAATACTTTTTCTTCCATATATTAGTACTTCTTATGAAAACAGACTGGCAAAATTGCAGTGTAGTTGAGGGCTAGCTATTACTAATGATTTGCAGATTGTTTTCCCTTACTAAATCATGCTCCTTCTTTGAGACATTGTAATCTGTCTTTCATAAGACACAGATAAGAGGAATTCAAACAGAGCAGAGGGAACTTTGAATCCAAGGGACAATCATAGAATCATAGAATGCTTAAGGTTGGAAGGGACCCCTAGAGGTCATCTAGTCCAACCCCCCTGCACACGCAGGGTCACCTAGAGCACGTGGCACAGGACTGCGTCCAAGCAGGTTTTGAACATCTCCAGAGAAGGAGACTCCACGACCTCTCTTGGCAACCCGTTCCTGTGCTCTGTCACCTTCACTGTTAAGAAATTTTTCATTAAGTTCATGTGGTACTTTTGATGCTTCAGTTTCCGGCCATTTCCTCTAGTTCTGTCAGTGGCCACCACTGAAAAGAGGCCAGCACCATCCTCCTCACTCCCTCCCTTGAGGTACTTATAGACACTGATCAGGTCCCCCTCTCAGCCTTCTCTTCTCCAGGCTGAACAGGCCCAGCTCCCTCAGTCTCTCCTCATAGGGCAGATGTTCCAGGCCCCTGGTCATCCTTGTGGCCCTGCGCTGGACTTTCTCCAGCAGCTCCACATCCCTCTTGTACTGTGGAGCCCAGAACTGGACACAATACTCCAGATGTGGCCTCACCAGGGCTGAGTAGAGGGGCAGGATCACCTCCCTCGACCTGCTGGAGACGCCCTTCTTAACGCACCCCAGGATCTCATTGGCCTTCTTGGCCACAAGGGCACACTGCTGCCTCCTGGTCAACTTGTCATCCACCATGACACCCAGGTCCTTCTCTGCAGAGCTGCCCTTCAGAAGGTCGGTCCCCAGCCTGTACTGGTGTCTGGGGTTATTCCTCCCCAGGTGCAGAACTCCGCACTTGACCTTGTTGAATTGCATGAAGTTTTTCAATGCCCAGTTGTCCAGTCTGTCCAGGTCCCTCTGGATGGCAGCGCAGGCCTCTGGGGTATCGGCTACTCCTCCCAGTTTGATATCATCAGCAAACTTGCTGAGGGAGCACTCTGTGCCTTCATCCAGGTCATTGATGAATAAATTGAACAGGACTGGACCAAGGACTGACCCCTGGGGGACACGGCGAACCACAGTCCTCCAACTAGACTCTGCACCGCTGATCACCACCCTCTGGGCTCTGCCATCCAGCCAGTTCCTAATCCACCTCACTGTGCACTCATCTAATCCCACACTTCCGGAGCTTGCCCAGGAGGATGTTGTGAGGGACGGTGTCAAAAGCCTTGGTGAAGTCGAGATAGACGACATCCACCGCTCTCCCCTCATCTATCCGGCTGGTCATTCCATCACAGAAGGCCAACAGGTTAGTCAGGCATGACTTCCCCTTGGTGAATCCATGCTGACTACTCTTGAGCACCTTCTTGTCCTCCACGTGCTTGGAGACAATGGCCAGTATGAGCCAGTTCTATCACTTTTCCAGGGACGGAGGTAAGGCTCACTGGCCTGTAGTTGCCTGGGAGAAATTATTCACTACAGTTCCTCAGGCTAGTGTGTCAGGGAGCTATGCCAAGAATGCGTCCATCCTCTGCCCATGCAGGTGCTATCCACAGATATCTGCAAAGATGTGTGGAAGATGCTCACCTCTCCTGGCTGCAGTTTGCAATGTTAGCAGTTGAAACAGGAGCTGCGGAGCAGGGATGCACACTTCTGCTTCCCTGTACACTATGGTAAGTCAAAGTCTGCCCATTTTCTTCCAGGTTTCATGAGTGAACTGTATAAATTATTACTTGTTATTTGGATGTCTTTCAGCTGAGTTGCATCCGAGCCTCATGACTTCTTTTTGAGGTTGAAGACTAAAATGGAGCAACGGTTAGTTCTGTGAGTCTGCAAATAACAATCTTTCACAAAATAATATATATCATCAGAATTCAGTCTGTGATCTTATATTTTTCTGCTCATCCTCTTTTTTTTCCCATTGAATAACGGCAGCATGTATGCTTAGCACAAAATTGCAGCGCTCAGCAATAGGAAGTGAAAGATGTGTGCTTCCTCTTTTGCATAAGGTCAAGCCTGGGATAAGAAAAGCTTGGTATTGACTAAAAAGAAAGTATATTCAAGCTACAACATTTCCTATAATCAAGTAGGAAGTAGCTAAGCGTGAATGGAGTCCTCTGTGTAATTTGTGCACTCCCTACCATTTCCACTGGGACAGAGAGCATTTTTAATGCTGTAGATATGAGAAGGGAAAAAATATTCAATTCACAACACTGAGGCACACTTCAGCAACAAGTCAGTGGGCATGGATACTTCAAGCTTTGTATTAGCAGCAGTCTCAAAAAACTCTGCTTTCTATTTTATCTCCCATTCCTCTTTATGGTTTTACACATTTGATAGTGTGTTTGAAAGAAGGGTATGGTAGCTGAAGGGAAGGTATATGTAGTTACCCAGAGAAACTATTCCCTTTAAAATGAGAAACAAATCTTTGGTGTGTATATTTTTCAAGTAGATTCCACAGATTCATTCTTGTGAAGCTGTAAAATGCATAACTACTTTAAAATAAAATAATAGTATTCATCAAAGTACCTGATGGTCTCTGTACCATTCATCTGTTTCATCTGAAAATCAGACTGAAGGGTGAGCACTGCTTTTCCTACAGGAGAGAATGAGTCAATATACCAACTTGTAGCTGAGGATTGATATAAAGTTGAATAACATTGCAGGCACACAGACAGTGATGCTTTTAAAAATCTTGGTAATTTAATGAGAGTAACTTGATATGCTTTATGATGTGCCTGTTCAGACAGGAACAGACTGTCCTGAGCACTGCACTTTGTGACAGAAATCATATGCATGGAGAAAAGGAGGTGTATTATAATCACAGAAACTCACCTTAAGGTAAGATCTCCAGAAATTAATTGCTTGAACAATCTGGGTAGTGACAGGATTCACTCTTCAAAATGCTCATGTGAGTTAGATGTCTTTCAACACCATCGGGCACCTAAAAACTTCCATCCTTTAAACAGAGTACTCTGTGAAATTGAAATTATTAATAAAGTAGAATAATATTTTGTTATTAAACTCTCTGACTACAATGATAAAGAAGTCTATAGACTGGGAAATAGTATGCTCTTATCTCCATATTTGAATTCAGGAACACAGAGACACCTATAAAAACTATGAAAAAGATACAAGATGAACAGACTAAAATCTGTAAACATATATATAAGCCTTTATAGCCAAAAGCAAAGTTATACTCACATAAAGTTTCTGCATGAAGCTTACATGCATGTAATGGCATGCATGTAATGATATAGGGCATAGTACAGAACAGTTTTCATAACATGTTGGATGAAATTACTGAAAAAATAAGAAATTATGGGGAAGGCATGAGCTGATCTTCCTTTTTTATTTCTTCTTCTTTTTTCCAATGTTTCTGTTAAAGAAAAAAAAAAAAGGAAGTCATCAGTCCTTTTGTAGGACATGAAAAAAGCATAAGTTTAAACAAGTTGGTCTGTCTAGATGTAGCCATAGAGAACAGAGGAATCTCACCTCTCCTTCAGGAAGGAAGGCGGGAGGATACGTGCATGAAATCGCAATACTCAGCTGTCAGCCAGGGAATGTCAAAGGCAAATCTCACTTACTGAGGGTTCATCTGCTAAGGACCTGCAATGGAGCAGTGTCCTGAGACGCACATTTACAGCCCTCCACAAAGGAACCCCCAACTCCGTCTGCCTGCACCCCCACCCCCTCCATACCAAATCTTTCTTGTTCTTCACGCCACAAAATGGACTGGGGTTTTCTGGGGTTGCACATACAAGTAGCAGCTGGGTAGCCTCTCCTTTCATCCCAAGCATTTTGGCAAGGCTGCCAGCCGCGGCCCCGCCATTGGAGTCTGGCTACAGCTGGTGCTGGCGACAGCTCAGAGAGCGCTCTCACAGGCCTATCGATGTTAACTCGGCAGGAAAAACTTAAAGGCACTGCGCATATTTGAAGTTTCATTTTCACAACCCACAGGGAAAAGAAAATGATTAGCAGTCATGCAGTTGTCATGTCACCTCTACTGACTGTGTCATAAAATCCCCCCAACAGGGCAAATGCTGTAATGTCACGTAGTATTAATATTAAACAAGTTTAAACAGAAGTGTCTCCTCAACGTGGTTCTGAAGGCTCTATTTAAGTGACTGTGCATGCTGCTAGACCTAAGGCATGCTGTTGGTGGTGGTGCCTTTCTTTTAGCTCTTGGTATTCTCCAGTAAAAGTCTGTTGTATCCCTCATCTAATAATTACAATGCTTTTGTGCCATCAATATCTTCATTTTCTTTTACAATTATTATTTTGTCAGCAATTCTTTCTTGTACATATTATATACATACATATCCATACATACATATTTATAACACACACTAGGGAAATGTTAGGGCATTTTTTACTAAGCCATCCAAGATAACAAGCAGCACAAAGATGCGTGCTGTAGGAGGGCCACTACTTGCTGAAGGTGGCAAGGTAATGTGGGAAGAATATAAAGACATCTTCCAAGTATGCAGATATGGGCTAGTAAAACCAAAGCCCATCTGGAGTTAAATCTGGAAAGGAATGTCAAGGACAACAAGAAAGGCTTCCATAAATACATCATTAATGAAGGGGCTAGGGGAACTAGCCTGATGCTGAATGGGGCAGTAGCCAACTTTGATCCAAGTCTTTACTGCTAACACCAACCCTCAGGAATCCCAGGTCCTGGAGATGAGGGGAAAAAGTCTGAAGAAAACTTTCCCTCAGTGGAAGAGGATAACGTTACACTTAAGCAAATTGGATGTACATAAAGTTCACAGGCTCACGAGTGTTGAAGGAAATAAGTGATATCTCCAGTTCTGGGCTCTATAGTACGAGAGAGAGAAAGCCAATAGAGCAAGTCCAGTGAAAGGACTACTAAGATAACTAAGGGACTGGAGAATCTCTCATACAAGGAAAGGTTGAGAGAGTGGGACTCTTCAGCCTGGAGAAGAGAAGACTGAGGAAGGGTCTTGCCAATTCATCTAAATTTATGATGGGAGGGTGTAGAGAGGATAGGCCAGACTTACAAATTCTGACCGAACATGAGGAAAAACTTATTTACTGTGAGGGCAAGTGAGCGCTGAAACAGATTGCCCAGAGAAGTTGTGGAATCTCTGTCCTTGGAGATATTCAAAAGTCACCTGAGCACTCAGCGTCCTGTGAAACCCACTCTATGTGAGTCCCCCCTGCTTGTGCAAGGGGGATGGGCTAGATGTTCTCCAGAGATCCCGTTCAATTTCAACTATTCTCTGATTCTATGTAGCCATCACACTGAAACTGTCAAAAACGAGCAAATAATTAACTCTTTGTGAAACTTTGTTAGCCATTGCCGTGCTGTATACTACACTGAAGGAGGAAAATCATAGTAGTTCATTTTGGGAAAATGTCATGGGAGAGAAAGGGAGATTATCTTTTTAAATTATCTTTTTAAAGAAAGATTAAAGGGAGATTTAAAGGGAGATTATCCTATCTTAAACTAAAGGAATTTCCTTTTCAGGCAGCCTGGGCATGTTTTGGAGAACTTTGCCTGGGACCCTTGAGCAAGGTTTTACTGTTAGACAGCTGTTTAAATAACGGTTGACTTTCCAGCTTTCTGTGATCTCCCAGAGAAGCGGGAATGAGACCACTGCTTCTAGGAATGCTGCTGTGGTATGGCCACATGAGCTGACCTGCCTGGTGACATCATGTTGGCTAGGGACACTTCCAGGAACAACAGGAGAGCACAGCAATGTGGCAAGCACTTCGGGCTTGTGCAAATCAACTGTGGGTAATGAATGACAACACCAGAAATGACGGCACTGTGCTGTGCAGGAGCAAATAGCTATGGCTTGTCTAATGGATCATCTGTTCTAGGGTCACAGTATTAGGAAGAACAGTCACTTTTGTGACCTTTTCATTAGACCTGAAACACTTAAATTTACATGGCTCTCAGTAGGGCCATCTGAAATTTCCATTGTAACTGTGTTAATTGCCTAACTAAAGCATTGCAAAGGTAGACATCTATTTCAAAACCAGAGGGCAGTTCATCCCATCACAAAGTTATCTTAGGCATCATGAGCTGGCCCCTTATTCCATCTACGTCTTTACTGCAACTCTTTGTAACTCAGTTGAGTCACATTGCTGAAAACTACTATCAGTGAGATGAGAATCTGGGTGAAAAATTTTGAGTGCAAAACCTGAGACTTAAAGCATATCAGTGTCTAAGAAATAGACTGAAGCAGCAGCTGAAGGCAGCGTAGTAACAAAAGTAAGTGAAAGTAAAAGTGAAAAGTAAAGGTTTTTGATTGTTTATGGCACAAAAGCAGACAAGGACATTTTTTATAGCGGCTAAAAGATAGTAGGAAACTATAGCAGACTGAAGTAAGCTGACTGCTCACAGTCTCATAACCTATTCTGTTGGCATGAAATATGTAAACCATTGCAGTGACTAAGGAATCCAGAAGAAATGAGACTGGCCAAAACTCTTGGTGTCTTGGAGTGAAAAAAAAAGCCTATAATAAGCATGTCATCCTGTGTTCTTCATTTGGCCAGCCATCAGATGTATGAAGTTATATCAAGCTGCTGTATTATGGTTTTCTTAAGCTTCCTACTTATAGCTAGGTTTTAAACAGTTATTTGTGTTATACAGTTAGCAAAGCATTGTTTCTATTTTAGGCCAAACTGCTCAACTGCAAAGCCCTGTAAGAGAAAGAGGAAAGCAGACACTTTATTTGATACTTTGCATGTAAGCCTTATATTATCACTTTGTTTGCCCACCTGAACTTCAGTCAAGATCATTCCTTTAAATACCTTCTCTTTTAGGAATACGGAAAGCTACATACCTTCTGCATATATCCCTACTAGTACAAGCTCATTTTGTTAAAGCTTGGTTTCTTAGGGCATGGCCTAGCCACAAGGGCATCTTCCCATGTAACTGATTCACCCAGTAAAGAGGACCTGTTCGAGGTAGCATGCTAGAGCTGCAAATCTTGCTGTGGGAATGCCAGTTTTCTTACAGCAAAGATCTTATTTTGTCATGTAGCAAGTAAAATCTCTTATTAGGAGGGTCTTTCCTCATATCTCAGATACATTGAACCTTGGGGGTAGGGAGAAAGGAACAAGACAGTCAACTTCAGGTCACTTGGAACCCACTTTGTATGACCAGCTGGGCTGACTTGCTTTATAACTCATTTCAGAATCCGAAATATGAGGCAATCTGAAATACTGAGCAACAAGCACAGCTTGCAGCTAGCTTACTTTCTGTCCATCAGGGTTTTATTCTTACATGCATAGTAACAATACTTTTGATTTCACTGTATAAATCACTGTCAAATTAAGTGGTAAGACCATTACTGAATGGCTGGTTATGTCCTCTCTTTTTATAGTAATGTACTATGTAGAAAAATCTCTTATTCTCTTATGTTAGAGCAAATACTGAACACAGAAAAAGAACATAAAGACCTGAAAAATGGAGATAGTGAATAAGATAGTGAAATGTCCATAGAATGCTATAGTAAAGAAGTATAAAGCAGGCTTTAAAATTTGGGGAGAAAATGAAGGTACTCATCACACTTGCATTCTGTGTACAACTGTATAATCCTGGAGTTACAGCCAACTGAAATATTTTACTATATAATAAATTTAAAGAAAGCAATGTTTACCAAAAAGTAGCAATTTTTAGAAAAAAAAATGTGTACTTCATAGCAAATCAAAGTACTTAATAAGAAAACCTTCAAGCTGAGTAACAGGAGAAATATCAGCTCTCAAAAATTAATGGTTAAAATAAGTAAATATCTTGAATGGAAGAGTAACTTCTACCCTAAGAGGTTCCATTTCCTTTCTTCTTTCCTTCACCACCTTTAACAACCAAAGAAAAGGAGAATGCTGATAATAAAATGCTTAAGAGGTTACCATTATATATTCTGCATATTCTTAAATGCTTCAATTCTCAAACCTTTAATCCTCTATTATTTCATATATTGTCATGTTCTCCTCTGTTTCAATACCTTTCACAGAAACTTCCATGTGTGACAATAGGCAACCTCGTTTTCTTTCCATTGCAATTTCTTGTGATTAAAAATGGGAGCAGGCAATATCATTCCATTAATACTTTGCCTCGAGCGATTGATTAGGTGTTTATTTTGTCATCCTAGTGGAGGCTTTTTGCTCCTGAAGTGGATGGACTGTCATGAGAGAAACTGTGTTTACAACTCCCTAAAACTTAACCTGCAATTTATAGTGTACTCATATGAGACATGAAAATTAGTCTCTACAGTGTGATAAAACTGAAATCACTTTTGTGTTTTAAATTTACCAATGAATCAAGAAGAAAACGAAACATAGGCAAGGAACCATCTCTTTGAAGAAGACTTTTGCTCTTTCTTCTGCATAAAAACTAGTTTTCTTACAATTTATCTGTAAACTTTACTCCCTTGATAAAATTAAAGCTTTTCTTAGAAGTCTTTCAAGCAATTATTTTTATTTTTAACTGCATCTTTAGTAAGAAGAAAAAAGGAGATAACAGTTTTTCCTCAAACTTTCCATAATGTTTTCATTAGTAATATGTTTATTATAAAGTCCATTGAAATAGCTATAATTTTTGCCTACAATTTTGACTAATATTAAACAATACCTTGCAGAAATATCTGTGATAATGGACTTATTTCAAAACTAACAGAATGGAAAGTGTTTTGACATATTTTGTTAGCATTTCTAGTTGTTTTGGGATTATTGATAAAGGAAAAATATGTATTTTGGGCAATATCTAGGGCTGTGCTATGTTGATAATAGTAATTTGTATGAAGGCAGTATATGATTAATTCAGGGTTGGGTGTTTTTTCCTCTTCAACTGCTTCTTATACAGTTTTCTAAATGATAAGAGTTCATCCATTCTATATTTAAGAAAAGCATATTTTTGTCCAGGCTTGTCTGCTTTTGTAAATTGAATGGAATAGCTGCTGGGGAATTGTACTCTAGAATAAAAGTGACATGCACTCCCTTCCTCTCTCTTCTTCCTCCCGAGAATAATTACTTTGCTTTGAAAGCACACTAAATATTCTGAAATAAAGTAATATTTATTCTATGATACAGTGCTTCCACGGGGGCAGGGATATGTTGAAGTTATTACCGAAGAATACCACTACAGTTACTGCACTTTAGTTTTCTCATTTACCAAATTTACTTGCTTTGGAGATAAATCATTTTCCCCTCCCTTTTAGAATGGATGAAGAAAGGAAAAATGCAGCTCCTCCATGTTAACAAGGAGTCCAGCAGTTTCTTCAGCCTCATAAAAGTGAGAATTTGAAGTGTGTAGGTATTGAAGGTGTTTTGTCTTTTCACAGAAAATATCAGACACTAATGATAAAGCAAGAGTAAGATTGAGGCAATAAGTTGACCAGTTGAACTATCAATCAGAAAGCAAAAGGAAATATTTCCCATCTTTGCAAATGCCTCTGAGGAGGAAAATTCTCCAGAAAACCTTGACTCCTTTTCATGTGGGAAGAATTTTTAGAGAAGTGGTGGAGATCAGGGTCATGCAAAACTGCCATATGACATATGAAGTACTTTGAGGAAAATAATTCCTATTATGCTATGCAAAAAGTGTCTTTTGTTCGGACCATAATGTCCAATGTTTGGTCCAAAATCCTTCTGAATTGGATCATGCCAATCTGCTTGAATAGCTCTGCTGTGTCCGCTGCAACAACCTGGAATTTCACAAGGTGCTACATCTCAGCCGAAATCAAGGGAGGTGCTACAGTTTCCACAGTTTTGATGTTTAATCTGAAACTGTTGGGATTTGGGCCGTTTCCTGAAAGTGCTCATGGGGAAAAGAGAAATAACAGTATGTGGGTGGCATCACTTGTCATCTGGTTGAGATATAGGAGGAGCAACTAGAGAGGGATTTCCTGTGATGTCCCTAGCACCTGTAATGCATGGATGTTAAAGGTTATTGGATCATATTCTCCAGGAATTCACCATTCTGGGAGAAAAAACTGTTCTAGGAGAAGGCTCCATTACAATTTCTCACATCTCTTCTCTTTCTTTGGTTCTGGTGTTTTACTGCTATGTTTCTTTTTTTCACAAATCCCACTCCCCTGATAGAAGATATCAGTAGGAAATTTTGGAAGGGAGATCAGTCCCAAAAAATGAGATAGAGAAAATAAAGCAGCGAAGGGCAAGAATCCGCACCTAGGGACAAGGGATTTTGTGACACAAGAGAGTGCAATAAACCTCCTAAACAGCACAGAATTTTTCACAGACAAAACAGGTGAACCTAGAGAACCCATGTCCTCTGGAAAACTTGACCCATGGAGAACTTCACAAATCCCATGCTTATGCTGACATAAGGCAAACACTTTTGACTTCCAGATGCAAAACAATGACATGTAGCACATGCACTTTCAACTACACAGCAGAATTGCAAAAATAAAAGTCCAAAGTGTGATATCAGGAAAAAAAATAAAATAAAACGAGGGTTCAGAAGGCTCAGAGGATGCAGGAAAAATGCTACCCATACTGTTAAAAATCTGTATGTTTATCATTTTTGTATTTTGAAATACATTAGAATTTTTTTAGTATAAGGAAGCCATGTGATATATCCCTAATAGAACTGTAGGAAAAAAAAGGGTTTCAAATGCACAGAGTGATTTTTAGTTGTGGCCAATTTGATTTTCAGGGACTCGTCTCCTGATTTCTGTGCCACACTGAAAGGATGGTGGTGCCAGCACCACAAGATGGTGCTGATGCCTGGCTGTCCAGAGGCATTCTTTGGCTATGATGGCGGTCAGACATGAGGACTTCTAACATAGTCAGGCATGCAAAGTATGCATCTCAATCAGAGATCAGCCAGAGGCCTGCAATACCTATGAGACCTTGACTACATGAGCACTGAGGAGAAATTGCCAAGCAGACTTTGGAAGGAGACTATAACTCATAACTCAATGAGTCTAGAAGATCCTGAACACTGGCTCAAGCTCAGTTAAAAACATATATATA
The DNA here is from genome assembly GCF_059628265.1 of Tinamus guttatus. Classification (NCBI taxonomy): domain Eukaryota; kingdom Metazoa; phylum Chordata; class Aves; order Tinamiformes; family Tinamidae; genus Tinamus; species Tinamus guttatus. Next base: position 2,393,228 of record NW_028288881.1, on the reverse strand, counting down.
TATATTAAAAGCCTTTCAGTTACTAGAGTCAGGATACTATTTAATTACTCCCATTTGGGGGTGGATTTTAACCATACTGTTGTAATTCTATTGATCTGTATTGTTTTGTTTCTTTCCATTCTCCCTAGCTCCCATAAGCTGGATTAAAGGAGAGCCTGATTGTTACATGCAAAAGGTTGAATTCATTAAACACCAGATTGGGGTCAGAAAGGAATTTCCATTAAAAACAAACTGGAAGTAACCTGGAGGAACAGCTGAGTGGGAAGGAAGAAAGAAGTGGACAACAACATATTTCTCTGGACTGTTTGGAATGGATCATACTCATACTCGAGCTATAAGCAAAACACTGTGATGTTGCACTTTGGGTGATATTATTCCAATACACTTTTGAGGTACTCCAGGATTCATTCTTTAGATGCAGGCTGGAGAGGCCTTCATTCGAGGTCTCATTTTGCTGAGAGACAGAAAACAAAAGGCCTTCCAAACCATGCAGGGGATAGTGAGACAGAAAGCATCTACATTTTAGTCACTTCCACAGGAAGCAGAAGGCTCTTTTAATCTTTTTCTTTTTTTTTTTTTGGGGGGGGGGGGCAAGAAAGGAGTGGAGAGATTTTATTTTTCCTTATGTTTAGATATGTTTAGATCATTGCTTTCAAGGGATTGTTTTTCTTCATTTTCTATGATGTTGCCCATCTGAGTAATTAATACACCTTTAGATAGTCATATCTTAGACAAAGACACAGCCCTTAGTTAAAATGTTATTATATGGCATATTCATTTGAAAGAATAATGGACAATCCCTTTAAAGCTGTCACTCATTCCTTTAATTTCTTTCACAGAAACTGTGTCTTAGAAGGAGACATATGCAGAGTGAGATATTAGACCACATGCCCACATGACCTAAATTGGCAAGACTTCATTTACAAACAATGCTAATACAGTTTGCACTAGATAAGAATCCAGACATCAAATCTGATTAAAGCATGGTCAGCCCTATTTTCAGGTCTCCAAAGTCATCTTTACCCCAGTTCCGTGGCAACCTACGAGATAACTCTAGCAAATCAGCCAAGCAAGGAATTTCCTGGTATCATGGTCTAATGTGGTCATTGTGGTTCAGTATCTTCAAATACAGGAGAACATAGTTTAAAATATAGCTTTGAAGGGAACAAAGAGGTTCTGTTAAGGTTACTCGGTGAAAGAAAACCAAAATTCTTGACTTCTTGCACTTTAAATCATAAACACAACACATTAATAATAGATTTTTCCACTGTTTTTTTCCATTGGCATTGGGAAATTTCAAACAGGGTGTTTTCTGAATGCTCCAGGGTCCAGATTTTGCTAGTCTCTATTCTGTAATGTACACTATATGGCAAGCACTTAGGGTGAATGGCCTTTTGCATCTACAAAATGTGAAGGCAAAGGTTAAAGAAAAGTTATTACTTGCTTGATATTATCATTTCTGTTATCACTATCCGATGTACAGTTAAGAAAGAACTTAAAATTATTTTCTGTTACCACCTGGCATGTGCTGGCAGAGTAAAATGTTGAAATTGGCCAATCTAAGAGTTGCTCTGGGAGAATTTACTGTACACACATTCTGAGACTTGACTAATGCTGTGTGATCTGAAATGCCTTTGGTTCCCAGTGCTGTAAATGTGGCCCAAGTGGAACAACCCCCCTATTTGAAGAAATATATCTGGAACTTCAAAGATGATCATTACTGGTTTTAATTTGTCTGCAAAAGGAACGGAGGTAAAGAGAAACTTAGTAAAAGTAAGAACTGAAAAAGATGTAGTACATTAAAGTGAGGCAGTATCAAACATTGGCTGTTATCTCAAAAGGGTAATAAATCAATGGCTGAAGAAACCTAAAAACTCAGTTTACAGATCAGATTAAGCAGCTGGTAAAAATTTATTGCTCTTGGAATAAAAGCAATCACACAACATTTGTAATCAACAGAAGAACAAGCAAATGTGATGTTTCTTACCAGGAAAGAGCTAGAAAGAGCTAGATTAATTGCTGCTTTTTCTTTTCCTTTTTTTTTTTTTTTTTTTGGTGCACACTTAATAGCCCTAGTAAACAGGTATCAAGTCACAGACCTGTGTTTTTGTTTTTGTTTTTGTTTTTGTTTTTTTTTCCCAGCATTTCTCCTCTCGCTCTTTGTTTTTCAAGTGAAAAACTCCTCTGGCAAAGCTCATATTGGAGAGAAAAAGCATAATGTTTCATTTCAAAGCCTGATAGGAAGCCAGTTTAGGGACATGACTGCAGCACGTTGTGCTGTGAGCTTGGAGACCTCAGCTGTGGAGTGAATCCCTACTCAGCACAGGCGAAGGGTGGGACGCCCTTGTTTCCCTTGCAGCATCCCTGGCCCCAAGCTCCTGGAGCAGCCTTCCTCACGGCTCTGGGAAAAAGGCACTAGGGCCTTGCCAGCCCTCAGAGAGGGAGAGCCGTGCTCCTTGCAGTGCCTAAGCTAGATAACCAAGTTAATGAAAAGCAGTGTCAGTGAAGGAGGGATTGGTGTTTAGTGTCAAGAGCAAGTGCTCGTGCAGCACATCCTACAAGTAAGGTGACATGACATGTCTCTTACACATCAGTTTTCACGGAGAGATTTACAGTCTTGCCATTTGCTTTCATAAGTCTATGAGTGTAATCATTTTTACGGTCCTTGCCTGACCTTCATCAATAGGCAGATGTGCTGTAGAGCAAACAGAGACCAGCATTAGATGGAGAGGAGGGAAATTAGCACTTTGTTTGCTTTTGAGTTCAAAAAAAAAAAAAAAAAAGTGAGTGAGGGGCTAACACTATGTTCATTTTTTTTCAGCTCAGTGGCAAGCAGACATAAACCAGTGCATCCTGCCTGGAAGGGAATTCAGCGGGTGAGTACCCGAGAGTTCAGATTTTCCCATTAAGCTGTAACTTCTGTTATGGAAATTGAAAGCATGAATGTATAACTACTCCGGAATTCAGGAATCTGATTTAAGTCTGGGTGATTTATTAAGAGCTGGAAATTGAAACAATTCTGCTGACTGGCTTATTTTGATTGGGGGTGGGAAATTCCTTCCCTGGGTTTTAAAGTATTTGAAAAATGTAAGGTAGAAAAAGAGAAGCTCAAACTTAGACTTTGTCAGGGAAGAGGCCCAGTCTACCATGATTCTTTACAAATAAAATGGAGATGCAAATGAAAGGAACCAAATGAGCTGCCTTTTAAAATCAGCTTAATGTTAGGGATAACAGTGCATCACATTTCCCAGAGCTTTGTGCCTGGACCACTGGAGCCTGAAGGGGGGAACCTTATCTGAAAATCTTTCACTGAGGTGGGTTACAGGGAGCTTAAAGAAAATTAATGAATTCTGGGGAGGATTTTTTGTTTTTGTTTGATTGGGGGTTTTTTTGTTTGATTTTTTTTTTAACTCTGAACTCTGGTTCAATTGAAATGTCTAGCTTTCTTCACAAAGAAGAACTAAAAACCCAAGAAACTTCTCATGTTGAGTATAGGGCAACTTTCTAGTTTGACTTGATTAATAAACTATACAAAAGCAATACTTCTAGGAAAGGAGTAGGATTACTGTAGGTTTTCAGATGCTCCTTCATCCTTCACAAACCCAGATATTTCAGGTTACAGCATTGCTTAGGGGTCAAAGCTTAGCTTGATGATGCAGCAAGTTCCAGGGAACCTCCGAGTAAACAGCCATGACAGACCTCTATATCCAAAGAGCTCATCAGGCACTTGCAAAACAGTAGAAATGGAGAAATTATGCTGAAGTTCTGAAAATATAAAAGATGCTAAACAGGCTGTAAGATGAACAGCAAACAAAATGATGGATGATTATTTCCATTTGGAAATGATTATTTCCATTTATCAGAAAAATCACACAAAAATATTTATGGGAGTTCACTGACACAAGCCTGAACAGTTAAGATATGTATGAACTTGAGGATCATTCATTCCCCAGCCTACAGAGTTTTTGCAGGTTAATATGTCATACATGTGAAGTTGGACTGTCCTTGGATCTTACAACTTTCAACCTGCAGAACTGTATTCTACTCCTGAAGCAGCATTCTGAATAAACAAGGAATGCAGCATTTTTACATATACATAAAAATACAGAAAATATTTTAAACTGAAACAGAGGAAAGAAATTCAGAATGCACATGTCAGTTGTCAAGGTAGTTATGTTGATTTAGAAGTAAAATTCACCTTTCCCATATGCATTTACATTGCTGTCAAAGTATTTCAAATAGCATAGAAAGTACAAAAGAGAAGGAAACTTCTTTTTATTATTATCCTAATTACAACAATAAAAAATAAAGTGTTTATATGTATTAGAATACAGAGACCCCAGCTGACAACCTGCTAGGAGCTGTACTGACATTTACTAAATGTCCTGAAAGCTCTATTTTGAAGCAATTTATTAGGGTTACAGGACTTGCTGCTATAGTATTTTTAAGGGAAGGATGAAAATTTGGAGCCTGTTTTATCAGTATGTGTTGTAAGACTTAAATCCACGTTGGGAGATCTGCTGCTTCAGCTGCACTGGTGAGGTTAAGACAGCTTAATTTGCTCATATAGACAAGCCCAGACATCAGTTCTGGATCCACAGATTTGTCAAGCTAATGAGACAGAATAGGAATAGGTGGGAGAAAGTAAGGAGCTGTTATTCACAGTTAATAGATGAGGAACAAAGGCACTGGAAGGTTTTGGCTTCAGTCTAACATTTAACTAGGTTATGATCTGACCTGTTGAAATCCCTCGGCTAGTCATAGCAGTAAAGTGAAACATTTGCATAAGTGTTTTCAGGAATGGGGCCTAAGTTATCTACCCAGCGTCACAGAGGAAATCGGTAGCAGCACTGTGAATTGAACCCAGATTTCCTGAATTTCCACCCAGTCCCTTAACCAGATGACTAGGCCTCCTCCTTCAGATAGAAAATGCTACTTTAAAATAAATCCAGAATAGGAATACTATTTTCAAAATTTGTATAGTCACAGATTTTGTATTGTCACAGATTTTTCTTATGGACTCTTTTGTACAACTGCTACCTACAGTTATGCTTCCTTAACTCCGCAGTTGCTTGGGTTCTAACCTAATGTAACAGGAGGCAGTATTGCTTTTAACTCTCTAGTTAGCAGGAAGAGAGCAATGGCTTGCAACTCTCAACATTCCTGAAGAACTAGATTCGAACTATTTAACAAATAATCCAAATAAACAAGGGAAGAAATATTTTGAAAGAAATTAAATATTCAAAATGACACCAGATCAAATACTTGTTGTAAAAAAAGAACTAGGAATAAAAAACATACATAATGATTAAGTTTGTCATATCCTAATTATATTATTGCCTCAGAACAATTTATCTATTTTCTTTCTGAGAATATTTTGAAGCAATGGTTATTGAGCAATTTGCCGCATATGAATAATCGGTCTTTTGAAGCACGCCTCCAGTGTAAGGTCAAAGTTGTTTTTTATATTCTCCAAGCAGTTGAATTGCTCTCTGAATTGCTCTCTGCTTATGTAATACAGATGTCAAGCTGCTTGAAATACTTGTGCGCTTTTGTGACTGCTAAGCAGAAGAAGCAAGCATTCTCAAAAGTGTTTAATTTAGACAATTTGAAACTTTTAAGAGTATTTCTGTCTAACCAGCTTGTGCAAAAAAAAAAAAAAAAAGAGGCAATAATCACTAATCTTTAACTGTGTTCACAATGGGATGACAACACTCCTCTATTCTTTGTGAGCAAAGTTCAAGCAAGTTGAAGTTCTAAAGTTTTATCTGAAATATATTTGAATGTGACAGGCAACTGCAAGTTTGTTTTCCATCTTGTGAGCAGTTCTCCCAGCATGCTGTAATAGTACTAAGGGCAGGTAATTCTGATCTGCAACAACTGCTTTTCGGTCCTGCTGCGTCTGTGTAATCTCGTCTTTTTTAAAAAATAATATTGATAAGACTAGGAGTAACAGTAATCTTTCAGCTAAGTTTTTTCTCAGTGTTATACCTACTGCTTTGGATCTTGCCTTTAACAGACCAAAGTCCACATTTCCACCACAGTCTTCCATCACAGCCCATGCATGCTGACAATTATGTCTGAAATACCATACAGTGCAATGCCTACACAATCAAAAAACTTATTCTAAGCTAGTCTTCACTATTGTTTGGGACCAGGCCCTGGCACGCTGCCTTGTGGTAGCGGTCAGAGTGCCTCCAGACACAGAGCACCATTCACTGTACCATGGGGGACTACGGACAGGGATCTTTGCATAGTTATCCTCTGTTTCAGTATAGAGAAAGACAAAAAATGTCCCGTCCCCATCTCCCTAAATACTGAAATTGGAACAAAGCAGAACTGGGAAGTTTTTGAGAAACCCATAGCTATCACTGGCTAACACTGGGGATGGAAATGTAGTCCAATGCTACAGCCATGGGCAGAACCAATTTTATAGCTTTCAGCTACAGGATGAAAATTCTCCATATTTTTTATGGCTAGTATGTGGAGTATGCTGTGTGAAGCTCACATACGCATTAACAATACTGTGTTAATAAGCATCTGTGACAGTGATAACTTGATATAAACAACATAACCGTAAGTTAGTTACTGCATGTTAAGAGGACCAAATATTCATCTTTGCTTAGAGATATGTACATATAATCTCATCAACAGTGGCAGAAATTGGAGCAGCTTTGCTACCCATTTTATTCATCTCCTCATCTTCCTGTTAGGATAATTATGACTTTAGAATGAAATTAAGTAAGTAACTTGAACAGGAAAATACTGCTACCACGTTTCTCTGTATTATAGTTTTGATTGTTCCTGTCCTTTTCTATTTCATGTTCAGCTCAAAATGCACCTTCAATGTTACACAAAATGTCCCTTTTGGGATATTTTGCATTGGGAAGCATTGCATCTCTGGAGTGATGACTGATCTCAAGAAATCTAATTTGGGCTGGTGTATACTCACAGAGAATATCTGGAATGGGTAGCTCAACTGGAATTAAAGCAATATATCTGAAACAAATTTATCTATTTTCGACAAATGACAATCCATGCACTTTCTCCAATGAACATTTCTGTGGAAAGCATATTTCTTCATGAACTTAACTTTCCTACCAGACAGTTGCAGCTCAAATAGGAAAGCCATATTTGTATAATAGCTTAAGGTTTGGCTCATTGCTTAGCAGATGATCCACAGAAGGCAGTTGTGGAAGAACAGCTTGAAAAGAGGGAACTTGGAGAAAAAATAGGGCCTAACAGAAGGCTTGCTTGGGGTGATACACAGTTGCCACTTCCAAGATGGTTGGTGCATGGGCTCTGCTCCTCCACACTTCCCTAGGCAGCACAATCTGCCCTCCTCGCAGAAGCAAAGAGGAGTAACGGAGGATGGAGCGGAGTGAAGACACCGCGGCCAAACTCTGTTGCACTCCTTGTGCTGGGCCACTGATATGCCGCACAGCAGCTGCCCAATGGGAGATATACGATAACATGTCTGGTACTGAGCCAGCAAGGGAGGCAAATCACTCCTTTTGGATGAACTTTGTTTGAACTTTGCTCATTATAAGCTCATTATTATGCCAAAACACACCTCCATGCCAAAAGTACCTGCCTCGGAGGTACGACCACTCCTCACTGAGCATGCGCTCTAGATTTTCGATTGACTGTGCCTTTAAATGAAAGAGAAAGACTTTTTCACCAATCAATAACAAAAGTATGACTATAGCCACTGAAGCTCCACCTAGATGTAAAAAAAAAAGGTATAAAAGGTGAACTAAGGAGGAAAGAGTAGGAGGGAAGATTCCATCATAACTGTGGGGTCAGTTGACCAGCTGAACCCCTTACCTCGCCTCGGGCCAGGTTGCTACCTGAGGAGACTAAGAAGTTGGGGGGAAGACTCCATAACTTCTGGATCAGTCAATGGGCTGAACCCCTTTCCTCCCCTAGGGTCGGGATCCTGCCTGAGGAGACTCGAGACTGAGAGCCCTCTCCCATCTTCTGTGGTGAGTGATGATTGCACATTTGTACATCAGAGGTGGTTAAAAACCCCACACTGTTTTACAGAATTTCCGGTATTGACATCTGAAACATGCTTTGTAAATGTTGCATTTGAATAAATCATGCTATTTGTGAACTCGATTACTTGTTTGGAAGGTGATTGGACCTACAGTCAACGGACTGTTTGAGAATCCTCTACTGCCAGAGTAAAGACTATAGTTGATCATACTATTCGTGAACTCGATTTGCTGCTTGATAGGCAATCAGACCTACAGTCAACAGACTGTTCATGAATCTGATACTGCCAGAGTCGGGCCTATAGTTAACCACAGTATTTGATATCTGCTCCTCCTCCTCCCTCCCCCGCTCTCTCCACCCACTTCAGACTACAACAGCAATGTGTATCCTCCTTGGGAAGCCCCAAGAAAGGGAATTTGACATAGCTGAAAGTAGTTTTCAGGCTGTAGAAAGAAATTAACTTAGAGAAGTGAGAACTGACCAACAGAGGCAATGACAGGATGAGAAAAGAAACAAACTCAAGACTTGAGAAAAGATCATAGTTGCCAAAAATAAATTAGAAAGGAAGAAACAGGGTGAGAAATTGAAGAATTCTGTTTCCTGGTTCTGTGAAGGCCTCCAGTGCTAGCAATGTTATGGAAAAAGAGGCAAAGAGAAGAAATGCAAATGTGTAGTAGCATTTAAGATAGAGTAATGAGATGAAGTGACATAGCAAGAGGTAGCGATGGAAAAGAGGGAGAAGATAACAAGCAGAAATTCTGAACAACCAGCTATAGCAACAGGGAATGAATCAAGACAGACACAGAAGCAGCAGGTGGGATAGCAACACTCTGCATTTAGACCTTTAAATGAGATGTGGCTAAGGCTACAAACCTAAATCCTGTATATACAGGCTATATATATTTATATCCAATATGTATATGCACAATATAAAGAACATTCAAATTAGATACATAGGTAGATGCCTAGAGTAGGCTTGTTTAAGTACAGCTTAAAGAGTTTCCACAGAGGCATCTTTGGGAGAGTCTGTGGAAAAGAAACTTATATTCTATCAGCACTAGCAGGTTAAGGATGGAAGGTACTTATTACTATTTGATCTCTATAATCTTTGTATCCTGGGAGGGAAACATCAGGACAGTAGATTATGATCCACTGGACAATTAAAAGAGAAAAGATGAAAGACAAGACAATCGAAATGAGGAACAGTATACCCTGAAGAGTTTTAAAGGCAGGTGGAATCGCAGTTTAGGTGCTGATTTGAGAATATCATGTATAAGAAGTCTGTTCAGCTGTATGACATGAGAAACAAGTCTCTGGTATTGCCTGAAACGAGACCAGAGAGATAAGGAAAAGTTCGAAGGATAAAATGGAGTATGATATTCCATTCAGATATCTCAGTAAAAGAAGAGACTTAGGAGGGCAATGGAAGCACAAAAAGGAGTATGCTCTTCTCCAAAGCAAACAAAAACTTAATACATTATAAGTGGGAAGAAGAAGAGAAGAAAAGAAAGAAAAAGAAAAAGAAATGGAGAGAAGAGAAGAGAAGAGAAGAGAAGAGAAGAGAAGAGAAGAGAAGAGAAGAGAAGAGAAGAGAAGAGAAGACCAAAGCTTTAAAGAGAATGTATGTTCCCATAGTTATGAGATTGTATCATGAATAAATTTAGAGCAGGGTTATTTCCCACTAAACCCAATACTTTAAATGATAGTTCTTCAAAATGTTTTCCAGTGCTTTACATTTCCTGTAATGGAAAATGTTATCCTTCATTAAAGCCACGTTTAGACTCTCAGTATTTTCCATGTCATTCTCTAGTTTCTACTAGCTCTATACTATAATTTAACAGGATTCTTGATCTTCTCCATTTTCCCATCAGTCTTGAATAAGTATACCAGTTTTCCCTTCTATGTTTTCCTTATTAGTATGGAAAAAAATCAGTGTCTTTTCCTCTGTGTGAAGTCCAAATCCAGAATACTGGCCCAAAACTTAAAGAACTACAAAAAGAAGAGGTGAGGAACAGACATGTCTATCCTATGCTCCTCCCTCTGTTTCTCTCTTTAAAGTCAAACTGGCAATGGAAACATATGTCTCTCTGAAGTCTTACCCTGTTTTCTGTTATTGCTTCTTAATCCTATTAAAGTATCAAGAGCCCTAATTCAAATGAATTCTCAATTGTCTTAAGTGTGGAGAGGCGCTTGCTTTGAGAAACTCCATTCTCCAGACACTTTTAAGGACACTAAAGACAGAAAAAGAGATTAACAGCAATTCAGGCTTCCCAGGAATTCCCATATGTGTCTTGTCTCTCCAAACCAGTCCTGAAGTTTTCACTACATTAGTTCTGGCTTTCCTTGAACCCAGTATGTTGCATTCAGCAGACACATTCTTCTGTAATCTGCTATTCTCTAGGCTACCTTGGCTTCTTAGACACTGTACATCATCAGTACAGGCACTTTTTCCTTTGTTACACAAAGAGAGTATGCAGCACCCAGGAACCACAGTCGCAGCTCTAATAGGGTCCAGAAGGTTTACAAACAAATCATAATTTATCCTGACTGTAACTCCAGCTCCTTAACATAAAAGTAGCTTGTATCTCAGCGTTTTGCACATAAAAATATGGAGAAATTCAACAACTCTTCTAAAGTTCATTTCACAGTTAGCTGAGATGCCTTTGATGACCTTCAGTGGAATATTTTCCTTACTTAAGTTTAGGTATCTAAATCAGATAGGCAAATTGACTTACCAGATAGTAACAGATTCATGATAATAGGTGATAGATTCATAAACTCACACACACAGCAAAAGGAAAACAAAACAAACAAACAAACAGAGATATTTCTTCACACAGGGTCTTACTTAGAATTCTTTGTGAATCCTAAAAGTTTACATGGGTTCAGGAAGCAGCCAGATAAAGTTGTAGAATAAAAAGCTCACTCAAATTCATTAACCATAAAACATTAGCCCAGGATTGGAGATCCCTCGGTCACAAATTGCTGCAGGCTGTGAAGGTGTCCTGGAGGAAGCATCTCTATATCCTTACACGTGTTCTTATACTTTTTTCTAGGCATTAGTGACTGGTCAGAATAAAAGAATTTTGAACAAAGCTGCGGTGTCATCAAAGATGGCTATTCTTTTGTAGGAGAACTTCTCCAGTTGCTGAAAATTTGCATGAGGAAAAGAAATAGAAAGTTATAGAAGTAATTGAATGTGAATTGAATCACAAATCCTTTGAAATAATATACACAATTTTATTATTATTACTTTTAGAGAGAATGAATTGAAAATCGCATGTGATTTCTTGTTTCTAGGTTGTGATCTTTTGGGAGTGCCCACATGAGGTAGAATCGTGCCACCTGCTATTCCTTGACCAGCTTTTCTTTTCATTCTTTTATCTATACACTTGCTCCTATGGATGGTAAATGTCCATCAAGCTTGTCTAGGCAGGTGTAAGTGAGCAGAAAAGAGTATGAAAGAGTAAGGCAATAAGGAAAAAAACAGCAAAATCAACTTAAATCAGAAAAAGCTGGTAAAAGCTCCACTCCAGCTTTCTTTAATACCTGTTGTTTATAATATCCGTAGCCAAAGCCTGAAGCAGTAATAGAATTCAACTCTGTTGGATGTTCAGTTCATTCCTAAGTTAGCTCAACTATTTTATATATTTTATTCATAGGGTTCATTGCAGGAATTTCCACAGCTTAGGTGGATTAGTTACATGTGTTTGTGTGTTTATTTCATTGTATTTCTTTACAGCTTCTACTTTTTTTTTTTTAACATACCAAGATATTCTATCATATATATATATGTATATATATATATATATGTTTAAAATGTGTATTCTAAGAGACTAATGAATGTATAAAGTTACAAGAACTTTAAGTTATATACAAGTACTTTAAGTTATAGGATTTCTGTAGCTTGGCATACATGAAGTGTGTTTGTGCTTTGGTCTTCTAGATAATGAAAATGATTAGGTAATCCATTTTATCTGGCATGTCTTTTTACTATTGAATTTGCATGAAATCTCCCTAAATTCTCTTTATGCTGTTCAAGACAATAATATGAGCTTATGTTAATGAATGAAATATGTTTTTCATTTTCCAAGTGTTTTTCAACATTGAAATTCATTAACTAAGAAAGTTTTGGTTACAAATACAAATTTCAGTAAATGAACCCAAAGGAGGTGATTGAGGGTCTATGTATGGCATATTATTTCAAAATCTTAGAGCTTTCTAACCTATTTCCTTCTTGGAGCTGGTTTTGCATCCCATAGCATGAACTTCATCCTTCTGATGAAATTGAACAGATAAATTATGTCACTAAAATTAATCTCTAGCATATTTCAGTATATTTTGCATTTTCTCCCATGAGCTGGTTTGGGTGTGAAATTTTGTGATTTAAGGACAGACGGGAGATCTGGGTAAAAAACGGTATGTTGGGCTTTTGCATATGCTCATCTCCATGCTTGAAATACCACCTCTGAGAGTTGGCAGTGTGGGAACTATCTAGGAAAAGAAAAATGGGAATTCCTGCTGATAGACTTGGCAAGCCTTGCTGCCTTCTCTCAGGTGCAGTCACACTGACCTCAGATGTCCGTTACACACGCCCCATGGATCTAACACTGTTGAGGAGATGGCAGAGCCCATAATCAGACCTGCACATAACCACTCATGCTCAGTTCATGGTGAGGGATATCAACTTTTAGCAGTGGAAAAGATGGGTTTGTGCTAAGGTTCTTGGTAGGCTGAGGAGAAGCTAAGACTGGACATTTCAACTTCAGCTGACTCTGTTACAGGGTGGCAATCTCAGAGAGAGGTGATGGGCAGATAGCTGTGGAAGAAGAAGAAGCCCTACAGCATTCAGCATCACTGAATTCAAAGCAGAGCACTGAGCCCTTCATTTCTTCCTTAAGTTCCAATTCAATTTACCAAGTTAGCATTTTGGTTGAAGTGTTTGAACAAAGGCACCTGTGATACCCAGGAAACTTTAAGGACTCACCAAAAAAAAGAGGAATCTTTTGCACCAACAGGAAAGAGAAACTCCCTGCTTGCTAGTGAGTACATTCCCAGTGAAACAAAGTTGAGCTCTTCAGACAATGGGGAAAAAGGTAAGCTTGAACCCAGAACGGTGCCCTGAAGTCAAACTGAAGAGAATATTCAGCCACCCTCCTAGCAGAGTGTTGTCTGAACATGCCCAGTACTTTGGCATACCAAGTGCACTGTGCATTTTAAAAGAATACCCTGAAGCTTAAGTCTGTGCATTCAAACTTTTGTTGCACTTTTTATCTCCCTTTTTTGAAGAACACCAGCATTAACTGTAATATTTTTCACTAATGAATTTAGACATAGCTAATCAGTCCTTTGTGCTGTAAGCTCGGCATTTAAAATCCTTAGGTGTGCCAATCTAATTTTGGCGCTTAATCTTTCTCCTTAGTGCATTTTTACAAATTCCTTTCAAAATAACTCTCTAGATATGCAGTTATCCCAGATGCTACTTCTAGTATAACTTATCAACCTTTCCACATTTAAGCACTGGAGATCAAGCTTTGTAACATATCTGTACATAAAGAGTTAGAAATAAAACCCTGGGAGTTGTAGAAAAGAAGTACTTACTTACTTAAACTTTTTCTTAGCAATTTACTGGGATTAAGTAAGAAAACATTTTGGGAGCTTTCTTTGGGTTGGAAATAAATTGTCATTTCAGTAACATCTAGGGGATGGAGGATGAAAGTTTCTTTTTAGTATTCCTTTGGAAATTACTAACTGCTATTTTTCAGCCTATTCCTTATTATTCTCAAATTACCATAGGGGACACTTATATGTTGTTCTCTCTCTTTTTTTTTTTTTTTTTTTGGATGGCCAGAACTAATATCTGTAGTGCAAAGTTGTTAGACTTGTCCACGGATGTTGCGGGACTATAAGCTCCTGGTGGATATGGCCAGTTTCATTTAGGCAGAGGTGGCAGCATCTATGCAAGATACAGATGGATATCATTTGGACCGAAAGAATGTTTTCTCACATCTTTGTTTACTTTTTGGAGCAAGTAGGGAACATCTGTGTTAAGATGGAAGTTTTTAAACATTGATCATAGCACAGCTAGTTCAAAATACATTTTGTAATTCTCTTCCACCCTTTCTACATGTCAAGTATAATATACAAGTGGCATAATTTATATGTAATATTCAACTAAAGCATAAAATCTCCAAAAAATGTCGTATGGGATTAAACACTGTATACTTAGCATTAGCCTGTTATTTATCATGGAATATTGTCACTCTGCTGGAAGCACTCAGGAGTAAAATAAAAAGTAAAGCCATGGAAACTACAATATATTTCCCTTCTCGAAAGAAACTTTTTTCAAAAAATGATTTGAGGTTCATATTTTATAATTACATGTATACATGTAAATACATATGTAATTACACTCAGACTGTAAGTTCACTTTGAGAACTGATATTATAAATCCATATATCCAGTGCATTAACTATCTGAAATGGATAGATATTTGTTGCATTTTTTATTTTTAGATAACTGGTATATTTATTTCATGCACTTGATTCAACATTGCCATTTGAGATGCAGTGCGGTACTCATCCACATGGGGAGGGCAGCTGATACTCAGGGTTTGCAGGAGACCTGTTTCCCGGAGTGCAAGCCATGAATGCTACCCCAGGACACTGCATAGCCATGTGCATGTGAAGGAGTGGAGTCCAGGGCATCCTTGTTGATTTATAATCAACAGATTTGTAAATGTGTGGAGGCAAATTACTTTATTTGATCTGTCTACACTGGTCACACACAAGCAGAAGTGTAGTTAATTAGTTAAAAAAAAAAACACTATTGCAGGTTTCTGCAATGGATTTCAATGCCTCTTAGAATTTTTGTGATTCCCGAGTCAGATTACTTTTTTAAAAATACCGTTTTATCTTCATCATCTTCCAAGATAAAATTATGCAAAAGAATCTCTCCAGATTACTTTTAAAGAAAAAAAGAAAAGCACAACAGCACGTTTCAATGATAAAAATTACTGTTCAGTTATCAACAGTTAATTAGACTATGTGTCCAAGAACAATGATGGAGGGAAATGTTACAAGATGTTGTATGGTTAGCTAGTATGTGTAGTGCTATACTAATTTCTGTGCTCTTCCTATCAGATATGCGATAGGGTTTATTTAGGAGGTTGAGTTCTCATGGTTGGCTGAGTTTTCGGTAATTTATGCTGGGAAGATTTTAAAGGGAACAAAGTAGTATATATCTATGTGAGATTCTCATCTTAATCTAAATTCATTGCACAAAAGCTCGTGCTATGAATGCTGGAACAAAAGGTTGATGTTTCTAATGGTGTTTCATCAGATTAGTGTTAAGACATTTCTAGGAAGTCATCTCCATTACTGCTACATGGCACTGGCAAATGTGAAATCAGAAGCCCAGCTGGTGTCCTGGAGCAGCAAGTGGAGCCTGTGGGAAGTTCGGACATTCCCCACTGGAATTAGAGAAGAAAGAAAGCAGCACTTTAACACACCGGGCCAGTAATTTCCACTCTTGGCTACTACTTTATGATGATAAGTTTCTTCTTTTCCTCATAGCTGAGACAATCTTCTACCATCTGTACAGGCATGGAGACTGTTCAAAACAGGCAAATGTAACTGGGTCATGAAATCTGAGCCCTAAAGCAGGATTAGGCCCAAGTCACAAGGAAGTCTGGCTGGAGTCTGCCACCCTGAGGCCGCTGTGTTTTCAAACTGCCACCAATTTTTGATTGTATTGATTATATCAGGGTTTCAGTGTCTAGAGCTGTGATGCAGATGTGCATAAGCAAGCATCATGTTCCAAAGGAGCAAAAACAGCCAAACTCAGCACTCCTCAAAGTCTTATTACTGCTCAAATATATATTATGTTAAACCAGAGAAAGTTAAAACAACCAAAGGAGTATCCAGCTAGTTCTATTATTTACAACATAAGGGGGAGCAAGGTTGTGAAGGTCTCGGAAAGCAGATAGGAACTGATTTGCTCAAGGTGACAGGCCAGGACTGTGTCTGCAGCTTCTGCATTTTGTGGGCTTTGAAGGCTGTTAGAGGCCTTGTGGCTCTGCAGCTTCTACATGGACAAAGTCATCCCCTGTTCCTCCCATGCAAAAGAGCCATTCCCATGTCAAGCACTCGTCTCACTCCTCTGCACATTTTATTCCCATGCAAGGAAAGCAGGTCAGTTGTGGCCTGATTCAGATCTCTTCCATAAGGAAAGCAGGCGCTTTCTGGAGTTGTTTGCAATGCTCTGGATGATCAACTGTTCCTAATTTCCCCAAATTGTTCCGTTTTCTAGCCCCTTTTCCTTTGTTCCATAATGAAGCCCATGCGTTCCTATTTTTAACTCTTCTAGTCCTCAGGCCCAAAACGTGTTTCTGATTGGAGACACTGCCCTTCTTTGAACTTTTCCTCTCTGACTCAGCTGCTGAGCACCGAAATGCCCGGGTGCCACAAGCAGTTTTGCTGCACTTGTTCTCAGTGAGCCAAATTCACTGCTTTTCATTTCACTTTTTCCCCTCACAGCCAGCAGGAAAGAAGGATAATACACGTGGGAGGGCAAATGAGGCTGCGTTTGCCTGTCCATCGTCTTCAGCTTAGTGCTCATCAGTAGTTATTGTGGGGCTCATATGATCCCCAGCCTTCTGGGGAGGAATGTAAATTCAGGTGGTTAAAATCCCCTGACTCCTTCTGTAGAGTATTTGGGTGTTCTTGCTAGTATTTTGCTGTATGTAACTGTGAAAAGTGAATTTCAAAGCATGCAAAAAAGAAGCAGCATTTCCTGGGGAAAGAGGTGAGGAAAAATGAAAAGAAGGAACAGGTGGCTTTGCAGCAGAGGTACATGAATAGAGCAAAAAGATATAAATAGGGAGAGTGGGAAAGAATAAGATGAGAGGAAGAGAAGTACTGAGAGACAGCAACAACAGTGTCTGTGGAACAGGTTATGAGCAAAAAGATGCTGGGAGCAGAAAAGGAGGACAGGGGAAAAAAACATAGTAGGTACAAATCAAATGAAGGAAATCACCCTGTCAGACGTTCTGTATCTTCTCATCGGAGTGAGCAGCATTTCCAGGCTGCTCTGTGGTGGTGCCAGCAGCACCCTCTCTGGCTCAGAGCAGCCCAGCTGTGCTCACGATCCTGACCTCATGCGGCCATCCTGGCTCCGTAAGAGCTGACGGAGTGGTCAGCAAGTGCGGGAGCGCTTGGGAAGCATCTCACCATCAGGGCAGGAGGAGGGAAACTGGAGACACAGGGTGAAGCAGGAAAGGAAAACCACAAGAGAGTTAACCCGTTTGCAGGCGTCACGGGGCCCTTTGCGCGGCATTGCTCACCAGGCAGCCGGCGGCACGCGGAAGGTTTATTTTTGTCTAGGATGGCATTTGCTGTGAGTGTTGTCATTTCTGCAAGGAAGCTGTGTGGTTTTGGAGCTCTGGATGGGGCCAGATTGTCCCGTCCTGTTCCATCCCATCCTGTCCCATTCCATTCCTGCTGCTCATGCTACTGCTGGTGTGATCATCCCAGTAAACAAGTTGGTTATTTCAGGGCCTTTTTTTTTTTTTTTTTTCCTCTCCCCTCTTGCTTGCTTCCAGGTTGCCTTTCCTTTTGCCATAACAGGAAAGATGTCAGAGACCTTCAAGGTTTGCACTTTTTCCAGTTAGCATGATTTTTTTCCCTTCAAAATCTTTATAGAAATAATACGAAAGACAATTTTCCCATTGTTTTTTCCTGTTTCTTTTCATTAGTCACTCTGTCATTACCTGTCTATAGCTGTCCATTATAACCCTGTTACTTGTCTCTAGTACAGTGTAAATAATCTCTGTTTACCTGCTTCCTACTTTTGTTCCTACTTAAAGCATTTCTGGTAACCTGGGGGATGTCTGCATTTCTGTGTGGGAATTATAACTAACTATGTTATAAAGATTACTAATGAAGACCACATAAAAGAATCCCTCTGTCTCATCTTGTGGTGGTTTTCTGTAAACCATTCCCTTGCTGCTGTCGTTCTAAGATGAGAAGGAGTATTTGCCATGCATACATCCCAGATGTAGAGAGGGTTCTCATACTTCACACTTTCATTGAATATTATGTATAGCATATCTTTATATCTAGCAAGTTAGTCATATGTTTGAAGTCTCTTTTAGAAAAATATTAAATTATTAAAATTATAGAAAATCCAATTAGAAATTCACTAAAAGACAAAGTGGTATGGGGTATTTCAAGCAAAGAGAAACCACAGAAATATAGTACTAGAGGGCACTTACGAGGTTCTCCCTGCAGTTTGTACTTTCCGTATATGTGGTGTAGACAGGTTGCAAAACACTTTCTCAAATGTTTAAAGGGATAAAACTACACGTTTGGTATGGCATCATTTTCATTTTTACATTTCTGATGTAACAAAATGAAGGGATTAGCAGAGCAAGGCCTTTGTTTCATACATCATGTTCATATGTTTCATCGCCTCATGATGCAGAATTGTCATGTCATGAAGGCTAAAGCAGGCATATTTCATCAAATATCTGAGACAGCTTATCTGAATTAAAGAGGTGGCAATTTTTTAATGGGGATAATAAAAAGATTCAGCTGCCATTCTGCCACCAAAGATGGTTATGGACCAATTCAAAGATCTTAACTAGAGAAAGAGGATTTTCAAAGATACAAATGGCCAATTTCATTTCCATTGTATGTAAGTGATAATTTCAATATGCCTGATGCCCCATTGAAAATTTTCCTAACTAAATTTGGGAAAGACATATTAATTCCAAAGTAATGCACAAAGTATTTCATTAAGGCATATTTTTCTTTGAGGTATGCAGAGAGTCATTTTTCCATTTATTCTAACTATGTCTCTGTGAGGTAAGAAAAAAATCTGTGTTCCATTTCCCTGTCAAATCAAAGATAAAAGACTGAAAAAGGTGATGTGTCTGTGTAATACTATGCAAAGAGAGAGAAAGAGAAAATAAAAGAGAGTAGCAGAGCAGTTTGCTCAGTTTAATAACTGTGTCTCCTGTGCTATTATTTATGCATGCTTCTCTGTTCATTTCTCAGTTTTTGGCTTACTCCAACACAGAGACAAAATGGCCTATGTGTAAAATGATAAATGCAACCACGCAACAACCTATGGCTAGTTGTGATAGAATAAAGAAATATTAAAATACTTTAATTCATAGCGGAAAAAAAAAAGAGAGAGAGCAGGGTATGAATGTCATCGCATTTTTTTTTCCTTTCTCCTTAGAGGGAAGCTACAGAGAAGACAGAGCTGTGACAGAGCCTCTTATCCAGCCAAAGGATAAGAGGCAACAGTCACAACTTGAAGTCCTAGTTTGCCCTTGGAAATCCTAGTTTGCCCTAGAGCAGCTGATCATTGGTACAGGAAGGCCATGGGGGCTCCATCCTTGGAGATTTTCAAAATTCAGCCCTGGGTAAGTTCGAAATTAGCTTTGCTTCAAGCTACAGTTTGGCCTAACTGACCCCCAGAGGTCTCTTCCAAACTTAATTTTTCTGTGATTCTGTGATTCTGGAATAC
Source organism: Tinamus guttatus (assembly GCF_059628265.1). Lineage (NCBI taxonomy): Eukaryota > Metazoa > Chordata > Aves > Tinamiformes > Tinamidae > Tinamus > Tinamus guttatus. The sequence goes on along the minus strand of NW_028288881.1, from coordinate 2,373,695 downwards.
AAAATCATTAAAATCACTTCCTGAAAAATTCCAGGTAGCAGTAGCTACAAGTTAAACTACAGACTACTGGATGTGCTCTCCTTACGCTCCAACCATGACATGCAATGAAGGGAGACGGCGAAAGGTTAATATTTCACTGGCAGCAGCTGGTGTTATATAAAGAACAGCAAAAGTGAATGGCTACTTTAATTTCCCTAAGCAAGCTGTTGCTGTATGCAGTTACCTGCTTTCAAAACCTGCCCTGCTCTGTGGGCATGATGTAAAATCTTTCTTATTGCAGGGCTACATGTCATGTTTTCATGGCCCCGCTATCCCTGAACAGCTCTTAGGCCCATCTGATGCTGCAATGCAGTGGCATGGCTGTGGCAGAAGGAACGAGTCCTTCTTCACCCAGGCAAGGAGGGAACCACTTCCCAGTGACAGTTGTGCTCTGCAGGGGCCCTCACATTTCTCTCCCCGCTCCCTGGGCCTACAGAGCATTTGCTTCACAGATGGCCGGCACATGCATGACAAATCTAATGTATTCTGGACATACTGCGTGCACGCAGCAGCCTCTTGTCCTGGGCTTCTGGGTGTCAGGCAGTCCTCTTCAGCTCTTGCCCTAGCTGGTCTGCCTGCCATCTGGAGAGCCCCGACAAGCAGCCAGGCTCTTCCCATTTTTTCTTGATACTCCTTTCCCTGTCCACTCATTCGTGCCTGCACGGGAGTGGGGCAAGGATAGGGAAACAATCCCATGCACCATTTCCTATGAGACTCGGTGATGTGAAGAAATCTTCCTTTAACCACTGCTTAAAATGAGCATAGCATGCTATCGCATGTTTTTATTTAAGTAAGTGTGATGTGGCTGCACTGTCTCCTGAAGAGATTTTTTTTTCCCTCAGGAAGAAGGTTCCCCTCTTATAAAGTGGCATGGGTAAACAGGACATGTGGAAATGAGATTTCTTCCCTACAGCTAGTGATTATCAGAGGGCAGGTGTTTGACTGTGCTTCTCTGAGAGCTTAGTCACATAGTCTCAGGAGCATCTTCTGATTTTTTGTTTTGCAGTAAGCAAAAGCCAAGCCTGGATCTCTTCAATTCCTGATGCTTAGACTAAAACTGTTACTTTACGATTAGACTATTCAATATGAGATACTGGTGACTGAAGAAAAGATAAGGCCATTATCAAACCAAGGTGTACACTGTCTTCTGTCAGCATGTATTCTGGCAAAGATCCCAGAGTCAGTGAGAATTTTGTGTGATTATATCTGAAAGCAGCTAGAATCAAACACATAGTGCCTTCTCAGCTTTTCTGTTGAGAGGAAGAGACAGAAGGAAGAGTTAAATTTCAAGTCCTGAAATTGTAGGGTAAACAAATCAGCAATCATCTGATTGACTGTTCCATTTCTGGGGTCTTCTGGCAGTAGGCATAATTTACAGTGTTCTCTGAACTCATCAATGGAAAATTGGCATGTCTGCCATCTACACTCTGGCATCTGTTATTCTGTTTCTTTTGAGATCACTAACCACCATTAGGAATCTGGAATAAATGTGTACTTAGGAGGAGTTAAGAAAAATGACTTACCAAGTCCTGACTGTTACTTGGAAACTTTTGCACATGTAACTAGAGAGAATATTACAAAATGATCATGGGTTGTTTTATAGATTTCAAAAGTGAAGAAAGCACTCGAGTCACCACCAAGAAAAGAAAAACAACCCATGAGGAAAAGACCACCTACAACTGATGAGGGTCCAGACACCTGCCTTTAATTGAGTGCCTAAAGAAAACAGTGGCCACCCTTTAATTCGTAATGAGCTCTGACTTGCTTTGACATAAGCTATGTAAACTGCCATGTGTGCTGTTAGTTCAAGGTAAGAAGGAAATTCTTAGGCAGTGTCTTGGTGCTGGAGTGTGCTATATGTCTGTGCATACCTAAAGAATGGTCCAAAATGTGAAAAACATGAAAAAACCTCTGCCTTGTTGAATATAAAAATGTGTGGTAAGAGATATGCTGGATACATATATTAAATCTATTTGTTGAAGTGCAACAGTGTGAGCACCTTTGTCACAGCACTGCTCATTCTGTGTCCTCCTCTTCCCTGAAGTTAAGGAGGAAAAAAGAGGGAGATTTTATAAACTAATATGGAAAAAGACATTGCCTGCTTATCTGCTTGAAAGTGAAAAAAGATGCAAGAAAGGGTCAGCTACAGACCTGTTCTTATTTATTTATTTAACTCTGGTTGCTTTCCTTCATCTTCTTCCTACATCGTTGTCTTTCTGATGTTTTCTCCTGAAGAACTTTTCCTGAAACTTTCATGGCCAAAATCATAGTCCTCCCCACTTTCCTGCCTTTCTATCACTGCTGGAACTATTACTGCCTCCTTCCCTACCAAATTAGAGAAAAAAAAAAAAAAATCATCTAGGACTGCTTTCGCCATCGCTCCAAACATCTAGCTCCTCTTTGCAATCCTGCCAAGCTATTTCCAAGACCTTATTCTACTGCCCAACTTTTCCCTCTTCCATCATCTTTCCTCATCACAGCCTTCTCTTTTCTTCTTCAGTGCACAAATGCACACACACTTTCTGCCAAAATCATCTTCATAGCTGCTCATTCTCCTGTCAAACTTCTGCCTCAGACCCTTCATTGCCTTCCCCTTCTCTATCTAATCTGTTTGCACTCTTACTGAAAACCATTAAGGCCTCTCACAACTGTCTTTCTGCTCAGCTGATTCCCCCTTGCCAACCATAATTACTGTTTTAGCCCGCTCTGCCACCATTTTGCCTGTGTCCATTAATGCTACAATCCTATGCAAGAAATAATTTTTATACTAGTGCATAAATTCATTTTTTGTCCTCTTCTGAAGTGACTAAACAGCGGCCTTGTGAATACTACTAGTATCTAGTCTATTGCTCTACCAATTGAAGAGCAAATTACTTTTTAAGCTAAAATTATCACTTATTTCAGGCAGTGAGCTGCTAACCTACATAGGTAGGTTAGTACCTATGTAGAGGTACCCCAGTACTTCTCCCGTAGGCCTGGTCCATTTTCCCTTCCACTGTTGTCCCACATAGGACAGCATGATCCTGATTTTTTTTCCTGTTATTTTGCTTTCACTTTGGAGTATCTGCTACAGGCAGCTCAAGAAAGAGAGGTGTAATTCGTGCGAGAGAAAACCAGTTTGCATACCACTGAGAGAAGACTTGTTGTCGCTTATATGACTTAGGCCAAACATGGATTTATTTCATTTGCAGTTCATTTTGCAAAATGAAAATCCCTTAAAGAGTACCAGTTTGCATTAGGCACAAGGATATTTAAACCAGGACAATGTTGTTATTTTATCATATTCTATGCATATGATCTTGCATTTAATTGCTTTGGTCTTTGGTCTTACTTCAGAGGAAAAATCATGCCAAAGAAATAGGTTTGTTTCTTCTTTTTTCTTTTTTTGTCCATGGTATATAATAAGCAGCTTGGATAGGTACCCTGGTAGTATTTCTAGTCTAAAACTGGTCTCCATTTAAATCACAATCTACCAGATCACAGTAGTATGGGACAGGGATGAGGAACGAAATTAATCCTAAATATGTGTAGTTTTTGATCTGTAACAATCCAGATGACTCGTTAGCAAAATAATGTTGTGAATTAACAAATATAGTCTTCAGACATACAATTAAACTGTTTGGGAAGATCCCCGGGTTTGTACAGAGTTGCACTAGAGCTGGAGAAGATGTTCTTGGTATATATTTAGGTGTAAATTAGAGCATAGTTCATTTAAGGCTAAAGCTTAAATACATTTCCATACTAAGCAAGAAATATGAGCTCAGGTTATTAGAGTGCTTTGTATCTGCAAGCTGCTCTCGTAAAGGTAATTAGTTTGCAAGAGATCTTCAGTGCTCTTGATATGAGAGACACAAACAGGTCTTTCATCATGCTCATTATACAAGAGTAATCTTTATATCAAGTACCTACCGATAATGTTAATAGCCATGATAAAACACTGTATAATGAGAAGTGCCTTCCAACAAACTACAGTAAATCATGCAATGCAATCGACTTAAAAGGGCTGCTCTGAATCCTTTCATTATACTTTTACAAAGCAACAGTATTGCAAGTTGGATTTTGTAGTAAATGTACAGTGCAGGAGGCCTTGAAAAGGAGGAAAATTGGGCTTTGCTTTCTGCTAGATGAAGACTGCTTAATCTTTCAGAACTTCCCAGCCATGAGTAGTGAGATCATTTTACAATGACTATTGTATGAGAACAAACACAAAGGCTTTTAGATAGACCTCTGTGTAGCAGTGATGCCAGACACTATTTTCTTCTCATTTTACAGGCATTAAAAGACAATGTAAAACAGGACGTAAATGATATTGAATTTTCTGAAACTACTGTAAGGTCATTTTATTCAGAAAAAAAAGCATCATTTAAGAAACAAAAGGTAGATTCTTAAAAGTTACACACAAGATGATTGCTCTAACTGAAAGACACAAGAAATACTTTCCTAGGTTATTTCTAGTTTGATCCTTTTTTGTTCAAGTCTTTTAAAATAGTATGTAGGTTTCTTCTTTCTTCTGCTTTAGCATTTGTTTGGAGACAGTTGTCCATTTTATTTTATTGCTGTTGCTTCTAAGAAAAAGTTACATAGAAAAGGGTTTGTAGGATCAAGAATAAGAGTAGAATTACATAGGAGATAGCTTGTAAGATACATTCATATTTATAAAGTTTTCTTATTTTTGTTTGGGTGAAATATTTATGCATTTTTATGCTCTAAAAATGCATTCCATACACTGAAAAAAATTGGCGAAAGAGCTTCAGGACGGATGAGTTTCAGTGGTCCACTGAAATCAGCTGAAAGACTGCTAGTGGCTTCAGCAGAAATATTGTTAGCATTATTATTCATTTGTTTTAGATTAGATTCATTTTGGTTTTCTTTCCTTTTTTTAATTTTATCTTTTAACAGTAAGATTTCAAATAAAAATGAACATTAAATGACATAAAACTGTTGTTCATTTTTCTTTAAATTGTCATTATGGTCTTTGTGGTGTATCTCTGTGCCAAGAAACTGTATCATTGTTTATTCTGAACATTCAGAAAACAGAAACAACAGGTGAAAATAAAGGAATGTGTTTTGCTTTAGATTCCACAATGATGAGTTTTGTTGCACCAGATTGTTCTGTTAATGTTGTTCCCCTCTTTCTGTCTTCTCTGTGTCATTTCCTATTTCCTGTTGTATAAATGCTATATAGTCCTGATGACCTTCCAAAGAGAACATTTTCCACCTTCCAATCACTGAGAAAGGAATAATCAAAGAACAGAAAAAAAAAAGTAGTAATTAAAAAACCTTAAATTCAGTCTTCTAAGTTAAAGAATCATAGGAAGAAAGTGAGACAATATGAAGTCCCGAGATCTATTCCTCTGTCCCAGGTCTCCCCAGCACATGAATTTCAGCTATGTTATATCTGACTCTCTGATTAGCTTCCTAGGATACTGTGACCACATAGGTGTAATTTCCCATTTCCCATTCATAAGAAACCTAAATACCTTATCCTGCATATTCAAATTTCACATTCCTGAGCTGATACACCTACAAAGTGATCCATTGTCAGTACCACACAAGCTGTGGCATGATAGCAAAAAGTTGTTAGTCCAGTAAGACAGTATGCCTATACTTCTGATAGTCCCTTACATGTGACACAGATCAACCATCATCAGTAACAGAGTGAGGCAAAAATTAATCCAAGAGGAAATATTTTGATTCTGTTCCATTTACATGAATGAGTGTCAACAATGAAACTGTTTCTTAATGAAGAACATGGATTTGATATACTGATGTATAGTCAGTCAGAACAATTTTACTTTCTGTGTTTTTACCTTCATTTTGTTGCTGGGATCATACTACATTGCAGATCACATTTCCTTCAAATAGGCTTGCCTGATTATAAACAATTGTTTACGAGCGGAAAGACTACAGATTTTTCAGATACACTAAACCTGCAGAGTGTGCACCATTATCAAATCTGGTATAAGGATTTTAATGCCCATGTGTGATTGATAGAATGAATCTAAGAGACGCATAAAAAGTACATTACATAAATCTCAGGAGACTGGAGGATAAAGGCTTCAGGCAAACCTTCAAGGAACATGCTAATTGAACATTTAATGATGACATATATGCTTCACAAGAGGTCCAGGGAGTCATTGTGAAAGGAATCTATGCCTTAAATGTCTAATAACACATGTTAAGTAGCCAGGATTTCATTACTGTGTTTTTTTTAAATCTCCTGCAAAGTTCCAGAAACTCACCACATATCAAAAATGCATACATTCATCTGCAGAACAGAGGTTATTTCCAGTAGCTGAGGAATTAGTTCCATGGGATCTTTTCTCAGAAGATGACGGTGGTATTCCTGGCTGAGGAGTTGAGTTTTGTCTTAAGGAAAGATGAGAGTGAAGTGGGACTGTGCACAGAAAGTTTTGTTGCAATTACCTTACAGCTGGGAACCAGATCATTCTCCTGCAGAGAAAACAATTGTGCTGGGCAAATGTAGCTGCTGGACTTGCTTACCTCTGCCTCGTGGAGTCTGCTGGCCACCCAGACCTGAATTTTGAATGAAAGCAGTTGTGAAAAATAGTACTTCAGGGGAAGAGAAGAAAATCGAGACTCCTAGAGCAGACTTCCAGATGTTTCCAGTTTTCCCAATTTAACTGAACTTAGTCCCTTACCAAAGGCCATTCTCCCCAATTTCTAGTTTGAATATATGCTTTAGTCAGTGTTACAGAACGTTATTAATTATGTTAATTATATGTGGAAAGCCTGAAGTTTCTCCTTTGGGAAACAATTGGAGTTATTACCTGCACAAAACAAAATATCTATTCTAAACAGCACTGAGAGGAAATAGAAGAAAAAACATCCACAAGTGCAGAATCATCTCCTCTTCTAGCCAACAGAATATTACTGCTTTCATAATTATGTGGGACTAAAATTAGGTTTGTCTATTATAGCCAATTTGTAGATGGAAATATTTTTCCTCTTTTATAACTCTACAGTACTGTGCTACATGAAGTGCATGTAAAATAACTCAGAGATGTAATAGTAGGAAGGCCAAATGCCCTGTAAAGTATGAGTAATAGAGTCTTAAAATAGCATACAATGCAGGGCTTTCCCCTCATTTTGCAGTTTTCTTAGATATTATCTGTCTATATGGAGGGCAAGTGAACCATGTCTGGAGACCGAATAAAACCTGAAGATCTGATGTTTTAACTCTTCTTAGCATTTGGAAATGAAATGCAACAGTGACTACAGCAACAACACTGTAATGCTAAAAACTATCTCTATTCATCATGCTTATGAAGTCCCATCCTGTGCGTTCCCAAGCCATCCATGGAAAGCAACATAATCAAAAGGAAAGTTGTTTTTATAAGAAAAAGCTGAGAAGATTTCACTGTAATAGGGCTATTCTGATAACTTTATTTCTTCTTGGAGTTAAGCAGCAATTTATGAGGCAGGCTGGCAACTTGAGGTACTCTTTAAAAAAAAAAAGAAAGTTATCTTTGTGATATCACTGTTTCCAATGTATTTTTACATAGCATTTTAACAGAACAAATATTCTACTCATTATCTAGATTTTTTTACAATTAAGTGATTTTTTTTCTTCTTCTCTCCTTAATTCTCCCTCTGAGAGGCTTTTGAATCATTCTCTTCTTCTCCGTACTTAAAAACACTGTCTCTTTCAGAGATTAGATTACCACCAAGTGACCCTTCTTTGTTAGGACCACCTGCATAACAAAAATGGTTTCTTGCTGCAAATGCTAGTAACAAGGCAGAAGGTATAAAAGTCTTACTGACTTACCACTTGCAGTTTCCATAAAGCCCGTAAATCATCCAGGTTTTCAATTTTGCTGATTTTGATTGCTCTTGCCATCCTCCAGTAGGCACTAATCCAAGATCTAATCAAACAATAGGCATTCTCAACCTTAAAATACAATGCAACTCCTTTTAGAGCTAGATTAGTTACACCTAAAAAAATAGCACTTATTGCCCCAACAGTGTACAAGGTAATACTTGTTCTTTTATTCCGCTTCTTTTAATGACAAGAAGTCAGACAAGAAAGGAGAGTGAACTACGAAGGTTTTAGCAATCAATGGCCATCTTTAACATTTTTTTTACTAGATTAATTGTTCCTTGTGGAAATACAACCGGTGTTCTGTGTCAGCTTTTTAGAATGAAAGCTTTTATTTTGCTGACTCACCACCTTCATAAATATCCTTTGTTCTGTCAACAGAGGCCAAAAATGGTTGCTAGCAATAAAAGACTTCTGCAAGTTGTTCTGCACCTTCTTGAAAAAATCAAATCACAGTCAGCCATGATGCTCAATTAGATCTACTTATACAGTATGAGTGCTATTTATTTGCACATTACTAATATGGAACATGGAACATACACAGAGCATAACAGATATGGTAAGATTTCCATAGAATATGCAAGCTTTCCATGATCCCATGCTCTAATGCATTCAGTCCTTATGACTTTTGAAGTTATACCAAGTCATCTTTATGCAGTATAGCATTAGTAACTCAAGAGTTGCAAAGACTCGTGAGGTTTTTTAATGTATCATATTTCAAAAGTTGCAGTTTTTCTTTTTTAAAACTCCATGTCCTAAAACTATGTAGATCCTGAAATATCCATTGAGAAAATTTTTTTTTCCTAGCCTTTTTAATTATAGACAGAAGATTAAAAGCACAGCAAGAGTCCTTAATATATTAGAAACCCAAACAAATAAAAAGATGGTGAAACTAATCATTTTTATTAAGTATAACAATTTCAAAGGAGAAAGGAAGATTACTTATGTTTAAAAATCTGGTGAGGCAACACTGTGGTTTGCTTGCTCACTTTACAGAGAAATTCTCTCTGCTTGTGGAGTCGAAAAACTGGTCCTTATCTAATTAGCTCTCTCAGGAGTGGCATCAGTGTAAGTTTAATCAGAATCATGCCTCCTGGAATGGGAGTACTACATTTCAGTATCGATTTAGTTGCCTAAACACAGGTGTTTAGCAACATTTGAGATGCCCTAGGGATCCCACCTGGTCTCTCACTGCTGATCCAGAAGGACAGACATTTACATTCCCCGCAGGACCTTTGCCAATGCTGCCAACCCTGAGTGGATATCACAGAGACCGCAAGGCATTGCAAAGGCTAGAACATGCTCAGGCTCAAGCAACCAAAGCCTGCTATTTTGGATGGCCTCTGCACCATACCACTCCTGCCGAGTTTCTGTTAGAGCTGGTGTAAGAGTGTGGTGGCTTTTGGCTTTTCTACTCCTTGAGTCTTGAGGTTTCCATTCTCTAAATCACCGGCCTTTTGAGCTACAAGAGAAAGGGTCTCAGAGACCTTGAGTGATGAGAGGAATTCATAGAAGAGTCTGAAAATGAAGAAATCTGCAAGTCTCCAAAAGCATGATATATGCTACATAAGTCCTTATTTACAGAGGGTGAATGAGGAAAAAAAATGCAAATGCTTTATTGATGAGGAAGGAGCTGTTTAAAAGACTTGCCTCCCCACCCATAAATAAAAGTTAGAAAAACACAGCTGATCTGTCTTAAAAGCGAACAACAGATCCATTTCATTAACATTTCTGAAAGCTTTCCATGAACGTGCCTAAGAAAGCATAAAAACCCAAACTGTACACAGTGACTACATGTACCCAGGAATTAAGCAGGTACTCCTAAAGGTTTTCTTAATTTTCTATGTCATTAATGGGTTTATGAATTAAAACAGCAGTGTGCATACAGCTTCCAGATGTTTTATTCTCCACATTTAAATGATTCTTCAGGGGAGCAGCTACTTCTATGGGAAAAGAAATCTTGGAAGGAAGAGTCCTGCTTGACCTTGCTTCACTGAGCCAGTAAACGTCACTGGGATAGTGGCTGTTGCTGGCCAGCTTCCACTGTAGGGAGGTCTGCAATGACACTATAGACCTTTTACTTCACCATGGTGGGTGTAACTGTGTAGAAAGCCACAGGAGAAAAAGAAGGAAAAGACAAGACAGGAACATTTGGAGCTGGAGGAGTGGTAAGAGGAAAGGCTTCCAAATAATAGAAAGAAATCACCAGAGAAATGACTCAATCCTTAGGTTGCTCTGAACACTTACAGCAGAACAAAACTCCCCTCTCAGTCATTAAAGATGCCCAGTAACACACAACCATGTTAATGAAAAGTGTTAATGAATTGAGTGCAGTGAAAGGAGACAAGGTTAATGCATAGTAAAATGCACCTGTTGACAAGTATTTTAGTTATGACTATGAAAGTACTTTATAGGGTAGTAACTCTTCAGTAGAAACTTAAAATAAACACAATAATGAAGGATTAATACTAGTAATAATGTCACTGTTATTAAAGGTTTTAGCATGTTTTAAATCAAAACCTTAAGCTTCCCAGTAGACAAAACAAATTATTTGACCAATTTGGTGAATCCACATTTAACACTTTCTTGCTACTTCTACTTTATCAAGTAATTTGGTTCTGTAAGGGCAGATGATGATCAGTTCCCTACATATATGTTAAATGCAACACAAGGGTTTTGCTTTGCACCATATTTATTCTGGTATGCTGGACACCATCTCTGAAGTTGTTGGAGCTGTTGCTTTGGGCCCTGGTCTGCAGTAGGACCTAGGATGCATTTTGTGTGCAATCACAACAGTCCATCTGGTTTAGGTGACTCCAAACCATGACGCTGGCACCACACTGAGAACAGGCAGCAGGTGCAGTAGATGGGGACAAACAGGGGACTTAGCCTTAAAGTCCTGCTATGACGCTGGATCAAAACAAAGCTGCAGAAAAAACTTTGCTCTTTTTAATTATCTTAATTATCTAATTATCTTAAAGTCTGAATCCAGGTTAGATTGCAACTCTCAGTTTCCCAAAAAGGAATAAAAGCATGATGCTGGTCGCCATAAAGAAAAAGCGAATAGTTGACATGTGTCAAAACCAAGGGAAAAAAAAACAAGTTCTCAAGTGAAAGCCTTTTCTTTTTCTTTTTTTTTTTCCCTTATTCCTTTTAAATGAAAGTACGTGTTTATAGGGTCTGTTTCTGTTCTGTGAAAATTCCCAACTTTCTAGAGAAGAAAGGACAGGGAGAACCAAAAAAAAAAAATCTGTTTGTAAATTTGGGGAAATTTCTCAGTGACCAATGTAAATGCTATCTTGTACTGTTTACAACTACAGTAGATGTTTTTGCTGGATTTCCTCCCTTTCTTTCCCCCCACCCTGCACCCTCCTCCCCAGATATTAAAGAGGTCATTTCCAAAACTGATGAAATATCAGTGTTTATTCTTTGATCTTGAACAGTCTCCTGCAAAGAGCAAATGATTTGTTTGAAACTCACTGCACAGATTGGAAATTTGGAAGGTAGTTCTGAGCAAGATGGATGTTTATGTCTGTTTTCATTTAAATTTAAATATGTATTTCTAGGCTTATCTTTACCCAGTATTGCAATGAGAAGCGATTCCCCTCTCTGCAGCTGCCAGGAATTTGGTGATATATTAGCGTATTTGTGACGTTTGTCTTTAAAAGTTGAATTCCATCAATCTCCAAAAATGTTGAACAGTGACATAGCTTTGCAGGTACCACTGCTTCAGCAGATGTCAGGAAGCCATGGGCTTGTAAGGTAACATATGGAGATTCCCAGAAGAGGCTCTGCTCTCTACTTTTATTGCCTTTCCAGCGCTTCAGGTCACTGAGCACCACGTAAAATTGAATCCTGTGGATGATTTAATAACAGCCTTGACCTTCTCTCTTTTTTTTTTCTTTTTTAATTGTAGCACCAAAAGGAGTAGCAGCACACGTGCTGCCTCCAATATTTCAATTTCAATCCAGCCTATCTTCTGACGATATTAAGTACGTGGCCTCTTTTGGACTTCAGATTTAAAAAGAGTATCTGAATAAAGCTTCTTTTTATTTGAGAAGAGAAGCATTCTTTTGAAACTGTCTCAAATATCATACTTGGCTGCCAGCACATTTTGAGAAAGACAGGTGAGAAGTGAAGGACATTCTTTCCACTATGCCTTTTGCTGCAACATCCAGCTTTATCATCTGGGCAATTACGTGTCTTTGAAATAAAATTCAAATGCCATTAAAGCTTTGACTTAAACCAAGAAAGCCCAAAAAATTACTTTTAGTTTTATTACCGCTAAACTTTATCTCTGTTTCACTTTAGTAGGACTACAATAGTATTTAAGGAAAGCAGCAGATATTTGATATTACTATATGGGGCCTGATATTTTTTAGACCACTAGCTAGTTCTCACCACAGAGCCATTTAGTACAACAAGCTGAAGAATAGAGACAATTTTCAAATGCAAAAAAAGAAACTTTCAGGTCTATGGGCTACTTTCAACTGTTTGGCGGCCAGAGAGGGGTGGTTCTTTTCTCTTCTTTTCTCTTCTTTTCTCTCCTTTTCTCTTCTTTTCTCTTCTTTTCTCTTCTTTCCTTTCCTTTCCTTTCTTTTCCTTTCCTTTCCTTTCCTTTCCTTTCCTTTCCTTTCCTTTCCTTTCCTTTCCTTTCCTTTCCTTTCCTTTCCTTTCCTTTCCTTTCCTTTCCTTTCCTTTCCTTTCCTTTCCTTTCCTTTCCTTTCCTTTCCTTTCCTTTCCTTTCCTTTCCTTTCCTTTCCTTTCCTTTTCTCTTCTTTCCTTTCCTTTCCTTTCCTTTCCTTTCCTTTCCTTTCCTTTCCTTTCCTTCCTTTCCTTTCCTTTCCTTTCCTTTCCTTTCCTTTCCTTTCCTTTCCTTTCCTTTTCCTTTCCTTTTCCTTTCCTTTTCCTTTCCTTTCCTTTCCTTTCCTTTCATTTTCAGAACATATTTCCTCTTATTATTAAAAGTATAAGGCAAAATAAACTCTGTGCATTGAAACATGCGTTGGAACACTATTTACACCAGTATCCTATATAAGTATCCAGACACTGTACTGGTAGGTGACTTCTGAAATAATGATAAGCCATCATGCTTAAGAAATATTGGCTGCTATTTTAACTGATGCATATACTGATGTGATTTTTACGTATCTTTATTCAAGTTATATGTAATTTTTAACAACTACCTAAATGAACACAATTTCTACATCAAGTGTATAAATGGATGAAAGAGAGACAAGGTGATGTACTGCCATCTGAGAATCTCACAACCATATATTTCATCAACGGGTTGAAGGTAGAGAAGACTTTTAATAGTAGACTCCTACTATTCTACTCCATATGTAGCGGGGCTTGGGAGGAGGTATTTGTTTCTTTTTTAAGTTTGCTGGGTTTCACTGCCACATGTAAGTATTTTCATAGTTCTGTGCATGCTTCATTTAGTCTGGATTTCATGGGGCTTATGGTGTTCGGTGTCAAAGAAGGGATTAAGCAGCTATTCAGGAAGATGTTCGTGTAAGTGGAGCACACATAGGATTGCTACATGCTGGTTGAACAACACTTACATTGCATGCCAGCTGTTCAGAAAGGCTTTTCAAGGAGCTTATACCCATCTTAAACCCCACTTAAACTCTGCTTTGAATTTTTGCTGTTGCCTCCAACTAGTGAAAATTGACAGTGAGATCTCTTTACTATAGCTAGGAAGCTGGTCACTTGATCTTAGAAATGCTAATGGCTATATGAGAAACTGTCTTTTTAGGTATTCAACATAGAATGTAACAACCTCTGGGACACTGAAGTTGAGACTTGTTGTTACTGCCTTTTTTTAAGCAGCCCTATCGAGCAAAATGCAGATAGTACCCTTTCATCACAGATCCTCTCCTCTCCTCTAGCGTTTGCTGTTCACCAGTTTATAGTAGAGACTCCTCACAGTGATAATAAGTTCCTTACCAGGCTCCTCTTAAGTAACACCTCATTTTTTTATGGGAAAGCTTTCTGTCAAATAAAAATGAGCCTATGGTATGTAGCGTCTGCTGCTTTTACTCCTTTGAGAGTTGTTCCTGCTTTGCTGGCAGAACCGAGACCCCGAACTGGAAAAACTCCTGTGTTATACTTGTGCTTTGAAGTCTATGTTGCACAGGTAGGATAAGTGGTTAAGCTTTTCTTGCATAAACCCAACGATTCAGTGGTAGTAGGTCATATTTTTCACTTGATTTTCAAAAGAAAAATTAACGCTTTTTAAAGCTGCATCTCTGTTAAGAGCTTGCTGTCATCTTCTAAGCTGTCCTCTCCCATCCAGATCACTGAAACAAATTGCACAGGGAACCAAAGAGATGACAAGCTTGCAGGAGGTTTGGGCTGTTTGGTTGGTTTCATTTGGTTGGTCTTTTAATTAAATAGATACTTACTTATTCAACAAAGCAATTATACACGTACTTAGGGCCTGCCTTTTCTTGAATTGGGACATTGAAAACTTTGTGTTCTTTTACTCTATAATCAGCCATGTCTTTTTGAACAGAACTTTACCAAAGCAGTTTGAGTCATTCCAAAGGATCAAACTCTGCATCTGTAGGATTTCTCCAAATTCTTGACAGATATTCTTGGTATAGTGTAATAATATCTCCAGGAATTTTCAAACCTCTACCTCCTTATGTCTGTCAGCAAGCAGCCTGTGCACAAAAAGCTCTTTGGCACATGCAAACTTGTAATGAAATAGGGAGTTTGAATGCCTGACTTTCAGTCATGTCTGTATATGCAGCTGTGTTCACTCTGTCCATAGACAATGCAAGAAAAACCTGACAAAAATGATATAAAAGAGAGAGAAAAAAAAAAAAAAAAAAAGGTTTCCTGACAGATTCAATTGAAGGTAAGAATGAATGAGAATTAACGGCAGGTCCACATCACTTATGTCAAGCCGGATACAAAGAGAGTGTGTTGTTTCACCAAAACACAGTGTAGCCATGTGGCTGGTTAGTCAACAGATAACAGAAGCAGACAGAAAAATTTTACTGATTTTTACTAGCACATAGAAGAACACTCTTGTACAATTAACTGAAAGAAAAATATTCTCTTGAGCACACCTAGACTCTTGTTTTAATACAGGCAGCCTTGAAAGATAATCCTTTTAGAGAAAATTTGCTGAGAGCAGTTTATGTTAGCTCCCACTTGAATTGAAAGCTTTTCCACCTGCTAAATGGTAGAAAGGCTATATGCATAATTAAAAGCAGACTTTTCAAAGATTGTTCATATCCAGCATGGTTTTAAATATTAAGAGTAGTAAGGGGTTCTACTTCATCTGCATAAGTGTTTTCACCTTTTAAGGAATCTGGAGAAACCAGCTAGCAACGTTTGATTATTATTAGTCCTTTTTTTTTTTTTTTTACACAATGGAAAGAGCATCTCAAATTATTTTTGATGCCAAGAGTCTGTTATTTCAAACAATTCACTAAGGAGGCTCAAACACTGTGAACCATCCCTACTTAAAATTTTGAGGGTTTAATTTGTTCCAGATATTGGATCAGAAATGATGGGAAGGTGACAATTCTGTGTTTTGGTATTCAGTTTGGTGGGAGAGAGAAATTGTTTCTCTTTCCAAACTCAGATGAGAAACTGATTGCCATAGAATAAGCTCTTCCTAGGGAAAAGGTTTTATTGACATCAAACCTGTGTTTAAGATTACTAATTCCAGAATACTTTTTTTTTCAGTGAAACCATGTTATTAGAAACTACAGATTTGCAGCTAATTCATCCCAAGAATAACTCCTGCTGGCTTGTAAACTATGTGCCCTGAATAACTGATAGCATTGCTGGATGGGAGAGTCTAACCTCTTCTGAGAATATCTTTTTGAATAGAATAAGTAGCAGCAATTAAACGAAAATATAATTGTCTGCCCACCATAAGTCTTACCTGCTGAGGCACCTGGTTACCAAAGCTGTCTTTAGTTCCAAAATGGGAACTCATAGCATACCTTGAACGGAGCAAAACAATTTTCAAACAGAAATCTTTTGCCAACGGCATCCCTTATTGGCAGTATATAACATTTTTTTTCTAAGAATGTAAGATCTAAAGACCAACTTATAAAAGCCTATTTTATGTTGATCTTTCATTCCTTTTATTTCAGCCCAGACCTCAACAGGAATATGGACTAGATGACCACCTCACACCTCTTTCAGGCTTGTTTTTGTGACCCTGAATTCAGGTGAACAATTTTTGTTATGTATTCTCCTCTCATCTTAGAATATTACATTTGCACTGTCTTCTGCGTATGGAAGAAATTCATACATATTGTCCCATGTCACCAAACAATACTGTTTCTTAGAAGGCCTGATTCTGAAATGCATGACCGATGTAAAAAAATGGCATTTATTTTAAGCAGAGTTATTCATATAAATGTATATATTTCCATATCAATAGAGCTTTAAATCTGGTCAGGGAATAAAGCCACCACAAAATGATAGATTACTGGATTGCAGATGGATAACTGCATGAACCTGTAAACTCTGTTGTATCCTTGACTTTATTTTGAATCTCCTTTTGTATTAAAGGTTTGTTATAAAGACAGCCTATGAGAACTGCCGGATAGCTCTTTAATAAACATACATCCTGCCTTAGCAACCTTTCTACACATGCATAAATCCAACCCATTTCCTCTAGTATCTGATTTCAACTGAAGTTAAGACTTGTCAGCACAAGAAACTAGCTAGCCCTTTGTACAACCAGGCTGAGAGCAAAGAAACAGATTTGAGTTGCCCTGTAAATAAAGCTAACTATACAGAAAATAGTGGTGACTTCAGCCAGTGATATATGGGCCTCTCTGTGTCATAGATTCATAATGGTTGGAAAAGACCTTCAAGATCATCAAGTCCAATCATAAACCCTTCAATGCTATGCCTGCTAAACCATGTCCCTGAGTGCCTCATCTCTATCATCCTAGGCCACTGCCTCCTATAGAGCTTTCTCTGGACATCTCACATGCCTGATTACTCTCCATGAAGCAGCGCAACTTTAAAGACTGATGAAGTTCATTACCTGCTCAAATACTAGGGAACTGCATAAGAGTGGTCAGGGACCACAGAAAGAAGAGAGTTTCTCCTGGCGTTCATGGTGGCATGGAGAGCTATGACTTCCTGCAGAGATCCGAATCCCAATCCCACCACCCCAACTCCTCAGCGAGCCCATGCCAGGCACTCAGCAGCCGGAGTAACCTTTGGCAGCCCAACTGGCCTTTGATGTATCCAAATGAGCAATCAAGTTTATGGAGCTGAACAAATAGGGAAAATACTGCTCTTTCGTTTACGGTGTTCTTTAAATTCTGTGAATTACTTGTGAGAGTGCTCTGTGCCTCTGGATATGTAAATAGCAGATTAGCTGTCCGTGTATGGCAGTCAAAATAGGTGGCTGGCTAACAGAAGAGTTCCTCAGTTTTATGAGATCAATAAAACTTGTTGTTGCACAGAGCACTTGGCTTTGCCTAGTAGATTCTTACATCAGCTTTAATCAGATTTCTGCTTGCATCATTGCGTGGGAGGCAGTACTATGAGTTTGTTCAGGGCAGCTGTTACAGAAAACCCAGCTTAAGCTCAGGCTTAATGGTCCACTGAAGTGATCTGGACTTATGGATGTGCTTGAGTGCTTTACTGAACAGCAGCCAGCACGGGTGACACTATCTCACCAAAGCACCAGGCACCTGGGTCTCACTTGCTTTGGAGACATTTCTATGTTTTGTTTTATTATTATTGTGATTATTTTTAATGAGGAGTAAGCTCTCCAGAATTAAAATGTGTGATATGCCCCTGTATATGGAAACTTAATAAATAAGAACAGATGCTTGTAATGCAAAGGCATTAGAAAGTAATTTCTTTTGCAAAACAGCACTTGGAGACTCTTCATAACTCTCCTCCCTTTCTTGGATGATGAAATTGTTCAGTTCTGAGACCTGAGGGGAAAAGCGCCCCAACCAGTTCCTTTCTCAGTAAAGTAGACACTAAGGGGGATTTTGGTCTAGGTCCTTCTTCTTCTGCACGTTTCACTCGGAGCTCAAAAACACTGAACTCAATTGTGTGACTCCTGTGGAATTCAGGGAATATTGTATCTAGCACGGACTTGGACAGTGCTGTGGAGACATTCCCAGTTTTGCTCTCATTAATTGTGGCCTTTCAAACAGAAAATGGGTGACACCTTTAAACTAAAAATGTAGAGGAAAACAAAAGCAAAGGAGAAATAAAATAATCAATGGGCCCATTTGCACTGAGATTCCATTTGTCACATCACTAAAATATAAAGCAAGGCCTCCAAGGAAGAAAGATTTAGTGCTTGCTTCCTCCTAGCAAAGCTGTGACTAATGCTATTATGCCCCTTTATTTTCTTTTTAAAACCAAAGCTAAAATGATGAAACAGGAGAAAAAGATCCCTGCAAATAGATTTACATTAGACACACGGCCTCTCAGCCAACCTGCACAATGGGTGTGCCCCTTAGCCCATCCTCCTGTAGGACAGATCCCCTCCAGTTTGCCAGATTGCTTGTAGTTAAAGCACAGAGTCCTGCATACTGTGCATGTTTTCAGTGATGAGACTGTTTATTCACAATACGTGGGAGCTGGGATCTGATTCCACACCTCCAGGAAAAAGAGAAGTGATGCTGGTTCTGCAGTGCCAGCCCAGATAAAACACCCTTCAGAGATCCACCTGAACCAAACCAGTAGAATGAGGTTCTGATCAGGCTGACCATTCACCACTGTCATTTAAATTGGGTTTGAGTTGAGTGCGTTTATTTACTGTATTAAAAAATAACACATAGTTCAAGGTGGAATGCAATAAATTATTACCCTTCCTTTCACCAGGAATAAAACTTATATTTTGAAGTATGTGAAGCTTCATTTTTAATGGTATATGACCATCTACATTACCTTATTTAGCTGGATAAAAGCTGTTTTAGTTGAAAACCTAGCTTAGGTGAGTCAGTAAATATTTGTACGACTAACATCACTAAAGGAAAAATTGTGCAGGGCAAGTTTGCTTTTGTTTAGGCAAACAGAAAGATAAAAATAAAGTTGTGTCATGTAAAATTAATGCTTTGCAAAATCTTGCTTTCTCAATGACTGTTTTTAGGCAAATCCTTATATCTGTTTGCATAATTCTAATATCAAATGCATTAAATGGAACCTTGTTTTAATGTCATAGCAACAATATTAACAGCATCAAGAGGTACATGCTTTTAGGCATTTAATTACATATGTAAGAAAGCAGTGCTTTAAATTGGTTGTGTGCTAGAGAGCCCCCTTTTTCCAAGACTTGAAAGCAAAGTGAGGAAAAGATGTGCAGAAGATAAATTATGTTACCTGAGTTCTTCCAGGAGAGCTAAAAAGACTAGCCTTTCTACAGGTTTTTCAAAATCATCTCTGATTTGGAATGATAAAGCCACATTTTATGAGATTTTCCACTTCAAGTGAATACTGCAGGCATTCCTAAATTATCTGGATGTTTTCGAAAAACTCCATAGGCATATCTCAGTGACTTTTAAGATAACTTGCCTGGAACATGAGTTTGAGGATCTGAGGAGCATTATCTGTTGTAATTTCCCAATTTCCCAAAAGCTTTTATATACACAGTTTCTGGGTGATTCAGCTCCAGCTCACTATAAGCTTGGATACCTGTGGAGTTTGGAGAAGGTGGTCTCATATCTGAGACATTGTGAATAAGTGCTGGAGAAGTTCAGGTCACAGGTGAGCTAGAGCAAAAGAAAGGAAGAAGTGAATTTTAAAACATTCCTGCTAAAAATTCCACATTTCTCCCAATTTAGAGGCTCCTCAGGGTATTGTGACTTAACCAAAAATCCATCTGAAGTCACAGCAACCTGCTTTGTCCCTTACTCTGATCACCCAAGAATCTGCCTGCCAAAAGGCTAAATGCTGGGGAAAAAAAAAAAAAAAAGGCAAGGTCATGGATGAAGATGAAGGGATGAAGACAAGAATTTGTATTTTATCTCTCCATCAGCCTTTTATTGTTATAGTAGCCTATCACTTGATTTTGAATTTCCAACTTTTCATAGTTGCCCTGCATCAAAAGAATAATATGAATTTCCCCATGTTGCAGTGCTGTTGTGAGAACACTGCACATGACTGAGAGTGCCTCAGATTCTGTGGTGACAGGGACTTGGATAAATTGTTGCTGTTCATGCATCTTGCCTGGTTTAAGTCCCTTTATGAAGAATTTAACCTTTTGTTAACCTGATTTTCTGTTTATCTTCTGAGTCTATGTAGTTCCTGCTATGAATATTTAATGAGGAAGAAAAAAAAAAAAAGGGGGAGTGGGGAAATTATCACTAAACAAGCAGCAGCTGCATATTAAAAGCCAGCTTCTGAAAATGGTTGTTGCCAAGTGCAAACCTGAAACTTGAATGTCTAAAAATCTTTATATAGACAGGAGGCAGTAAATATCTCAAAACTGTTGTATTGTGGGCCTTCAGCTCAGAGAATTTTCCAGCTTTCCAGAACACTGCAGCTCACTGCAGCATTTTATTTTAAAACTTCAGAGGTAGAAATTATCCTTTCTAGGTTGCAAATCTCGATTTATTTTTAATCAAGACTAAGATAACTTTTACTGATGCCATTTTAAATGAAAAGAAGAGATCCCAGCTCTCGCTCTCTCTCCAATTGTAAAAGGCTCATTCATTGCAATCCATTCTCACTTCATTTCAGCTCTTGCTTTCTAACAGAGTGCATCCTGCCCCGTCTCTGCTTGCCCACTGCTCTGGGGCTGGCCAGGGCTTGAAGGCAGAGGGTCTGCCTGGAGCGGGGGTCCTGCTTGCAAGGCCATGGTGAGCCATGCGGCCTGTGTGCAGGGATCTGGGCACCTCAGAGGGATAAGGGAGGCATCAATACTTCTGTAGGCAGCTCTTTTTTTCTGACATTTTGATAAAACAGTTGCCAGCCAAATGTAAGGTATTGGCAAAGAGCAGAGTGTAACAAATATATCAGAAGGTCACTGAGATCTCCCAGTCTTTCAGTGCATTTCCTTTCCTCCTTGAGCACAGACAATCAGAGGCAAATGAGAAGGGAAAACAAATATAGGTTGAACATTTACAGTCACTAGATATTGTTAATAATCATTAATCACTAGGTACTATCATCTGAGGCAGTTAGTAAAATACCGGTTGACTCAGATAAGAATACCTAACATCCTTTTGGAGCAAATCCTTCTTTGCAGAAGAAGATAGGTTTCATTACTTTTGTATTCATCTTTGAGTCAGTTTTGCAAAGGCACAGACAGCATCAACGTAATGCAAACAGCATAGCCATCCATGGGCCTGTCCTTTCTTGAAAAAAAAAAAAAGTTATTTTCTTCTGTTAAGTGAAACAAAATTTTTTCATAATCATTCTCCAAGTCTCAGATGAAAAACACTTCCCAGGACTACTTTCCTACTTCTGTAAAAATATTCTGAAATAAACTGGGAAATGATAAGCTTGAATTCCTTTTCAGTAAGATAAACAGACTGCCAACAACAAGGAACTTTAAAATACCTATAGTATCTCTCTGAGCCTCAAACAAAACAAAGGGTATCTTATCTCCACATCAGTTTACATGCTGTAATCCAGAATGCTTCCATGTTTGATTTTGTTTGAAGAAGTTAAAAAAGTTTTACAGGAATTTCCCTTATTTTAAAATTACCTAGTTAGTTCCAGTTAGTTGCGTAGATTAAAAAAAAAAAAAAAAGTGCAGTGAAACATAGCCATTCTGTTTACCCATCTGACCCATCTGTTTCTAGGTATTGGGAGTGAGGAGGGAATGTTGCAGAACTATTTAATGCAAATGGTACTGAGAATATGTAACAAGTTACTAGTGTTGGGAGTTAGTGAAGAGCATACATGTGTTCAAATTACCACGGATTTGTTTCTCCTGTAGAGAAGACTGAGGCATGAAAAATGAAAACTAAGCGATTCGGCTAAACTAAATAGAAGAACTGATACTATACTTTAGACCGGATGCCTTTTTCCTAGAAAGATTTTGCTTCCAAAGTATTCAGGTGCAAACTTGCTGTCTGTGTAGACTGAGGACCAAAAGTCCTTGATACTGCTTCTGTGGGTGACATGTGATTTTGGGCAAAGGTTTTTTGTTTGTTTGTGTTGTTTTTCCAATGCAAGGCTTTTTTTTCTTGTCTGTAAACTGTGTATACTAGAAAAGGAGTCCTGAAAGCTTCAGTTAAGGGCTGGATTTTGGCCAGGCCTGAGTGGGTACAAAGAAAGAACAGAAGGACTCAGGGCAGGGGATGTTAATGAACTGCTTCATATTCACTGTGGAGGTTGCCCCGTGTGAAGGGGCTCTCTGAAACTGGCTGTAGACTGGACACCAGTTCTGTAGAAAAATCTACTGGCAAAAGGAAGGGTTGTGCCATGTACTTAACAGGAAGAATAAAAACGTGTCCTGTCCTACATGCTTTTTTTTTTTTTTTTTTTTTCCTGAGGCAAAATTCCTCTGACATCCATGGAGGCATCCTAAGTCTGCATCACCTGAGGACTGAGGTTTACCTACAAGGCATCCTCTCAACCCAGATGATTGCAAGGGCTTTGATATTAGCTCAAATGCAAAACTGAGCTAACATGTCTGCAGGACTTCTAAATTAGAGTTGGCTTGTGTCCAGGCAGTTGGAAGCATAAGCAAAGGAGCCTCAGGTCTGTCTGCAATGTCCATATAGATGAATTCTCAGATAGGATGCTCTGAAGTGTTGCCTCTTGTGGTTACACTTAGCGTGTGGGTGGCTGAGTTCACTGAATCACACACTGTAAAAACAGTAGTTTGACAGTTCCATTAATATAGATGGCTGTAGTATAAAACCCCCTTTTTGTGGAATTCCCCAGATCTGAGCAATGGGTTGAAGGACAAGAGGATTCTAGTTCATAACTTAAAAGGAATTCATGTCTTTCCCACACATTTACTACTGGGGAATATTGCGAGCTTTTATTCTAAGAGCTATCGGTCAATAGCTCTTCTATTTTTTTCCTGGTAGTTGAACAAAGTGTAAGTACAGAGACTAGAGAATGAGAGAATCTGTTTTCAGTCATTAAAGAATATAAAATAGAATCTCTGAAATGTGCAACCAAACATACACACATGGTATCTTTGTACCCAGAAAGAGTCTGAAACTCAAAACAGTGGTAGAGTATACAAGAATTCATCAGGTCATGTGAACAGAGCGTGTTCACACCACAACCTAACGAAAGCCACCAGAGCTCTAATTTAATGTGTCTTTTATAGACCAGTATTGCCTGCTTACTTTGTTTTGAAATTTTTTCTCTGCTCCATGCAACTCACTTCTTCAAGAGAAGAAGGTAAAAGAGTGACTCTGAGTTTCCAAGGCAGGAACAGCAGGAACACCTGAGCTGAGTTTTTCTAGACTCTTGTTACAACTGGCTTCGGCAAACTAGAGAGGATAAAGCCCCACAATGGTGTACTGCAGAGAACGGGCAGCCTGAGATAGCACCACTTTGCATTTCATGCCATTATTTAGTTCCTTGTGTGCAAACTGAAAGGAAAACACTGCAGCATCATAATTCCCTGGCTATTTATAATAACTGTAAAGAATTTCTTAGGAGAATAAAATTAGAATATAGGCCCTCACTCTTGACTTCCCAGAGAAATACAGAAATGCAGATTGCAGTGTATCCACAGCAATATTCATTAAGGCTTTTTCTCATGTATATGGAGATTTTCCATATCCTATCAAATGCTTTTTCTTCTTAATTCTCAAAATGCAATGATGAGTGAGACTCCTACCTTGCTCTTCAGTAAAAAAAAAAAAAAAAAAATGGTCTGAAGGAAAGATTGGAGTGATGAGATCAAGTTCACACTGAGGTATAGATATTCTAAGTAGAAGCAGCAAACATGAAAGGTTTAAAAAAAAAAAAAAACTCAGAGAGATACAGGAGGAAGGTGCTATTTGAGCCTTGTAAGTAGAAACATGCATGAGCTGACAAAATAGTGTTGGCTTGAGGTCACATTTTGACAGGGTCTCTCAGAAAGTGTGTCTTCATTCTGTGGGACTCCAGCAATTATGTTCTAGGTGGCAGCCCTGTACTTGAGTCACCATCACTCTAGTAGACAGTCTTATCACAGTATAGTTGTTCAGTACAGTCTATGTGGATTTGCCTAAGCAGAAAAAATATGAAACAAATGTTGACTGTAATGAAAATGGATAAACCTCAACATCTGATTTTACATGTGATTGTAAAGAAGAGGTCATTCCCCAACAAGACTTTTCATCTGCATACCAAAGAAAATTCTTCCTGGCACAACAGAATTAATTATTTTTATTTGGAACCTAAAATTGGAAATAAAATCATAGAATAATTTTGGAAGGGGGTTTAAGTTTTAAAATGGGTCGATCGCTGGCATGAAGAATATGGGATCCTGAAGAGTAAATATTGAACATAGCAATATATCTGGAAACAAAGAATGCAAGTCTTGGTTTTAAAATAGGAATATCCTTTCTAGAGAAGCAGTGACTCTGAAAAAGACTGTAATCAGAAAAAGATTGTGGTGGGTAATCAGTTCACATGAGTTCCTGTTATGATGCTCTGCCCAACAGAGTTAAGGGCAAGTTATACATGTATTTATGCTGCCATAAACAGCATAAACTCTAAAAAAGATTTTGATGAGTTGGAAGAGGCTAAGAGAAGGACCATAAGAATACAAAAAAATACATTTTTGCATAGCCTCAATGTTCTTCTTGTATTTTAATCTCTCAAAAAGGTCAGAGTGACATGACCATTATCTATAATTTTACAAGCTAGGAAACACACACACGAAAAATTATTCAGACTAACAGGCAAAAGATTAACAAAGTGTGATTCCTGAATGCTGAGACTAAATGAATTCAGACCAGAAATTGGATGTAACTTTTTAACAGTACACATTAATAAGGGTTGCAACAGCTTGCCCAAAGACTGTCATGTTTTCCCTAGAAATATTAAAATCAGAATTGATTTTAAGAATTGAAAATCATTCTTAGAAGTGATATGTTCCAGATAGATAGGAAAACAAATAAACAAACAAACAAAGGAATGGAGAAGTCCAATAACAGTGGGTCAAACTAAGTAAACACACGTGCTGCATAATTGCATTTTGAGTGTAAAGACATAGCCCCTCTCAAGTGCACTACATGTACATCAACTCCAAACCATGCATGCATGGGCACATATGCCTGTAGGCTCAGCCGGCAGACTCCCAGACACATCAGGCCAAGAGGCTTAAGCACAAGCTACCCCCTGATATTCAATATTCCTTCTGCCCTCTCTCTTTGCATGAGGGAGCATAAGACCCTGTCCAAAGGAGGCAGTAAAAAGGCTGCTGACTTAGAGCTGCCGGGCACAAGCACAGGGCTGATACTTAAGCTTTATTATGCAACTGCAGCTGGATCTTTGTGATGAACCAGGTGACTGCAGTGGTTAGTTTTCCAGGATTAGAAGGGTGCGTTTTTGTTGGGAAGGGTCATGGGTGGGAGAAGACTTGCTTTGTTTCTTGTTTTGCTTTGTTATGTTTTCTTTTAAAACATGTAATCACATGGTTTCTGTGTTTTGAAGTAGTGAACTATTGCTCTGTTTAAAGGAGAATGGTTTTCTTACAAAGGGGATGGGTGAGTTTTTATGAACCATGGAAAGTCATGCTGTTTGTTGGCGGGACTCAAGTACACACATTTTTCAGTTCATACTGGAGAATATAAAACCTATTAAACATCAGGGAGGGAAGGAGGTGGCCTGTTGTGGTTGTGATCTGGACCATGACATACACATTTCAAATTGCTCTCTTGGGAAGAAAAAAGTCTGAAAATATTACAGATGAGGGAACAGAGAAATGGATGGGATCTGAGAGAGGGAAGGCAATTTGTGAAACAGCCTTGAAATTATGATGAAATGTTTGTAACTCAGAATAAATAGGAGAGTAAAGGTTTGGGTTAATTTAGAGGTCTCTTGCTCTATTCTCCTAACGCATTGATTTTTACAGGATATTCAAAGGTAGGCTGCCTCCACAGATGTGCGTGTTTTATATAATGCTCAGGTAAGAAGAGGTAGCAGTGATTTTTTTTTAGTGAGATGTGTAGTCGAGATAGTGTAGTTGTCCAGTAGATCACCTTTGAGTTTTCTCTCACTGAAGCCCACATATTTACGGATTTTGATATGACCTGTAGTTGCTCAGACCATCTCAAGGCCAAGCTGCTCTTTGCTCTGCTAGATGCTCTACCTGCTGTGTGCTCCACGGCTTATTTCTTTGCAAATTTCCTAGCAACACGGCCAAAGACTGTCAAGCTGCATATATGATCATATTCCGGGTGTCTAGCAGGACAAGAAATAATTTCCTGTGGTACAGGATAGTAGCATGTCATACAGCTTCAAGAACAGCTCTTTTAACTCCCCTGGAACAATGGTGCAAATGGACTTGTGAATACTTAAGGATTTCCACCATTTTACTTCCTGAAATGGAGACCATAATGAAATACCATGCACGCTATAGCACCGTATAGGCAGGAAGGCTAGACAAAGTCTTCCATTGTACCAGTCTGATTGTGACTGGAGAGGATCTGCTCACTTCGGTATAACAGGATGTACTGCATATTTTGTAGTGTTGCCCAGAGCTCCAACCCCTGTGGGCTAAACCTTTTCAACACAGAAGCAATAAAAGAAGGAAAAGACTGAGGCCCTTCTCTTATACCACTTTTATTTTAGGGGGATATTAAATACAAAGAGTTTCACTCTCAGTGGAAATTGGCCAACTGACTCCAGGATACTGTGTAATCATTAGGAACTGGAAAAACTCAAACTGCCTCTCTGTAGTGGCTTGGATAAGACCTGCTGGGAGCGTTCCAGAAATGGATATTGCAGCTGTGATGAGACTTATTTGGTCTATTCTTGCAGGGTGAACTGTGGCCTTACGGACAAGGCCAGCATAAGTCCTGTGCACCACTTGAGAGCCATTTTAGCATTCAAAATAAGGCTAACATGCCATTTAAATATTATGTGGACCTTCTGAGCCTTTGACAGGAGTGCATGCATTAAAGGCTACATGTTAATCATTAAATTGTATGCTTTTCAACATTAAGGACAGTAAAATACATTCAGAAAATGACCTCACTGTCTTACGTATATGTTCCTTTATCATTCATTTCGTACAGCATCCCTAGTGAGCAGAATTGTCTAAAACATTTGCACCTGAAAAGGCAAACTGTGCTGCGCTCAGCTGGCACGGCAGCTGCTCGTGCCTTTCCCATGCTCCTCAACAGCATCAGCAAATAGTGCGTTTCAGTAGGAGCAGATCTAGGCAGCCGGACAGCTGGCAGTAAGGATGTGATATCCACTCTGTATGCCTTTTGGTGGATCTACTCAGGCTAGCTCTAGTCCAGGTCTGTCCAGGTGTACTAGTAGACACCTATGTGGTGTAAAGCAAAGCACTGTAAGTGGATATGACTGGGAGGGTCACTTCAAAAGCCCACTGGTGATAGATGCAGCCCATGTCCATCTGTGACAAGGTGCAAGAAGACAAAGCAGTCCTCACAAAATACTCCTCCATGTAGGTTACTGGTACAGAAGTGTCCTCAGGGAGAGCACATAGCAACCTCCACACGTTCACGGCAGAGATTTTTGTTGTGAATGGGGAAAAGCACCACCAAGGTATGTGCCAGGCAGTGGTACCACCTGCAACCAACCTCTCCTCCTGCATCCTGCCTCAGAGGACCTGTAAGTTCCTTTCTCTCCAAGCTTTCAGGGCAACCAGGATTCAGATGGAAAAATCTGTGCACATGGCAACCAGAACTTGATATCTTAAGTGGTGAGGCATGTGTATTAATGCCAGGTGAAATCTGGCGGTTGAATGTTTGTTTTAAATTTCTCTTTAATCACTCTTTCAGTCTTACCTTTGAAGCACAGGGAAGTACATTTTCTGGTTTGTGCCTCAGATGACATGGAAAAAGATATTCCACCTACAGTACTGGAATATCATTTATAGATGTATAAATTCATAAAGCTATGCCTCCAACAGTTTGCCTTCATGGAACTATCCCAATTTACATCAACTGAGACTTTGACTCATGGTTTAAAAAAAAAAAAAAGATTTGAGGCAATTCTTTTATTAGAAAGTATTAGAAAGCCCCAGTATTTCAGTTCCAGCTCTTTCAGAATATATGGAAGAATATATATCCAGCCTTTGTGCAGAAAAGAACCAACAAGATTTGGATATTTGGTTACTAAATCAGTATTGAACTAGCTTTTGCTTAGACATGGCTCAACAGAAATTTTAAGCCACATCACAGAATGAACAAGTAGCTTCCTAAACAGAGCAGGGAGGACAGGGAGAAGCTGAATATACAAATCTTTGAGAAAATATTTAAAGAAATAATGATAAAAAGGGGTAAACTTTGGAGGGGTACAAGCACACTTGGATTTACATAAGTTCTGCTTTCCTGCTACAGATGTTCTGCTAACTAGAGCAGAGATGTTCAGAGACCACATACTGGCTGTAAAATCCTACGGCTGAGATTAATTAAATGTCTGCTGCTCCTCATACAAACTAGACTCCAGAGTTTTTCAGACCTTCTAGTCTTCTGGAAGAACAGCTGCAGAATACATCATGTGCATATCTTTTACTCCTAAAATGTATTTTTATAACAAGTGTCATTTTTTTTAAAGGAAAGTTTAACATTTTGCCCTTCCTCTGATTATCTTGCTGCTGTTCAGGAAAAAAAAAAAGAAAAAAAAAAGAGATGACGGTTTGATACTTACTATAACAACACCTGATACTTCCTGCAGAACACGGCCTCCACCCAACATGTGTTTTAAACAGAATTCATAGTAGGTTCAGTGGTCACAATTATTCATGTGTGTTATGGTTTATGTGAGTTCATTTCTTGCATCAGTTGTAGGAAAGAGATAGATCCCCTTCTTTTCCATTCTCTAGGTCAACACCTAGGAAATACAATTTATCATTCATGTCTTTGTTTTCTCCTGACAGGACAATATCATAGCTTCTTTCTAACTGTGAACAAACCCCTCTTCTGGATCCTGCTATGAAGGCAAGTGATGCTTTTCTATTATGTGATATATTTTTATGTATGATTAATCTTACGGAAATCTCATGTTTTTTCCCTTTCCCCATAAGCAGATACCCTAACAATTTGATTTCTAGCCCGGCCGCAGGAAGTTTCCTATTTTAATTTGATACAGTAACCAAAATTTCACATTTTTCTTGTGTTATTTAAACTGTGCCCAACCCAACTTTAAAGCAATACCCCTTAAGGCAGCTTCCTTAGCTTCCTTATAGAAAAATGAAGTTGATGTCAAACATCAAATTTTCAGTCTGCTAGAACTGTTATATGCTTGATACATTACTTACACATGCCACTTATAAAAACACAAACCCCAAGCCAAAGGCGTCTCCTTCGCTCCCCACATGGCTGTAGTTGAAGAAGATGTCATTGACCATAAAGAAGCAAGTAAAACATTTGGCCTTAAAGCTGCAGTGCTTTACACCAAATAGACATTTCTTACTAAGACACAACTATTTTAAGCTCATGATTTTATTATAACTGAAGGCACTTGTACTCTAAAACTAGCCAATTACGTCAACTGCAGCTAGTGGCCATATATGACAGTGGCTTCTCAGCGGCACAAGGTACAGCCTCCCTTATGCTATTCAGGAGCTTACACACTGAGGAACACCGGTCTGTGTCTTTTCACTGGAAAAATGTCTTTTAATTGTTTGAGTTTTCTAAAGTAGGCACTGATTGACCCTTATATAAATAATTTAGGGCCTGCGATAATCTTGGACTTGAATCATTAGAAATGCCAGCCCTATATGGTCCAGAAATGAGCGTGTGCAGCCACAGCAGGCTTCCCGCTACTGCCTTCCCCACAAGCACCACAAAGAGGATGGGGCATCCAGCCCGGGCTCCAGAAGCAGTCAGTTCCCGGAGTATCTGTAAGAGTGGCGGGAAGCGTACGTGCACAACGGTGATGTTGGCTTGTTTATCAACTACAAACCTATTTCAGTATCAGTAAGCAAGAGTTAGAGTCACTCAGAACTATTATCAGGCTCATCTCTATCTGAATTTGTTTTCAAGAGCATTTAAGCCACTTAGAGACACTGTCCTAATGAGACACTACTGTTGACAAAGTAAGTCGCTGTCCTCGGGTAGGGATCAGAGGCTATACAGTTTATTCCAAATGCCAATGTGTCTAAGTCCTTTCCAAAACACTGAGCAAAAGCATTCATCTTTAAAAGTTATCTGCAAAATGTCTTATGATGAGTATTTTATTTAATAACGAGCACTTTAGAAATAAATGTCTTCAGTGGTTTTAATTCATCACCATAGGAAGCCTTTAAAACTGGTAGACTCAAACATTATAATCATAATGTTTGGACCATTAAAACTGCTGACAAGATCAATGAATTGAACCCACAGTGAATTTTAAAAGCTGAAAAAACATCACTGTGTATCTGATAAAGATTTCAAAACCCTCCTGTGACAAATGAGCTTGCTTCTGCTGATATGCTCATTAAAAATGTCCCATAATGTTAGCCTGATTCTCAACAGAGACAAAGCTGTCCCATATTATGAAGTATGTTGCTACAGGTAGATGCTCAGATTGGGACTTATCAAAACCTGGGTCCCATTCCCAGAAAAAAAGGCCTTCGTTGATCATAGTCTTATCAAATGTTGTGTATTTGATATTACTTCAGTATAGCTACATAAATATACCAAACAGGCTATCTTCTTGGGTTTGATTTCATCTTCTTGGCCCTACAGTTTTAAATAAATAATAATATAAATAATAATAATAATAAATAAATAATAGATAATAAACTAATATCTCCCCTAATAATCCATATCTCCCCTGTGCAATTACATGGAAATGTCAGACATTCTTAAAAACTAGAATAGCAAAGCCTAAACAGAAAGTAATCTTCAAGACAGAAGAGTTAAGCACATGGTGAAAGACTGAATGTGTTGCATAGGAATTCCGTATTAGGCATGGATTAACTATCAGGATGTAGACAAATACAGCACCTGTTGATACCTTAAATTCACGGTTCTCCATTCCTAGTGATATGACTGAGAATCAAAAAAGGGGCAACATCAGACAGGACCCTTCCCTAAGGCAATTTGAGGGAGATAAGGTCAAAATGATTAACAGCTTTAACTGTTAACAAAATGATTAACAGGTCACTATTTCACTGCCCTCTTGTTCACAAGTGGGTTTACAATGCTCCTCAGAAAAAATATCTCACGTGGCTAAAACACTATCTTTTCGGGAATCACTGGCTATCAAGGCTGTTACTTGGAGGATCCTAAATCTTTTCATGGATAAATACAAAGGGAGAAATATAGCCTTAATGAAAGCAGCTTGCAGCTCCATTAGACTCAAGAGGCCTGGGTCTTTTTACATCAGGATTGAATTTGGCATAAAGTGTACAAAACCTATGTTGTGCCTTAAAGGTAATCGAGGATTTGTGGCTCTGCATCTTTCAGTCGGGAAAGGTCAGCTCTGTGATTTCCAGGTCAGAACTGTTTGACAAGGATTTAGTGCCATCCACAACTTGGGACATGCTAACAGGCTTTCCTGTTTAAAGGGAATGCTGTAACTGTAAAAAGGGGCTAAGAGGGCAAAAGTGGGAGGAAAAAAGAAAATGACTTAAAAGTGGTTTATCTTTCAGCTTCAAGATTCTCAGAATAGAAACATAACTGACCTATCTTTCCATTATTACACTACCAAGTTATTGTAGCTTTGAAACATAAATAGGAAAGACTTCACAATCTATAGGGAAGTCTATGCAGGACAATTTGTACCTTCCTGGAAAACCTAGATCCTTGTGTGGTGAAACAGGGCATTGTGGAAGCTTATCCAACTTTTCCTGCTGGGAAACCAAAGACAACAAATTAGACAAGCAGTGAGAACCATCATTTAATAACTGCAATCGCTTTTCATATTTTTCTTTTTCCCGTGCTGGATGGTTGGAATGATGCTATAGCATGGGGAGAACATTACACTGGCCTCTTGTGTGCCATATTCCTCTTCAAGGACAAACTAACAACTTTTTTTTTTTTTTTTTTTATGGGAGTTTCTGAGCTTGTTATCCAAGCTGCATTCCTTTTCCCAGATCTCATCTTTAGCACATCTCCCAGAGGTATCTGAGAGTTTAGACCCAGACATGCATGTGAATCTATGGGCCTGGTCAGGCCTCATTGAAGTCAATAAAGAGCTTTTTGGTGATGAATAGATGTCCACTTGGCTCAGCTGAGAAGTAAAAGCTGTTCTAGAAAAAGTGGGGGAAAAAAATCTTTCTTTCATGAAAATATGCCTTATTCTTCTCTCACTTTCTTCTTTTTTTTATATAAGTAGTTAAAAATAACGGGGAAAATGTGCACATTTGAAAAATGTTGAGTAGTCCTGGAACACAGTACCAAGGTTTTAGGGTGCCTTTTCTGATATAGGACTCTTAATTTTGAAATTTACTGTCTTCAGTCAATAACTTTTGGTGATAGTAAAATACTGAAAAGTAGAAAAAAGAAGTATTGGGACTTTGAGAACTGAACTTTCATTTGCAGGTATCACAGTTTCCGGAAAAATGGAAAAAAAAAAAAAAAAAAGAACACCTGTGAAAGTTTGGTGCATTAAATCTTCCACACTATAACCTCAGGCTGATCTAATTTAAGAGTGGGCAGATGCTAACATAATCATTTACCTGGCAATATTAATTTTTGGAAAAGAGCGTGGCATTAGTTAACCTGTTCATTACAGAACTGTTGGGCTCTCGAGGCTGCCTCTGGAAGTTGAGCGGTAACAGGTCACCTTTGCGTAGCGCGGTGTAACGGCCGGACCAACAGTCACATCGCAGGTGTGCGTGTAAATCCCTCGGAGAGCCCAGTGGGGCCGTGATGCTGTTCCCAGGCTGGGGTGAAGACTGCACTGCACGTCCTTTCCCAAGCAAAAAGCACCTGCCCGAGGGGAACTGAAGGGCGCCTGGAAAACACACGGAATGCAGCAGCACTTTTTGCTTCCGAGCTCCAGAGTTTGGCTCAGTGTGAGAAGAGGCACCTGGGCTGCACCAACGTTGGGTCCCCCTGGGAGGGGACTCCCTGGGGTGCCGTGGTGCCCCCGGGCCCGGAGCGGCAGATCCCCTCTGCGCACCGCGGGCAGGGACATGGGGCGGGTGGTGGATCAGCCCTTCGTGGTGCCCTTGCTGAGCCCGCAGAGGACGAGGGGACGCAGCACGGGTCAGGACGCGGCGAGGGGGGGGAAGGTCTCCGCATGTGAAGCCGCTCGGGAGGAGGAGGGAGAGGAGGGGGGGTCGAAGCAAGCGTTAACTCTTCCCCGCCCTCCCTCCTCATGGGCATCTGGGGGAGGAAGGGAAGAAAAGTGCAGCCCGTCCCGACGGGGTGACCGCCGCAGGGCACGGTGCTGCTCCGGCGCGGGGGGAAGCCCCGGCCGCTTCCTCGCTGCGGCAGCGAGGGCACAAAAGCCGCCTCTCCCGCCGAAAACTGCAAAAGGAGCAGCGGCGGCGGCGGGCAGGAGAGAGCGGGCGCTTGGCAGGGCTGAGGTAAGCGCGGCTCGGCCGTCCCCGGCCGCCGGTGACCCGGCGCGCACCGGGTGACACTGCGGCTTTAAGCGATTCAAAGGAAATCTTGTGTTTCTCATGCACAAACACTTTCTGCCGGTCTCTCTCCCCTCCTTCCTCCCTCTCTTTCTCCCTCTTGCCTCCCTCTGCCTCGCTCCCTCTCTCCGTTTCTCCACCCCCCTCAGCCCCCCCTCCCTCTCTTTCCCCCTCCCTTCAAGTTTCTCTCTCTGTCTGATTAAATGAGAAGGAAGTGTGGGAGTGGTGGTTTTGAAGCTCTCCCTTTAAGAGGCAGCCTGCAGTGACGAATTGTTGAAATTGCCATTGCAGGATGGCATTCCGCTATAAATTCATTGTTCCACCTCCTCTCATCTTCACATTTCTCTCCCTTCTCCTCTTGTTCACATCGACGGACTGGGGATAACAACAACAACAACAACAGAAAAGATAACGGGAGGGGACTTTTACAAAAATCCGGGACGTTTTCCGCTTCGTTTTTTCTTTTTTTTTTCTTTTTTTTTCTTTTTTTTTTTTTTAATCTCACCGGAGAAGAGTGAGGCGCTTTTTTTTTTTTTTTTTGAATTTCTTCTCTCTCCTTCTCCTCCTTCTCTTCAAAACTAAAGGGGGCTAAGGAAGGAAAGGGAGCCACCGGAGCCCGAGAAAGTGCCGAGTCGCGGCAGAGCTACCCCTGCCCCTGCTGCTGACGGGGATGACCCAGTGACTACTGCAGAGAAGTGGACGAGGAGCGGGAAGCCCTCAAACTTCTCTGTCTGCCGGCTCCGAGCCGCCTCTCCTCCTTTGCCTCTCCCCCCCCGCTCACCTTTGCCTCCCCGGCAGCAGTGATTTGGGAATTCCGCTCCTCTCTCTCTCCTTCCATGTACGCCCGGCTCTTCCCTGCAGAGAAACACAAAGTTCACACGCGAGCTGCTTTTGTTGACATTTTTGTCTCTCCCACTCACACTTGACTCAACCTCGGGAGGCAGAACTTTTTTTTCCTTTTTTCCTTTTTTCTCCTTTTTTTTTCTTTTTTTTTTTTTCCCTCTTTCCCTCCCTCCCCCCCTCTCCCCTTCCCCTGCTGCACCGGCTATCTCCACCCCCCCCCCATCACCACCACCAGCATCATCGCCCTCCCCACCGCGACCTGCCCCTCACGGCAGGGCAGTCATGCTCCTCGCGCTGCTCTCGCTGCTGCTGCTGGCCGCCGAGCTGCACCTCGCCCTGGCCCAGCCGCCCGCTCCGACGGCACCTGCCCACGACGAAGCTCCGCCGCCCCCCGGCGCGCCGCGGTCCGGCCCTGCCCCCGGGCCGCCCCGCCGCCCCCCCGGGGACAGCGGCGTCGTGCGGCGCCTCGACCCGACCTACGCGGGGGGCGGCAGGGCGGGCTACGTGCTCTACGCCGGCGGGCAGCGCTTCCTCCTCGACCTGGAGCGCGACGCGGCGGCGGCGGCGGGCATGGACGGGGCGGGCGCCCCGGCGGGCTGCTACTACCGCGGCACGGTGGACGGCAGCGCCCGCTCGCTGGCCCTCTTCAACCTGTGCGGCGGCCTCGACGGCTACTTCGCCGTGCGCCGCGCCCGCTACACGGTGCGCCCGGCGCGGCCCGGCCGCGCCGCCCCGGGCCCGCCGCGCATCTACGGCCAGGGCCCGGCCCGCGGCCCGCACCTCTTCCGCCGGCAGCGCTTCAGCTTCGAGACGCTGCCCGCGCGGCCCAGCTGCGGCACCCGCGACCCGCCGCGCGCCCCGACGGCCGCCGCGGCGCTGCGGGACGCGCCGCCCGCGCGGCGGCGGCGGCCGCGCTCGGTGTCGCGGGCCCGGCAGGTGGAGCTGCTGCTGGTGGCCGACGCCTCCATGGCGCGGCAGTACGGCAAGGGGCTGCAGCACTACCTGCTCACGCTGGCCACCATCGCCTCCCGCCTCTACGCCCACGCGAGCCTCGAGAACCACGTGCGGCTTGCTGTCGTGAAGGTGGTAGTGCTCAGCGACAAGGACAAGGGCCTCGAGGTCACCCGCAACGCCGCAGCCACCCTCAAGAGCTTCTGCAAGTGGCAGCACCAGCACAACCGCCTCGATGACGACCATGACGAACACTACGATGCCGCCATCCTCTTCACCCGTGAGGTAGGTCCAGGTTGGCGCCCCTCACCACCAAGAGACCCCTGGATCGGGGTTGTGCCCAAAGCCGTGTCGCGGCTGTCCCGGCAGCGCTCTGGCTTGCTGAGTCCCGCAAGTGCCTGCGCCAGCAGGGGACTCAGTGAGCCCAGTGGTGCCTTTGCTTTTACCCCCTTGACCCTCCCTCCGTTGGGTTGCTGTGCATCTGTTGGATGAACCCCTTCCCGTGCCCTTGCTGGGGACAGATGTGGGTTGAGCGCCTCGTAAGCTGTGTCATTCCTGCCTTTCCTCACTGGTGTCTCCACAAGGTGACCCCCAGCATGGGCCCACGGTCTTCCCAACGGCTGCCGTGCTGGGCTCTCTGCCAGCACCGCGTGGTGGTGTTAATTTGTCTGATGTAGACACATCGCCACGAGGGACTGGGCCGAGACCGCCTCTCTTATCTCCATCCGAGAGATGATGTTGTTTCCTTTCCCAGGGAGCTGCTTCACAGGCAGCCCGTTTCCCCCTGGGGATGGGGTCCGCACCAAGAGCTGATAGGGCTGAGTTAATCCCCCATACGTGCTGCGAGCAAAGACACTTTAAGAGAGCGTGCGACTTTCCTGCCAAGTCTGTTGACATGCTCTTCCCAGCACAAAAGAATAGCTTCGCTACACTGGAAGCCGGCAGCGCTTGTGGTTCGGGGCTAGGACGCAAATGTAAACCGCAGGTAAACAGAGCCGTGCAAGTCTGGTGCGTCAGGCGCTGGGAAGGGGACGCAGCCTCTCTCTTGTTCCTCGAGTGAAAAATGGGCATCCTGAGCAGCTGCAGACCTGACCCTGCCAGTCCTGCCCATGCAGAGCTGCGCGTCCCTGCCTACCCTGCTGTTAATTATTTGCCTTGCCAAAGGTCGTTAAGGGACATTGCCGTAGCAGACATGTGGCAGAGTTTATGCAATGAGGTTCTTCTGTAAGAATATCCTTTCGGCGGTTTGGGTCTGGTGTTTTTTTTTATTTTTTTTTCTTCCCCCAAGTACGAAAAAAATAACTGCATGACTTTCCGTTAGTTTGAGCTCTCCTGCTTTTCTACATCGTAGGAGGCTGCCAAAAAGGATGCTTTGGATGGTTTGTGGAAGGAGTTGCTCCAGAAGGGGGGGAGCTCCTGGCCTGCTTTTATGGCTGTAAATAGTTGAAACATTAGGTTCTGTGTCAGTCAGGCATCACTTGTGCAGCAGAGGAGTCTTTTTTTAGCAGTTTAAAACCCATTGGTCAAAATTGCAAGCTTCCATTTTTTTATCATTGTAAGCTAGATGAAAGCGGGCTACCTAGGCTGGGTCAGAACGCTCTTCCTTTTTGCTATAAACAGTCCTTTTAATGGGTTATTAGTTAAGCTTCAGCCAGAATCCATCACTTTCATTAAAGAGTGTGTATTTCTGCCAGTATTCCCATTTATTTCCATGGGGTTCATTATGATTCAGAGACTCTTAGGGGGTGGCAGACTGTGAATCTTAACATTAATTATTAAGAACAAGTGTAATGCATAGCTATGTAACAACACTTGAAAGTTAGCTTTGGCTAAGATACAATGCGATTTTGAAGCAGACTTGCTTTAATTCTTTGCATGGATGCCCTTGCACCAGAGTAAGTACAATAATCAGCAATCTGCTTTCAGAGATTCCCAAGTACTGCTTCATATGTGTGTAGACTTACTTTGCTTGTGCGTGAGCAAAATTAACAAAGTGTCACTGTTACTGTGGTCTCATTTCACTCTTAAGATACCAATGTTGTTAGTATAGTCACTTAACAACATAAATGCTTATATTTTGCAAGCATAGGTTTCATTTTGTTTGGTTAATATCTTAAAATGCTTAACTCTTATATTCAGTCATCAGACAGCATGATTTAGTATAACTTAATCTACCTCAATGTTGTATGTTGTGTGGAGAAGCATGCTATTTGGCCTTGTATTTCTAACTCATTGGGGCGGCCTGAGAGAGATGTTTGACTCAGTAAGCACAAGACTTTGTAGTTTCTTACTGCATTCACGGCTGTTCTTCCTAGGGAGTATGTGTGAATCCACATCTTTCTATATGCTTACCCTCAAAATGTCAAAATGAGTCTATTGCCACATATCAGAATATAAATATTAAAGTGGTCAAAGAATGAAAAAGGATCAGAGGTGCTTCACGTAGAAAACAGTCCCATTTTGAGCTACAGAGAGATTTTTTCCAGTTTAGCTTTTCAATGAGAGTAGCAGCGACTGGCAGGAGAATCCAACTTTTACAACTGTGTTTTGAATGTATGAAGTTCGTTGCTTAGCTACTAGACGCTAAGCCATGGCTCCCTCCGTGTTTTGATGGGCTCTGAATACCGTCAAGCTAATTTTTGTACATCCAGATGTCTTTTTCTAAATGGCTTGTTTTTCAGGCATGGAGTTAAAATGTGAGGTACATTTTCCATCTTTGTTTACTAACTGAGGCCACCTTGAACTCTGCGTCTCTGCGTCAACAGAATAATATTTGCAAATCGTTTCTCAGCCGAACACGTGTTCAGCTGCATGTAACTGTTTATGTGTAGTTAGAATCTAAATTATGCATGCCTGTTGACATACAGGTCTCTAATATAATAATTATCTTCATTCTGGAGCAACATTTACTTGGATCTTATTTTTGACACTGAAAGATAAATGAATAAGCACTGATAGACTGAATACACTGACAGCTCTCTTTTGCTATAAAATTAGAACCAGCAGTTCAAAATGTCACCATCGTCCATCATATTACAAATATTTCCCATGCAAAAAGATTTTTTTTGGTCTGTATGTCATTTGATAAGGACTTTAAAGCCATCATGCTGCAGAACAAAAAGTAAATAATGAATAAATAAAGACGTGTTTGGTTTGGGATGATGCAGATGAAGTGTTTTTAAACTATTTCAACATGGATTCCCACTACGTATTGCTATCAGTGATGACAAGGTCCGTGTAACTGTATTCATTCATTATTTGTAGTGAACTGTAATGTATTCTGCAACTACAAGGAAAAATGCAGTAACTTGTCAGCATTATTACTTGCATAAAACCTGCAAAAGGCACAGAAGTTCTATGTCCCCAAATATTGCAGAAACTCAGTTGGGTTACATGATGAGTATTTTAAATTCTCAATATCTGATGAGGAGAAATATATTTTCACAGTGATCCTGAGCTGTTATTTTTACCCACTATGATCAGTAACAAGTTTGACAGAGGACTGGATTGTCACTACCAAAATATCACTGAAAGTGTTTTGTTTTAATAAATCCTGTAAGAGCTCCCATATAGGTGGGTTTGTCTTAATGGCCTCAGAGCATACAGGAATCCTCTGCAGTTCTTGTTTCAGTTTTTGTATTGTACTTGGCAATAGTTATAAACTGTTAGGCCATGTGCATCCTCAGTATGTCTAACACAGACCTGAACATGGTCAAGCAAAGAGTTAGGTAATCTGGCGGCCAAGTGAGTCCTCCTTGCTGTGTGTGACGGGAAGGAATAAGAAGAGCTTGAGGACCACCTTTCCCTTGGAGACTAACTCTCTTTGTTCTCAATGTTGGTAAAGTCAACAGAAAATTTACAGTGTGGTCCATTTCAAGGTTTTTGATTGTGAACAGTTCTCTGAAGCTGGAAACAAGCTATTTTCTGCCCTAAGATTTTTTACTGATGCAAAAAAATGTATGACGGATTAACTGCCACAGTGAAAACATCCGTTATATATAAATTGCAAACTGTGCTTGAACTCAAGCTGTTCTTTTCTGAGGTCTAACCTTCCCTGTAATTATCCTGTAGAATTCACCCAATCTCTTTCATTAGCGACCCTTAGTTAAATTTCAATGTCTCTAAAAGCATTTGGACAAAACCCAGTTCTCTCCCTATCTTTTCTCTCCATTTTTGGAGTATATGAAATTTAAAATGGTTATTTCTGCCAGCAGATACAGGCAGCAAAAACAAGAAAAAATGCTTTCCTAAGTGCTTGTTAGTACTTGTGATTATTAGCAATAGTAGCATCATGCCTGGATCTAACCAAAAAGTTCACATTAGAGCCAAAGGCCACTGTCCTGCCTGTTTCTACAGTAATTATATGGATCTTGTGTATGTAATTTAGTTTAGCTGTCCATATGACACTGCTGTTGAAATTGAACAGCAACCTTTGGATTATCTCAGCTCAATAGATGATAATTTCATTGAAGAGAGCACATGCCTTCTTTGGCTCTGGTTCCTTCATTTCCTTTTCTTTGTTTTCCTTCCTAATATTATCATATCATGCCAATTATTATCCTATATTAGTAAAATAGGTCAGTGTCCCAACTGCCAGTAGAACATTTTTTTCAGTAATATTATTACTCTGATAAAGTTATAATGTGATGTCCCTTCTACTTTTGTAGCTTTTTCATTAATCTTATTGCAACTCTAAAACCTTTAGAAGATGTTCCTTGGGGATCCCCTTGGGGATGGGGGAAAAAAAAAGTGGCACTTTATTTGTGTGGGAGAACTAGCATGGTCCATAAGAACCTAGGGAGATGGTGTGGAGTTTCTCCAGAAAAGAATTACAGGTTAGGCAAGTTACATGTTTTTCGTTGTCTGTTGTCTCAGTCGGCCTGTCTGGAATCCTTCTTCGCTTTACAATGATGGTCAGGCCCTCTCCCTGGTGCCCTGATCTGGACATCCCTATGAGCAAACCCACCAGCATTTCAGAAGCATAGCAGGCTCCTTCCAGGGCACTGTTCCACCAGGTGGGATCTTATGGTCACTCTTTAAGTTTCATGCTCTCAGTTGAAGGATAAAACAGTTCATTCCCTAATTACTTTGTACAATTAGCCCTATCTACCTTTTTTTTGGATGTTTATTGCAGTTTTGTATTCTTTTTGCCTTCCATACAGAAGGCACTCGGTGCAATACCAGTAATCCTTTCTTTTCAGATGAACTGTGGTCCTGCTGTCTTCTTTTTATGAACACTTTTCTCAAAATGCACCATTTAGTGTTTCTGAAAAGTGAATATACTTTCACCTACTTTCTGCAGTTGTGCACAGGATGCTGGATTTGTAGATCCCAAATACTACGTGACTGCACCCTCATTTTATATATCTGCGGTTGAAACACTTGCGCAGGAAGTCGGAAAGTCGTATTAATTCCTTCCTCAGCTTGAAGGATTTCAAATCCGTATCGCTCACCTCCCCAGAGAGGTCCTTAACCAGGAGGCTGGAAGCTGTTCCAGGTGTTAAGGAAACTTTCCACTGCTCCGACTGAAGCTGTGTCACTATTTAGCAAGTAATTCAAGATTCATTTGGTGAGAAAGAGAGAAATCATGGCCTGAAACTGCTATTGGAGTACCCCGCTTAAAGCAAGAAGGCCTGTGCTCCCCGAGCATAGGAAGAAGTCTGTTACTGTAATTTTCCAAAGGACTGTTCAGTGTGAAATACAGAAGCAGCTGGAGGAATGGGAACCAAAAATGAAGTCTCCTCACCAAGCGTCGCAAGCAGTAGCTGCAGTCTGGTTCATGGAAACCTTGGCATGCAGGCAGCAGCAGGAGCCTCAAGACCCTTCAGACCTTTTCCATGGATCTAACCTGGTAGTTAGGATGCTCTTGTACAGATCATGCTTCCAAGTGCCCTCATCCACTACATGAACTTGAAGCTGTTTCGCTGTCTTGCTGGGCAAAGGCTTTAGCTGCTGGACCCTTGTGAAGAAA
Source organism: Tinamus guttatus (assembly GCF_059628265.1). Lineage (NCBI taxonomy): Eukaryota > Metazoa > Chordata > Aves > Tinamiformes > Tinamidae > Tinamus > Tinamus guttatus. Next base: position 2,332,418 of record NW_028288881.1, on the reverse strand, counting down.
CCAGAAGCAAACAAGCACACGGAGATGAAACAGGTGTTAGCTGTGCTTTGAGAGGAGGCCGTGTACAACCATGTCCGCTCTCCTAAGTTTCTTTTAGATGTGATCTGAGAATACCCTTTGGTTTGCCATCCCTTGTGGCCCAGAGGCTGAGGAAGTCTCATATATTGGGACCCTCATGAGGCTTTAGTATAAGCTAAGTGCTCAGCAATGTAAAGCAGTGGCCCTTTGGTCCCCGTAAGGTCAAACACTTCAAGCCCTGTGAAGGATACGTAACTCAGAGATTAGAGCACATGTGAGCCAATTGCTTACTGCTTCCATTCCACCCTAACTGTCCCTGCTGGTGCTCAAATCCTGTTTTGAATGCAGGGCACAGGCTCTGGTCTAATATCAGGTTTCACTGAGCAGTTTATTCTTGTTTCTAAGCCGACTGCACAAATTCAAAGAATTTCAGGTAAAATAAATTAACCACTTCAGTAGGGAACCACGACAGTTATCTTCATTTGCTACAGTGCCACGTATATATGGCAAGTGGCCAGCTGTTCTTGATGTACTTAAGAATGCCAAGAAAACTTGGACTTGAATAAGCTGTCTAATTAACTACCAGTCTTATGATGTACGGCTCGTTTTCCCTAAGTCACTCCTTTGCCAAAGCTTAAGGCATCTATTGTCTCCTGTGTAGCAAACACATTTCCTTTTCATTCTTCTATTTTGAAACTACTGTAATCTAGATCAAAGGCCAGACTCTGCATTCCTACTTTGGAAATATTGAGAAACGCTTATTCTTAGATGCTTCTACTGCTATTTGGAGACAATTAAATGAGATCTGAAAAAATGATTAACTCTTTAAATGGAAGCTATACCCCATGGTGAAATATTTGTTGGAAACCAATTTTAACTGTCGTGTGAGCCCCTGCTTTCTTAGTGCATCTGCTGGAGTTTTAAAAAATAGAAGAGATCCACATGGATTTATTAGATGGCAACACTACACCAGGACCTGTTATTAAGCAAGAAGTGATTTTCAAGGACAATAAAAACTTTTAATGTACTCCCAGAAACTTTGCTTCACAGGAGTCTGAGATTGCTTTCCAAGACTACTCAGGTTATTGATGCTGATAGCAAACTGCCTATGGCCCGTAAGGCTGCAGGAAGTATAAGTCAAAACTTATACTGGAATTTTAGCCCAAAGATTTTAGCCAGTGAAAGTGAAAACAGATTTGGTTTTTGGTAGCATTGTTCAAAATCACACTGCTGGGAAAGACCATATAACCAGGGAATAGTCAGTTAAGAAGGAAAATGCCTGGAAGCAACATTTCCAATATTTGTCTCAGAGATGTCACTTGATATGCTTAAATTATCCTATAATGATCCTATAAATAAAAAGTGATCCTATAAATAGAAATATATTGAGCTCAAATTATGTAGAGGGATGAGAGAAAAAAAGAGAGTAAATGAGACTATGAGCTGAGAACGTAATGGAGCAGAGTCTGTAACGATCTGCCTAAGTGAGTATTGATAATGCCAACGTTCACTTAAAAGATGCATCCTCGTGCCATCACAGAACACTGAAGTCTGCAGAGAAAACCAGGCGGCTCTGTGCACACTCTCTTTTCAAAACTTAGCCAGCCTGTTGCCTGTTACCATTTGCCCTCTCCATCGCTGGAGGAGTAGAGCCAGCCTGAAGGAAAGGCACTGCCCACTGCTCTTGGTGAACATGTGATTTTTTCCTCTCCTGCCCCTTGCATGAGTCCCACCTTCTTCTCGCCATCCGAGTACAACTATAGTCTACCTGCCCAGGGGTGTCGGAGGAACTGGGGAACTTTGCAGATAAGCAGTTTTCAAAAACACTCCAGCTTTGGGATTTTGTTGTAGAGACCAGTAAGTAATATTTCCCCTTCAGAAATTCATTTAATCTGACCTGAAGTTCAGTTATGCCTAAAGAACGGCTTAAAAAAACGGAGTAAATCTTTGTTCTATCTCAAATCAACTGTTAGGCAAGTAAGAGTTGCTACCTGGAAAGCTTATAGTAAGATACTGAACTGTTTAGAGATATGTCATATTTCAGGAAATTATGATAACAACGAAATGATTTGATGAAGTAACTGAAATTCTGAATAAAACAGGGCATGTAGGGTGATGTAGTATCTGTAACATATAAAATGAAAAGTAACAAAACATTCCTATATCCTTTATTTCTTGGCTATATACATTATACAGACAGCTATACAGACTTGTATGAATAGCTGTCTTTTCATGTCTGATGCAAGTGGTGTAATCCTGTCTCTGTGCATAGCTTTTAGAATTTTGAGAGCAGCATTAATAACAAGCCAAGATCCATGAACGGCTGATTACTATTACCATCCCTGTCAAAATTTGCAGACTCACAATTGCAAGCAGAATTGACTCTAACAGAAGTTTATGCAGTTGCTTGCTTAGAAAGATGATACAATTTTTATTATTCTCGTGTCATCAAATCAAGGCAATTGTAATGAGACCCAGCTGTGTTTGTGTAAATGCTGGTTCTGATACTGCCATGGGTTCTTCTATGTAGATGGAATTAAGCCGTGCACTGGTCTAAGGCTAGCATGTTTTGAGATAATTGTGCCCATCCTGGGAGTAGTACTGATGCGAATGTGTAAGTAAAAATGACACCTGAGATATGAAAGTAGCCCAAATGGCTCAGAATCTGCATGCAGAGAAAAGGCCCGAATTAATGTATTTTATATCATGCTTGCCTCTATCTGCATGACAGCAATTTGGACCTCCCCCAATAACCTGCTTTCTTTCTGATTTATGTGCTTTTTGGTACTACTGTAAGAATTGCAGTTTAACAGCTAGTGAGGATCCAGTTAAAGTTACACTGGTCAACTTCCCATGTAGTTTACTTCTTTAGAAGATGAATTGTACCACCATAAGAAATATTTATATTGGTATTATGATCCTGTGGGTTTTTTTGTGTTATTACTTGACTATTCTGCTATAGGTAAACTACTTAAAATTACTTTACGTAAAATGTACTCTTAGTTTCAAATGGCCTGATTCAGAAGTGATGCTTTAAGGGCTATTTGGATATGAACCTAAGCAAATGTAACAGGAATTTATGTATTGCCTCCTCCTTGTAGAGTATGCCCAGATGAATAGACACTATAGTACCATAACCTTGCTTAGCGCCTATTCCAACATTGGTCCAGAGATGTTAGAAATGATAATAATTATATTTTCCTATACAAAACTTGAAATAAATTATGTCCCTTAAAAAAAATGAAAAGGAGCTTCCATACCATGTACCTTTTGATAACCCAAAGAGAGACAGTGACAAATCCTGGAGCAAAGTCTTGATATCCTATTAGGATATCAAGAATGGGAACTAAAAGGGTTGGAGAGGGCTCTGCAATAAAATTCCCTTCATATTATGTGTATTTCCAGGGTGGAAGCTTTTTTGTTTGTTTTTGTTGTTGTTGTTGTTTTTATATTTTGTTTGTTTAACCCAAGAATTATACCTGTAAAACATGGGAATTGAAATATTTTTTAGTCTCATCTTTTGTCCACTGGTATTCCAGGATTTAAATCTTGGCATTAACTAAACTTACAGAACAAAGTTCCCAGACACCTCTACACCTGGAAGGCAGAAGCACTGATCCTGAAATTCTTGTTCTTTTTATGTAGTACTGCTATATTATTTCTTTATTTTGGCTCGAAATGTCCTTTTGCTTCATCTTGAAAAAATATCCATTTAGAATTTTATCTGTTGTGTAAAGAGATGTTCTGCATCTGTGAACTCAGTGTGTTTATTTTCAACTTCAGTGGAATTTGAATCCATACATTTTCAGGTTTGTCTTAATTTAAAATTGCCATGAGTGCGTCAGTGAACATTTTTTACCAGGAGACTCACTCAGGCTATCTGTTATTGAGATGGATTAGTTGTCATGAAAGAAATCCTAATAGGAGATCTGAAGGGAAGGGAGCCTTAACAATGCGTTGAAGTTATCTTTGAGGGGGAAAAGGCAATCCTCAGAGAGATCGTTTTGATAAGGACATTTGATAATACTGGTCTGTCTTGGAAATGACATTTTCATTCAACTACAGTGAAATGTTTAGGGATGTTCTAGGTAGGCATGATATCTTCTTTTCTCTCTCAACCAAAAAAAAAATATATGTGCGTGTACTGTCAGTTGTAACTACTATTCTTCTGTCTTCTTTGGGAGAAACTGGTTATTAAAACACAGTCTGTCTGACCAGCGCTGCTCTTTTTTATTTTTTCTTTCTTTATTGCTTGTGTCCTGGAATGGAAAAAAAAAAAATCAAAACCCTGATGTTACCTGCGTGGTTTTCAGGGATGCTCCGTGCCTACTGATAGAGAGTGTGTAGTCCGTTGCAGTTGTAATGTTCGGAATCAAGGGCCTTCCCATGCTCTGCCTTATCTCTGTCTCCGAAGCAACCTTTGAAAATTGCTTAAGTACCTGTTGGGTTGGGCAATACACTATTAGTCATTGCACTGCTTTACAGGTGCGGCGTGAAGTTTTACTACGTAACAATCTCACTTCTTTAGGAGCAATTGTAAGATTAGTCTTTCAAAAGAGAGGTAATATTCTGGTTAGAGGACTCTGAAGCTTTCTCTCTGTGCCTTGCTTCCTCTCCTGTAAGTAGAGAGAATCTCTCTTCTATCGTCTATGAAGAAATGTTTCTACTGCATGTATATTTAATATACACAGTGCAGTGTGTGCACTGCAGAAATACAAATCTAAATAATAATTAATTACAAGTTCTATCCAGATCCTATTAAAGTGAAAATGAGAAGACTCCTGCAGACTCTAGCAGAGGTGAGATTGTGTTATCATACATTTAAACTGCACTGAGATCTTTAGATGGAAGCTAGTATTGCTGGGTTTGTTTTTTTTTTTTCCCCCCCGTTCTGCAGTTTGCAAAGGGCTGGTAACTAACTTGTTGTTACCTGCGGGTATTAAATATTTATTTTAATGATTTTTTTTTCCTTTCCTGGGCAGGATTTATGTGGGCATCATTCATGTGATACTCTGGGAATGGCAGACGTTGGGACCATATGCTCTCCTGAGCGCAGCTGTGCAGTGATTGAAGATGACGGCCTCCATGCAGCTTTTACAGTGGCTCACGAAATTGGTATGCAGTGCCTTTTCTGTTCCCTTGCCAAATCAAACACTTGTAACAGCTGCATTAGTAACCAAAATACTTCACAATTAATTCCAGATTTCCCCTGGTCCAGATACTCACTTGGGGATTAAGGCTGTATACATATGCACTTCAGGGTTAACTAATAAGGGATCAGAAGGCAAGTGAAGGTGCACAGTAGGTGTTTCCTTTCTGACAGTGTCATTTTTAAGCAGTAGTTGAAGTGAAAATTCAAAGGCTGCTGCTACTGTCCAGAAATGTCAATATGTCTCCCTGTTGGGAAAGCGTATAGACTGTCCATTATAATGAACATACATTTAGTTCATATACAGTGGAAAATAACTCATCTTCTTGAATGACTTGCATGGTCTGTTGTTTCAAAACGTTTCCTTGGGATGGGGATGATATATTCCATGCAGTGAAGTGTTTTGTGGAGAAAGCAGTATTCAGATCTTTTCCATAAATGCTCTGAAATTCTAACTTTATAGTAAAACATGGCACTAGTGTGAATTCCAGAGCCAAATAAACAGTTTTTAGGTAATAAAGGTTTTATCAGAAGAGCTATTTAACGTTGTGTCATGTTCAGCCTTAGTGTACAGTAATTTTCTGTAGAAGCCTTGCATGTCCTCTGCGGAAGGATTTGAGACAGAATTAGTGATAGATGAAAGCTTTTTTTCTGGGATGTTGCCTCTGCCATGATATAGTTCTGCAGAGAGGCTGCCGCCATCTTAGTTGTTTTTAATTTACTAGTATTTCAGGAGCATTTCTTCACAAGAAGTATATATGAAAGCTATTCAGTTTGGTGAGTGAATAGCAATTTAAAAGTGGAAAACCATCTCTTTTTTTTTATAAAATTCTTGGAAGGAAATAACAAGGAAAGGGGCACTTTCAGAGAGAGCCAACTTTTGAATTGCCTTGTACCTCATGCCAAACCAAAGTAAAGTTTGCTTTGGGAGTATCATTGCAGTAGTTAAGTTTTCAAGTGGCTAACAGGTAGAGCCCCAGAGTTCTGTGCTGTCTATATACCTGTCTCAGCAATCAGAGATCACCAAAGCTGAAAAAGCAGCTAGCATTAGTGTTCAGTGATCTGAACTCTACTTCTTTTACATTGCTACAAAGAAAAGGAATCTGGTGATTGGAGGCGTCATTTGCTGGAGGAGTCACCCGAAAGTTTCTTAATAAGCAAGATACTTTGGTAATAAGAGAAAGCCACCTGAAATCCCTAATTCAGAGTGTTTGGAGCTAAGTGGAGCAATGAGTTGAATATAACAACATAATATAAGCTTAGTGGGATCAACGCTCTGAAGCTAATGACCCATCACAAACCTGCCCTTGAATTGGGGCAAATTGACTGGCAAACTTAGCCTGTCATTCAAAGGCCAGTCTACTGGACAGACTGCTTGTATCTTCTTATCTCCAGAAGTGGTATGTATTGCTGAAGGTTAGTGGACATCAGTGAGGTTGGATGAGGGACCTTCTCATGATGCTGATGGTGATGTATCTGTTGTGTGATGAGATTGTTAATGTAACTCAACTTCTGTTTTAACAGCTGTAAATACCTCTTTGAATATATTGAATATGAAAGGGCACCAATAAGATCAATAAAGATAGGGATGAGCAGAAAGTAGGCATATTATTATCTTAAGCTTCACACAAAGAAAATGTAAATACAAGCGAATTATTTTTAGTGATCTCGAAGCACATTTTTGAAGAAGAGCCAGTTTCGTACCTAGAAGTTTACAGGAATCCATAAAAGCTATAATTTTCATTATAAAAAAAGTCAAGAATTGAAACAGTTGGATAAATAAGTACCCTAATGGACAAAAAAACTCTAATTTGAGGTTGTTTAAAATAACATCTTTTTTTTTTCCTTCACCGTAAGATTTTAAGAAAGAGGGGGTGTCAAGTCACAGAATGATCTTTGTGTGTGTGGCCCAAAGTCAGAGAAGTTGAGAAGAAAACATAGCTAAAATTGCTTATTTTGAGTACTTACATTAAATTAAAGGTCAAAAACGGATGAAAAATAAGTGTGGCATGGATACCCTTTAGTTAAGCACTTTGGGGAAAGCCTTGCTTTATTTTGATTGGAGACCAGATTTCTTCCTACAATCCTGGAGTCTTAAAAGTCCCTGCTGTCCTGTGGGTAGGGTGCAGCTTTCATTTTAGAGCAACTGAAATTCACCTTGCAGAGCAGGAAATGCCCTGCAGGCACAGGGGCCTCTAAGGGCTATAAACCTAGCTGCCACTTTCTATCTGTAGGATGAGTAAGGGGAGCCACTAAGCAAACTGGAGTCACTGTCTACAGCTTTTTAAATAGCCCTATCCTGTGTGGCCCTATAGTAGATGAAGCATCATTAGCATGGACTTGATCCAAGAATGGTTGTGTGTCCTCCCTTTGACTTCAAGGGGATCTGAACACTCCCGTTTCCTCACTGAAGGATTCAGGAACATTTTCAAGATCATATTATTTCTCTGGAGGACAACCAAAGTAAATGGAACTGCAACTCAGCCTAACGGGATGATGCACAGCCCAAGGGTTCAGGTTGAGTACATGGGCAAGAAGCCCAAAAGCAGCCCACTACAGAATAAAGGTCATTGCTTCTGCTGCCAGGGTTTCTACCACATGCCTTAGATCTTTATTTTATTCCTTCAAATAAATAGATAAATTTTGATCAGTGATTTTTGAAAGGAAGAGTATGAATGAACGTCAGCAGCAGTCAAAATTTCCAAAGAGCTATATAAAAGCACAGAAAGAGACACAATCAAATTCTTTGAACACTGGTTAGCTGACAGTTGATAAGATATAGCGACTCATCTGTAAAGAGGGACAAAGACCTGAATCTTGTCCTAATTGTGTGTAGGGAAATTTGGAATGATTTGTGTCAAGTGCAGGGATAATGGGGATAAATGGGGATAATACCATAAATAAATAAATAAATGGATAAACCTTATAAGGAGGTATTGTATCTTTAAAGTGATAATCCAGTTTCTCCACAGAGTAAAAGGAATCAGTACAAATAGCATGAATGCTATTTTTTAAATCACAGCCTATAAAAACATTTTGCCACTAATGCCGAAGCCATGGTTATTTTCTTGCTGGGGACATGCTGCTATCCGTGTGTATTGCTGTCACAAAAATAGTTGCCACTGTTGTAGCTCTACCATCACAAAAGTAGCTTTTTTACTAGCATGCTGTACAGATAGAAAGTGAAATAAGATGACAAACACACATTTTCCAGAAATGATCAGGGAAAGGCCAAACCAATAAATTATCGGTATGCCAATAGGTTAACAACATATACTTCGATGGAAGTGACACTTGAAGTGGACTTACTTTTTTGTTGCAGTTTTAAAACACCTTGATTAAAATGCAACCATTCTGGGAACAGTTATATAGCAGACTCTTCATCCGTAAAGAAAACTATTTTAAAAGTAGTTTCTATTGGAGAGGCAAGCGGAAAGGATTTTATGTATTCAGGCTTCCGTATTATTTTGGCTCTGTCAGTTTGGAGTTCATTTCCTGAACATTTCTACCTTAATGCCTAATGCTGTTGAGTCTTCTGGATTCTTGCCTCAACTCCTGAGTTCAGCTCCATCTTGTGCCATATTGGTGTCTTTTGTGAGTTTAAGAACAACCTCAGGCCAGGCCTCCTTAGCTTTACAAGGATATCTGAATGAGTTTGTGCATGGTATGTAGACATTGCCTGAATCTTTGTGATCATCAGCCCATGATCTGTAAAATAATGATGCTTCATTGCTTCACACACCTCCCTAGTTCACAGAGACGCCTGAAGAAAAACATTGAAGAACCCGTGACTGCCCTCAATTTTAGCATTTATTTAACCTTTTTCCTAGGTCAGTCTTCTGTTATGTGATCATACTTGTATCTTGATCTTCTATATATCATCAATTAAAATAACTGCCAGGAAATAAAACTAGATAGGTTTAATACTTATTCCAGTGCTCAAGTTTTCCTTTTTTTCTTGTTTTTGTTGAGATTTTGATCCTTTTGTGATGTTGATGTATAACCCAGCCTGTGTGCTGCCTGAAGATAAGCGTGATCTAACGCCATCAAAAGACACAGGCAATCAATTTGAAGTTGGTGCTTAACATCTCTTCCGACAGGATATACCTTATACATTACAGCTTCGTATTTCATAGACAGATTTTGCCTTTGGGGATGCAGTAATGTTCAGAAGCTTCTACTGACTTCAGCCCCTGCTGTGCTGGAGTCCCTCATGCTTCAGTGCAGACAGGCCACATCCTAAAGGGCTTATCATCTACAAACACACAAAATAGGAAGAGTCCAAGAGAAAGGAAGCAGAGCTACTGCTTGTTCCGTCAATATGTAATTGGGGTATGGAGATTCAGCGACCTGCCCAAAATCACACAGGAAGTCTCAGGGAAAGCCAAGAATTAAACTTGTGTCTTGAGTTTCAATCCAGTCCTTAAATACAAAAGCATTCTTCCTGCAGCCTGTAAGCAGGCAGAGCTCTGGTTTAGTTCAGTGTGAGTTACATAGGCCTAATGACTTGCAAAGGTGTTCTTAAATTATATGTATCTTTGTTCTTTCCATCAGCCTCACAGAACACATTTCATTTTTTTTGAAATAAGAGATACAGAGAAAGATCTGCCTTTTTGCTCAGAGTCTTAGTGTTCATCTGACCTTTTGCAAAGTTCCTATTTCTCTGTTATGTAATTACACTGGCATACTCCTCCTGCTTGTATCCTCCTGAGTAATATGGTTTACTGATGTTCTTTCCAGTATTTTATTTTTAGAATGTAACTTAAAATTTGCTACTTGGAGCTAATTAAACTTCCGTTTGTTAATTTTCTTTGTCTTCTTTCATGTGATTTTAGTGTAAAGAATGAGATTTCATGTGACTTTAGCGTAGAGAATGAGATTCTCTACTAGAAAATCTAGTAGAGAATGAGATACTCTACTAGTGTAGAGATTTTAGTGTAGAGAATGAGTGAAGCGGGACAAAAGGTGTCTTCAAATATGTAAAAACAGTCGTGAAAATGCAGGTAATAATTCATTCTGCATGTTCACTTAGGGCAGCAGAAGGGAATATGGCCTTAAAGAGCAGCAAGGGAGATTCACTTTAAATTTAGCCGAAATCATCTAACGGTGATGACAATGAAGCACGGGGGCAAACTGCTTGGGGAATGTGTGCCTGCAGGCTTACAGGAACAGCCTTAGTAAACATGTGTCTCCCATGGCTTGGGTTTACTTGATCCTACCTTAAGGCAGAGGGAATAACTGGCTTTTCTACACTCACAGCCTCGTTTTCTGTGGTTTTGTGACAACTTCCTCTCCAGCTCTATTAGATATGTGCATGCTTAATGCCAGGAACTATATAGAAGCCAAAAATAGAGAATAATGTGTTTAATACTAAAATTTTTCCAACATGCCATTATTATTCTGTGGCATTTGTTATTGCCGAAGGCAAAAATATCATGAGTGCGGTGCACAAAGTTTAGTGCCTTATTACACGGCATAATTGTACACGTATGAATTACTGGAGGAGGGAGGTCCTTAGGGAGGTCCTAGGGAGGACTCCTGGGTCCTTACTTGGACACTTCACTGAACTATACCATTATATCGAATTCTGAATGGCTTGAAAATACTCAGAACCTGACCCCAAAATAGCACTCTGAGCCCTCTGCAGAAGGAGGGCCTTGCCTATCATGTCTAACCTCATACAATCTTTCTGTCTAACCACATGGCTTTGACCAGGAAACTAAAACCAAGAATAATGTGACTGCTATTTATGTAGAAGTTTTGCTTTAAACAAACACAGAAGAGTCAAAAAATACTTTCTTTGTCTGGTTTCATGTTGTATCTCATGCGATTATTTTGTATACAGTCGGTGTAATTAAATTCGCAGGCATTTTGTGTTTGCCACTGCTGAACAAGCAGTTCTTTGATTTTTGGGCTGTCAAGATAGAGCAGATAAGAGCAAGCTTCAGACTCAACAGCAAATGTCCTATTGTCCTCTGTCGCAAGGGGCACACATTGCCAAGACCACGTTAAAAATGGTGATCTGGCTTTCATGCTACTTTCCATTCATGACTGATGAAGTTTAGAGAAACATCCAGGTAACTGTGGTTAGGCAGAACTACTTTCTTTAAAAAAGAGAGAGAGAAACTGTACTCATCAAAAACTTCTCTGAAGACATACATCAAGAAAAACAATTCTTCTCTTAGAAGGTTTTTCAAAGTTCTGTTTAAAATTCTGCTAGTAAAAGCATCTGGATTAAGACCTCATAAACATATCCCCTTTGGTTAAGAGGAGAAGATAAGCACTCAGCATAAAGTCTTTGTGAGAAGTGAAGAGTAAGGCCGAAGCTTTAGCTAATGTTTCAAAACACAAACATGAGCTGTACAGATGGTTGCTGGCTAATGACAGTTTAAATTTTGTCTAAGAATTCTTGGCTTACTCAAGAATATTTTTATTAACTTGTAATATTATATATAATATAAAATAAATGTTCCACCTGCTGTACACGTGGTATTAAACCTAATCTTTTCTTAGTGAAGCTGAGACAGTTTGTAATGGTCCTTGTATGCAAAAAATGGAGAGACTGAAGAGTAAAATTGATATGATTTAGGAAAATTAAATCCCTAGATTCTGAATATACATGAGCTTTTCTTTATCTACCACTTACTTTTAAGTCCGAGTAGGGTAGGAACCTTTGACTTCTTACAGGCTGTAAAGCATTTCTGACAGAGAAGTGAGGGAATTGAAAGCAAAATTCTCAACCCAGAGACTTAAGGAAGTGACTCAGACATAGCAGCGTCATTGCTTGAGTTTTGCTGTCTCAGAAGTTTTCTGGAGTTGTGTTGATCTTTGTGTATGAGTAACTTCATGAAAGCACACATTAAATCCGAGCCTGAAACATTGTAACTTAAAGCCAAACATGCAGAGTGAGGTATCAGTGCCTCTGTAATCTTAAAGGGATTGAGAATGAACCTGGGTCTTGCCTCATGTTTCAGAATTATCATCATTATCAATAAGAAGTGCACTTAGCAAATGTTCTTCTTTGTGAGCTGTAGTTATGTGAAATGGAAATCACCATATCCCACTTTTTCTGTGCAATTGATACTTCTCTTCTACATGCCCCATCGAAAAGGATAGCGGATGCAGCACAGACCTCCAAGATCACATCTTTTAATGACTACTTGAGACTCAGTGGATAAGGTGGTCTCCAGTTGCCTAGTCTGCATTGCTTGGATAGAGCTTTGTCTTCAAATCTGCTCTTGGACAGGGTTTATGTGTCTGTGATCTCCTCAGAAACCTGTTATAACAAGCCATTCTAGTAGAAGTTTGTTTCATAGAAAATCTGCAGGGCTGGTGTATGAGTGTCTCATTATGTTTTTTTGTTTTTTTTTTTTAATGTCTGCTTCTGAAAAGAAACTGCAATTCAGACTATTGTTTAATTCAGCCTGAAGATTTTTTTTTTTTCAGACAGAAATACTAAAAATCTGTCTTTGAGCTGGAGGTTTAAAAGGGAGAGTGATTTTCTTTTTTTTTTTTTTGAGGTGAGGGCTAGAGTCAAGTAAGAGAAAAATTGGAAGGAAAGTTCAGGGAGAATAGCCGATGTTAGATTCTGTACTTGTTTTTTCAAGCTTGCGTAATTCAAAACACTTCTGTTTTATAAAATACAACTTCATAAAATCATTAGTGCTTAGCTCCGTCATTTTTTATGTATGATTCCCATGACTTCAAAAGGTTTTCCACCTACAAGTGATACCAGGATGTGGCTGCTAATGAGGAACCAATTGCTTGCAAAAGTTAGAAAAACAATGCATGGAGAAAGAAATGGTTTTATTTTAAACCACATAATTAAAAAAGAAAAAAAAAAGTGAGAGAGGATGATCCAGAACATATGGTCTGGTGATTAGACTAAAGAATGTCAAGCAAAGACGTTCCTGAGTCCTGATCTCCTGAGAGTGAGTGACTCACTGGCTAACCTTGGGCAAATCATTTGACTTCTTTTTGTACCTCAGTCATTCCCACTGGAAAATTAGGTGAAAGGCATGACCTCACTGAAAAACAGATGCTCCATCCGAGCTGAGCTTTTCTAAGAAAACAAATTACTATGCTTGTAGCATATTTTAGCATGTTGCGTCACTTTGTATGTGTCCTGTGGTCAAATACAGTGCAAGAGCTGTACTTTGGCATGTTGTTCAGTTCAAGTGCAGAAATCTATAAATGTCCATAAAAAGACTTTTATTGTTATTGTTATTGTTGTTTTTATAACCAAAAGCTGAGTTCTGCTTGCTATACATGGGGTTGCTTTTCATTTACTCCATTCCTATGCTTGAGACAGGAGTGGAAAATAAATGTTATCAATCAGACTCATTTTTGCATTGATTCAAATGCAAAAAGGAAGTTGATTTAAAGAACTTGTACAGAATTGCCTGGCAACGTATTTTAAGAAAACTTAGAAATATTCAAAGTTCTGTTTTGCTTTCCAGTGCCCCTGGGAAGAAAATAGCTGCAGTTCAGTATACTTTGCCACAATCCAACATAACTCTCATGTGGTCCATATATACCCCCAGAGCTCCTTGGTGCAAAATAATTTTCCCTTTGTGTTTTGATATTTAGAGAGGATTTAAGTTTTAGCTGACTTGTAATAAATGCTTTAGAATATTTCCACTTTACTTCAATGTATGCCCTGGTCACACAAGGTGTAGGAATTCCTGTTGATCCTGTGGACTTTTCTGTTGAGCTGCAATAGATGTTAGTCTTCACTAGGTGCTGGGGGTATAGAGGCTGGGGTAATCCAAGGTTTGCTTTCAGGAATATGGACAGTGCAATAGAACTGGGATTCGGAGTTTGGTGACTGATGTTTGACTCCTGTCGTTTCATGTTTCTGAATCTAAACAATTGGAGCCACGCCAAAAGTCCCTTGCAGGTGATGTTCTGAAATATTTTAAGGCCCAAAGTTTGCAAGTTGCTTTGATATGGTTTTAACAGATTACTGATGTAGTCGCACCTTCTCTTACCTCAAGATGGGAAGGAAGGTTGCTGACAAAGGATCTCACTCGATTTAGATGGTTGGCCTTTTTGCTGTTTGGGAAGAAAACAATTTGCAAGAAGGGCAGCTCTGTTTTGTTTGTGTGAGGGCAAACCCTGCCCCCTCTCCATCTGTTTCTTTTACCATTTTGTGCATTCCTACAGCATAACTTAACTAAACACCATCCTGCTGGTAAAATTATGTCATTTTCACTCAGTGGGAACTGTCAACACCAGTAAGATGCTTCATTAAGAAGAAACCATGAGATGATCTACTAACTCATTCTCGATCAGTCATCATTTTACACAGCTGTTGGGAGCCTTTCTTTCTTTCTTCAAGAAAAAGTTTGAAGCTTGTGGTAATACAAAATGATGTGATGCTAAAATTGGCACCATTTTTCAAAGCTTTCATTATAAGATTTCTGTTCATTATGTCTTAGTTTTTAACCATAGCTTGCACTCAAATTATGCTTACATATAGGTTCCCTGGAAGAATTACCTCTAATCTTTTCAGTTTGACTCTTTTAGAAGGAAGCATCTTTACCAGCAACTGTCGATAATACCTCTATTGTCTTGAGCGCTGTATGGTAGTATTAGCATGTTTGGCAATATTTAGAGATTAGTTAGCTGTGATATTCTGAATTTTGGTCTGTTTTAATAAAAAATGAAAAAGATTTTGTAGAGTCCAAAGTCTGTTGTATATTTTAATCTGTTTTAGTCAGGTCAGAATGTTTTAAAAGCTTGAATTAGGATGGAGAGAGAGGGCTATGATATGAATTAGAATTTTGGGTTCTATAAAATGCTTTGAAAATTTCATTCTCAGTGCTTGTAAATACAAATAAAAAGTTAAGAGAAGTTAGAATACAAATATTCAATGTGCAGAGATACTGAACTCACTAGTGTCACTGATGGTTAATCTAGAAGCTTTAATACTGGCTATCAATCAGAATTGTATATATTTTTTCATCAAACCTCGATTCCCTGTGCTAATTGTTCAAAGAAATTTTAATTCTTTTTATTAAATTAAATAATTTATTAGAATTTTATTAAAATAAATACTTTATTGGAATTAATAATTCTAATTAAGAGGATTAATAAAATTAATTAATTTTAATTTTAATTAATTCGATAATGAGAGATTCACAAATGCTTTGGGAGGCCTCTCCTTAAAAGGATAATATATGCCAGAAAAGTGATTTGTTGTCATCAAGCAGTGGTACAGTGGTCCAATTTAATATAACAAAAGTCCAGGCAGTTAATGAGGTATGTCCTTGGTTTACCCCATTTATTATCATAAAGAAGTGGAGAAGTTACACTGTGCTCTAATTAAAGGTGAATCTGGTATCTTAATGCTTTCCATAAGAAGACCCCATTTGTCTCCTGCGATTTTCCAGAGTACTTCGGCTAGAATGTTCTGTGTTGGGTAGTTTCCTGAGAAGCATTTATTTATTCTTACTTGTTTTGAACTCCAGCTAGACTCTCCAGCTATTTCTGAGAGAGAGATTGATTTGCAACCATCTTATTGGGAAATATTCAGTGTCTATGCTTTAAGTGAAAAGCTTTTAATTTGCTTGCAGGCTTTCTTGTATGTGAGGCACATCCCCTTTTCTGTGTGTATGGAGTGATGAAAAATAGAAGTGCGGTTTCAGGGCACAGTTCGGAAGTGACATTTTGTACAGCTCAAGGCTGGAGGTGCAAATCAGTGGAGCAGAAAGCACTTACTTAGAAAAGACAGAGACATTAATGAAGCTAGAACTAATAAAGTCAGTGAAGGGAGGAGGTTGCACCTACAAAAACTATGTTACAAGTGTCACAGGTAGCAAGGAATCTTATAGACGTCGAAGTTGCACATTCGAAAGCGTTAGCACTAGCAAGACCTGTGCAGATCTGCATTGCCTTAAGTCTTGTTATATGATCATGTTTATGTGGGATCTCTATCCCATACGCTGATGAAAATAGTGAAAAGTGAAGTATAATTAGGCAAGAACGGAAATCTTACAGAGAGTGAGATAGCATCTTAAGTGGGTAGGTGTTGCAGAATGGTATCAGAGGGCATTCAAACACACGTCCTGCACGTCACATTTTTGTAAGGTTCTGAATGGTGCTATGAAATGTTGAGTACTCTGCGAAGTTAATTGCTCAAACTACTGATTGACACCTAAGTATTATTCATAGTCTATGCTGAACATACATTGTATGCTATATAATGTTAATGAGTTCAACTTCTAAGAGCAATCCCACAGCTTTTATTATTAAAGCAGAACTATTTAGTGCCAATTCCAATAACTAGAAGTGAAACCGCTTTTTCAGCAGTAGGATTTTGTTATCCTATTTCACAAATAAGTTATTTATTTCAATGTTATGGTCAGTCTTGAGACATTAGACGCGAATGCATAGATGCAAAAGCATACAGGTTGTCTCAGCGAGTGCTGCTCTGGTGAGACTAGGTTGATTTTGTGTGAATATTCCTGTTTAATTGGTTGGAAATTTATGCATATTTAGGTGCACAGATTTAAGTAAATCACAAGAAACTATCTGAAACTGTTAAACATCTCTGCAAAGCAGTGCAGATCTCATTTAAATAGGTCTGTACCTTACATTCAAGTATTCAAAAAGAGAACAGGAGCTGGTACATGGTAGCTAAGTGCTCTAGTAAGCTCTCTAGTAAGTAGCTCTCTAGTAAGTATATATGGCTAAGGTGTTCTCTAGTAAATGCTTGCTTGAGTTAGCGAAACATTGGTGAAACTTGTTACAAGGAGTTATTTAATGCCTGCAGTAAGTTGTAGTTGTATTAATACTAGGCATACGTCAAGGTTCATTAAAATGTCAGCTGCGCTTGTAGTTCTCTCAGATGTGAGGTGTGACCTGGTGCCATTCACTGCATTAACATGAGTAGTACAAACATGGAGATAACATTGTACAGAAAGAGAGCCAAAAATAACATTATTCTTTGTATTTCCTGAAGACAGTCTTTGTTGATGTGTAAGACTGGTGAAGTTAGAGGCAGCCCCCGTTTGGAAAAGGAGCTACTGATTCATGAAACCCTTAGACCGATGACACTTTCAAAGTGCTGTAGGTTAGAAGTGGTGCACTGATTATTGGGATTCTATCAGAGGAATGTGGCTTTTTGAAATAATAATCATACAAAGGTATTATTTTGTTCAACACCAACATTTTGCTTAAATAAAGAAAAGCAGAGGTTGTAATCTCTTCAGCAAGCAACTGTTTACATCAATTTTTACATCAATTTTCAGACTGAAACTTGATGCGTGCCCACTGATATTCAGCTGAGTCTGAAGATAATAAAGGTAGCAGAATCTGGCCCATATATGATAAGTATTTTCAAAAGAAAGTATTGGCAAAAATAATCCAAAACCTTGCATATAAAATATGTTGGTAATTAGGAATGCAATCAGTATAAAATTTTGATTCATTATGTTCTTGCAGCAAATGTGTTCATGAATTTAACAATGCAGCATTACAATAGCAGACAGTAACAGAGAAAGAGGTTTTAATTAGTTTTACTCTCATCAGTATTAAACTGGGCTGCTTTAATAAAATCTTATTAGTATTTATTACACCGCAGGGTCTTTTTCGAAGAGGAGCTGCATTTGAATTATACTGTTGAAAGTGTGCATGTGCAGAGACAAGTGTAAAAAAAGAAGTCTTTCTTCATTCTCCTTCCCACCTCTCCTCTGGTGGGGATTTAGTAGCTGCAGAAGTAAGACTGTTCCCATGCATAGTCATCGCTAGCAGAAGCAGGAATGGTCTTCTTGTCTTGATCAAGGTCTTCTTGTCTTCTGCAGTTCCATCCTGCAGCAGCTGGATGACCCAGCATCAGCAGATGGTAACTTGAGTAGCTTGGCTACTCTCTCAAGACAGAAACTCTCATCTAAGGTCTGCTGCAGTTTTAACACTAATTTTTGGTCAGGGAGCTGGGCTATTTCCTAATCTCAGATATTGCTAGACAACAGATGCTACCCTGATCTTTTTCTTCTTGACTTCTCCCCCAACACGGGTCAAAACAAAATAACAGAAAGTATATATAAAACAAATAGGCTTTACTGATGTTCTGCTTTTCTGGCCTTCATTGTAGGTACTATTATTATTATTACTGTTGCCATGGCTATTACTAGGAATATCAGTGTATTATATCCTACCATCAGTGTTCTTGCTTTTGTCACCTTCCAGCTAGTCTACAGCAGTTACAGCTAAACATGAAGTCTATAGTACATGGAAGGCTTTCAGATATTGCAGAACAGTTTGCATGTTTTCAGCCTCACAGGCATGTGTGGGACATAAGATTTATTTCTATGCAGTGTCTTTTATGGGTGGTCTCTGTCCTTATCGCTAAAGTGTTTATGCTCTAACCCTGCATGTCTGGCTAATCATCTGCTGGCCTTGGCTGAAGGAGATGAATGAAAATGTCCAGCTGGACCCTTCTGCAGCTTGGAGCTCATTCATACCCTTCTACCCCTTGGATAAAGTTGGCTGTGACATAATGCAATATGAGAGTGGAAATTAAAGTTAACCAAGTGAACAAAGTGTGTTGCCTGCAATCTATTGTTGTTGCCCACAGACTAGAGAAGGTAGGGACCACTTCTCTACCATAAATGCTGTTGTCACCTTTATAGGAGCTGATCTGGCACCAGAATAAACCCTGCTAGGTACTAAGCGTTCACATGAATTTCATCATCTGCTACTTTGTGTGCACATTTGTGTTATGTAATAAAAATATTTAATACTGTGTATATTTAAAAGTAAAATCCCAGAGGACTAAAACTTTAGTCAAAATTACAATAAAAAGAAAATCTAATGCAAAATAAGACAAACTGGCATACATGGAAGAGACTACGTGACAAGTTTATTCTCACTGATATATTGCAGAGATATATTGCATCCTTCAGGACGCTTACAGTATAAGAACTTCATACAGTTTGACTTGTCATGTAGGTACTTATTCCATAAACGTTAGCATTTACATACATTTAGAAAGATATTGTCACACCTTTCTGCACAGTCACCAAATGCTTTTATATTAGTCTTTCTTGCTACAGATGATTTGCAAAACAATAAGAACTAATTTAAAGATTAACAAAAATGGACACAGTTGACTTTAGTTTTCATCATGTTTAAATCAGCACAGTTTCATGAAATGCCACCCGATGGGATTACTTCACTGCTACATGTAGTGGTGTAAATATGCAGAGCTCTTTTGTCGTCCATCAGAGAGACCGCATTTCAAGTGGCCTGCTTTGCATTTCTGTTAGAAGGAGTTGCACAATTCATTATACCTTGACTATAAGTCGAGCTGGTAAATTCCATTCAGGATAGCAGTATCATTTTATTTACCTATTTCATTCCTGCAGGACACTTGCTTGGACTTTCCCATGATGACTCCAAATTCTGCGAGGAGAACTTTGGCTCCATGGAAGACAAGCGCTTGATGTCCTCCATTCTCACTAGCATTGATGCTTCCAAACCCTGGTCGAAATGCACTTCAGCAACTATAACAGAATTTTTTGATGACGGTCATGGTATGTATTATCACTCCTGGAATAAGCTACATGTCTGTGTTTGCGTGAACCATTTTGGGAATATTAACGTCTTATACCAGCTTTTTCATTCCATGCCCATCTTCAGGATGATTTTGGAGGTGCTTACAGAAAAAGTCAGTGGTCTCAAAGACTGACAAAGGCTTTGTGTGGTTGCATACAAAAGAAAAGAGAAGAGTTAATATAGTGCATATTGGCAAAAATTTGGTTGGGAACAAACTTTTTTAAAAGCCTGAAATTAGTTTAGTGTTTCCAAGTGCCCCAGAAATAAATTCTGAAAGTACTTTAAAAAGAGGACGCAGGGAAATGCTTTGGTTCCTCACTGAAGTTAAAGTGGGTGTTATGATCTCCTTAGTGTTAACTACACATATGAGCAGAGTGTATGCCTGTAATTCTTACTACCATTAATGACATTTATTATTTTTATAAGTACTAGAGGGGCCATAAGCAAGAATTAGTGTCCTCTGTGACAAAAGACTTCTTCTGTCCAGAAGCCTAACTCCTAGGTCTTTAAAGTAATATTTGTAAAATATGTCCTTTATTCTTTCGAGAATAAATGCAAAACTTTCATTTTCCAAAAAGTTAATAATAAAACATAGTCTGCACTTCTAAATGATTTTTTAAGTCTTCATTGTGCTCCCAAAGCAACTGCAGTTCTTAAACAAGCCATTCAAATTCCAAAATGCTGAGATAAAAATGACATAATTGACTGAATAGACCAAGTTGTTATGGTAACTGAAATACTTATGGATAAAAAGTATGGTATGCCAGCTGAATGTAAAGGGTTTTTTTGCTTTTAAATATTTTGCTGGCTAATTTCAGTGATCTCCAAAATATTTTCTCCTATATTCTTGTATCTGGAGAATTACTTCATTTTTTTTTCTTTCAATTTTATTAGGCCCATTAATCTGTGCTGTCCTATTTTATGGTCCATATTGCTCTGGCATTGACTTTAGCAAGTTGGTTTCCACATGTGTAAGAGATCTGTCCCTTTTGAGCTCAGTTACATTCATTGCCTTTGGTCTCACCTGGGAGTTTCACAGCATATGCTCTCTCGGGTGAGAAGGGCACCTCAGTGGCCATCCCTGTATCACCTCTTAGAGCAGGAAACTCTGGGCCTCAGTTCCTACTTTGTTCTTCTCCTGCGGGAAGGTGCAAAAGGTTTTTGTTTCCTCCGCTTTTCATGTGATCTGACTTCTTGGCTGTACTGTGCATCCAGCCAGCCACTTTCCCAATGACAAAGAACGTGAAGACAAAATCTCTGCCACCCGCCTCATCTTTGGATTGTGTGTACTGAGACATACTTGAAACCTGGGCCTTTACCCGTGAGCTGGTCCCTGTCGCTCCAGAAGGAGGAGCTGTAACAGTCAAACCTACGGGTGTGCAGTCAGTCTAGACCTACAGACGTCTAGAAATAGGAATTCTGTGATTTCTTTTTCCAGTAGAAGTAGGCAACAGCTTGAAATCTTTTGGAGTCACGGCATAGTGTTCTTGTTGAGAATGAGTGTTGCCTTCCTGTATGAGTTTATTCATATTGAAGAAGTCTTTTTTTTTATATTGCACATAGGGAGCTTAGGATCTATGAGTTTGTTAAGAGATGGATGGGAGTGCGTTTCTATTTCTGATACTGATGAGTAGTTATCCTTCAGGCATATAGTCTAGTAAAGTTATTAACACAATAAAAAAATCATAGAAAAAATAAGCCTGCAGTTTTACCTGGGAATCAGTTTTATTATTGAGTCTATCGGTGTGACACCAGGAAGATAATGTTTGGGGAATGTGTTTTCTTGATAGGTCAGACCTTCAGAGACCTATTTTCAAAGTAGAATTCTGGCTTTTCTGTGAAGTTTATCATTTTTCAGTACCTATTTAGGTTAAAGATTGGTCTTAACAGAACATAAACAATCTCCATGAAACCAAACAAATAGGAAAGTCACTGTTTTAAAAAGTAGTTTCCCATTTTATAAATCTGGAAAGTGGTGTTAGAGAAGGGATTCATCTGATTAAACATGGGTATTTATTATGTAGATAGCTACACCTCAACTGGGTGTTTAAATTTTCATCACAGTGAGGAGTTGTCTAATCAATGGCATCAATTATATGTTTGTTCCTATGAGTTGCATCAGTGGTGCTGAATTACACTATACAGTGCTTGTACTGTCCAGTGAAAACTCTGAGAGCTGACTGAACCGCAGACATTGGCATTACATGCAGCTAAAGTGAGATAAACAGATCCCGATGTAAACGTCTCATGCAGCTCTGGGGAAGATCAGGGTACTGATTCCCTGGATCCTGTCACCCGATCTGAAAAGTATAATCATTATCACGATGATTTCACCATGAGATTTACAGTCGTGTGTTGACCTCACTCAGCAGTTTGACATTTAGGAAGAAAAAATTCAGTTAGTGTCCAGAAGGCAGGTGAGATTTATTTTCATCTGCTTTTAGCCTGCTCTTCCCTAAGGTACTAATTGCCCTTATTATCATGTCAGCCGCTAGCCTGCGATATGATTTCTTGCCATTTATTGTGTTTAATCAATGTGCTTGGTGCTCTGTGTATTCTGAAAAATAAGCCTATTCCTATTTTAATTAATATATAACCTCCTTATCTGCTTCCTGCACAGATTTTATGCTGCCTGTTCTTCCAGGGCATATTGCGCACAACACTGAGGAGGCATAATGAGGTGGCACCATTAGCACCATCGTTAGGCAAGAACGTTGCTCTTTTTCAGGGTGCACAGATGTTCCTTGGGACTCAGGACCAATAATAGGATTAGCAGCATATACCTGCTCTACATACTGTAGTGAAGTGAAGCCCTTTCTGCCCTCTCAAGTAGGGAACCCAGGGCAAACCTCCAGCTCTTACCTCCACGTTCTCTGACCATTGCAAAGAAGGAGGTTAGACCAGCTGGTGGTAGAAACACCTGCACTTCACTGGAACTTGTCTAAACAGAAATTACCACTGTTGCTATCTATAAATGCAAAGAGTTTTTTTTTCAGTGGCTAAGCCTTAGGGGCTTTTCCTATCTTCAGTTTCGAATTTATCACGTGAGATGAACTGGAATGTATGGCTTTGTAGTGTGTGTGTTTTCTCAGAGCAGTATCAGTTAAGAGCAGTATAAGTTAAGGAGAACCTTGAAACTCACTCCACCTCTGTCCGGGGCAAGGGAAATACTGTATTTGTGACATATGGTTCTAAAACATATTTACTGTTTAGGGATGAAAAATATCCATATGGGTGTTAACTAATGCCTGACAATTCAAGTATATACAATTTTTTTTCCTCTTTTTTTATATTCAGAGTTTGTATCATGTCAATTAGGGTAGAACATAATGATGGGTGGCAGAGCATTTGTCTGTAGAAACTACATGGCCACAAACTGAAGCACCAAAAGTTCCACAGGAACTTGAGGAAAATTTTTTTAACAGTGAGGGTGACAGAGCACTAGAACAGGCTGCCCAGAGAGGTTGTGGAGTCTCCTTCTCTGGAGATCTTCCAAACCCACTTGGACGCAGTCCTGTGCCACGTGCTCTAGGTGACCCTGCGTGTGCAGGGGGGTTGGACTAGATGATCTCTAGAGGTCCCTTCCAACCTTAAGCATTCTGTGATTCTGTGATTCTATTCTATGTGTTACTGTCGTGTTTCAAAATACTGAATAGTAGTTGCACTGTGGGAATTTGATAAACACTGCACTATTTACTAGAAGTGTGTACCTCCAAAAGTTGACGTGGTAGTGTCATCTTGTCATTAACCCACTATTACTCCAGCCTCTTCCTTCAAACAAAGTTTATGAAGTAGAAGAGCATAATCTGTCTCTGTTTTCATAGATGTATTTTTGACAGAAACTGTTGCCAATTATTTCCTTCTCAGAAACCCAGGAAATCTACTTTATAGAAAACGTCTGTGCTTCCTCACTTTTTACCATGTTTTTGTAATATTTTACACTATGTAGAGCTTTGAACAGTAGGGTATTTTTAATTATCTTTATCTCATTGCAGTCATCTCATCAGTTAGCATTGGCACACCTTGTATTCATTAAAAAAGTCAGCATAATACAGATTAAAGATAAAAGCAGGGTAAATCAAGGTCAACAAAGGACAGATGAAACAAGTTTAACAAAGTAGAGAGTTTTTAGTAGTAAGTGATGATTCAGAAAGGATTTTTGGCTAAATATAGCTAATCAGCCTTCATCTTTAGAGGAAAAAAATGAGGTTACAGTAAATGTGTGTTCTGAAGGGCAAACACAAACCATTGTTTGAGTAATGGGGCGTTTGGTTGTTTAAATGCACTGCCATAGCTTGTACCTCTATTCTACTTGGCTGTGGTAAGATTTTTACAGTGAGCCTTTTTTACCCATGATCCATCTGAAGAATACTGGCATGAGTTGCAAAGTGTGATAAATTGTAGTAAATTATTTTGGATAAGGATAAGTGAAGCTTTCCCAGACTACATAACCCTTTCCTGGGGTGTAAAAGAGGTTATGCTGAATAAATAATTCTGTATGTCAACAAGTAAGGTTTTCAGTCGTGAAAAAAAAAACTTTTCAGTAGATTCTTTTAAAGAATCTGAATGTGAATTCTCATTTTTAGAATGTGTAGCAGACAAACTATAAGTTCTGCATTATTTTTCAACACATTTTCTTCTATGATTTATGTATATGATCTTTATTCTTTTTTTTTTTCTGTTTTTAATGCAATGTGTAGCACTATTCAAAATAACTCCAAAGTAGTAGTATCTTTCCTTACAAGGGAACCCAGCAGAGATTTACCACAAACATTAACTTTGATATACAGCTTTTATTTTTCCTTTGATCCATTTTTTTTCCTGTTTTATAAGGGTCTCATTGGATACAATTCAAGGGTGTGGTGTGTGGGTTTTTTTTTTTTTTTGGTTATTTTTCTCTGTGATTTTTTTCTGGCTTCCCAGAAACTTTACCATTTCAAAAGCACTGGCTCAAAATTCAAGCGATGGCTTTGTTTACTTTGCCACGCGTCCTGATCATTTCTTAAATGACAAATTGATAAAGAGGCTGGAGTGTGCTCAGAGTTGATCTGAGTAAAGGAAACAGAATGGAAGGCTGAAGGGATGTGAGTAAAATTCTTTTCCAGCCTTGGACTGGAAATAAATAGCTTGACACTGGGGACGCTGCTGAGAGAACAAAGTTGCAATCATGCGCCTTCATCCAGAAGTTGATGATACCTCAGGGAGTCTTTCTGTGAGCATTAGTGTCCTCTGAATGAGGTTCACAGCCATTACCAGCCTGCCTAACTCAAATGACGAATTTGCAGCACTGCAGAGAAACCTCGGAGCACTGAGTGATAACATGTTGTGTGGCTCTTCCAGGCAACTGCTTGCTGGACCAACCAAGAAAGCAGATCCTGGGCCCCGAGGAGCTCCCAGGACAGACTTACGATGCCATTCGCCAGTGCAAGCTGGCCTTCGGAGCCGAGTACACGGTGTGTCCCGGTATGGACGTGTGCTCTCGCCTCTGGTGTGCCGTGGTCCGCCAGGGCCAGATGGTCTGTCTGACTAAGAAGCTGCCTGCCGTGGAGGGGACACCCTGTGGGAAAGGGAGGATCTGCCTCCAGGGAAAATGCGTTGACAAAACCAAGAAGAAGTACTACTCGGTAAGTCGCCTGCTGTGACCCTAGGGAATTTCAGAAGGCATAATCCTGAAAGGCAGCGATTTACGTGGGAGTGAAAGGGTTTTGACAATGTCGATCCTAAGAGTTGCTTTATTTTTTAACATGTTGGCACTTTATTAGTGAGGGATATAGGGAAAACACTGCTGAATTTGAGGATGATTTCTTTTTCTTGAAGCATGAAAGCCTTCATTCCTGGCAAAGGGGGAGGAAGATTTACCCATTCAGGATCTCCAACAAAATAGGAGAAGAGTTCAAATCAATTTGTAGCACCTTTATTTTTAACAAATAACCTTCTTTTTCACGCAACACTTGTAAAAAACACTTGTTCTATTTAGGGAGTCAAATTAACAGAGTTGCAAACTCTACCTGATGACTCCATTTCTAGACAGTATTCCTGGAATGTTAACCTCTTGGTTCAGCAGCAGCTTCACTCTTCCTGCCAAACCTCTTCGTGTTATGCCTTCATTTCCTAAATTCTATCCTTTGTGTTTACAAAAGAGAAAAATAGATGCAATAACCTAATCTTGGATGACCGCTAATGTAATTTGGGCAGATGATTGACTTGGTGAAACTGTGGATATCAGCTCATATTTGTAGTGTGTGTGTGAAGTAGGCCTTTGGAAACAAAACTCACTAACATAAGAGATTGAACTCTGTTCCTTCAGAATGGGGATTGGGGTATGGTTACAAATCCTCGCATAAATTGGTTGGATTGTGATTAGGTCTCATAATACAGAACATGGAATTTCTATCAGCTAGTTTAAGTGGGCCTTTTGATGGGATAGCAAAAAATGATAAGGTGTATATGAGAATATAGTTAGTATTTCTAGCGAGGTGTGTACTTTTTGGGAAATATGCTGAAGTTGGCTGTGCAGAAAGAAGCCTAGTATTGCCGTAGCCTTGTGTGCACGATGCCATGTAACATGTCATGAATGCGCAGAAAAGTCTCCTCAGATGGAGCTGCTTTTTGTCTCTGATAAAGGGAATTTTCCCCCATTGAAGAAAACACGTATTTGAAATTTATTTGTTTGCTCTTATTCACATTAACATTTGGATGATGCTCTTACTTCCCTCTGTCCTGTTTGCTTCAGGCTTCCAACCATGGTAACTGGGGGTCCTGGGGACCATGGGGACAGTGTTCCCGGACCTGTGGAGGAGGAGTTCAGTTTGCTTATCGTCACTGCAACAACCCAGCTCCCAGGAACAACGGCAGGTACTGCACTGGCAAGAGGGCCATCTATCGCTCCTGCAACGTCACACCTTGCCCAGCAAATGGTATGTTGCATAGCTGCCAAAGTACCTCTGTGCTCCAGCCTGTGTGTGTCTAGACAAAAAATATGATCATCTACTGAGTTGGGTATAGTTTTTCCAACACATAATAAGAATTACTTACCACGGCAAGATGTTCAACATTAATACAATACCATAATTCTTCCCCAACTCCAACTCAGACCCCAAACAAAAAGGATGGATATTCCAGTGAAAACAAACTTCACACTTGAAAAAGGAACGGCAAGGCACACTGCAATCATTGAATTCTTATTATGTTTAGGGAAGATTTCCAAGTTTAAATAGTTAAATGATTCAAAGGCCTGTTAGGTAACAAAGTGGAGAAATAATATGACTTAAAAGTTATGGTAAAGCAAATCAAAAAATGGAATAATAGGTAGACGTAATGATGTTTGCAGCATGTTCTGAAATGATCACTAATTATACAAATAATTCTACAGCTAAATCTTTCCGACAAGAGCAGTGTGAAGCAAGGAATGGCTATCAATCTGATGCAAAGGGTGTGAAAACATTTGTTGAATGGGTCCCCAAGTATGCTGGAGTACTTCCTGGAGATGTTTGCAAGCTCACCTGCCGAGCCAAAGGAACTGGCTATTACGTGGTGTTTTCTCAAAAGGTAATGGGGTCTTCAGTTATGATTTCAGGTCTCGATTTACAAGTCTCCTATGCCTTAGAAAGCTTTCCAGGTATATACTACACATAACTGTATACTAAGTTGTATACTAAACAATTTAATCATATAATCCAAAGACTTAACTGTATATATACAGATATCAAACCAGATGTGCTGGTTTGATCCACTGGTTATAAATTAGGACCAGAACTGGTCTCTATATTAGGTATGCTTTTCCACATCTAAATTTGTGGGTTCATAATAATATGTGCTTATTAGTGTACCCTGCACTAATTTTCCAGTAGTGAATAAGGGAAAGCATTTCTGCCTGGGGAATCATTTGTGACTCTAGGGTTTTATAGAGGAGGGAGAATAAGTTAAAAATCAATATTACCCTGATTTCTGTTATAGGAATCTAGAGTAACTCATGTGAAGCCAATTTATGTGGTTAGCTTATGATACATGAGATGCAACTCAAACTGAAATGGCTCCCACACTTGCTCTTGCAATTTTCTTCCTCTAAATGTTATGAGGATGTGGTAACTGGTATGTGAACTGAAATGTTCAAATGAAAGGCTGTCTACTGTTATAACTATTATTAAGAAGTTATGAAATAATCTTTAAAAGTAGACTTATTTTAGTGGTAGAGTTATCTGTCATTACTTTCAGTCCTACCACTAAATTTGGGCTGCTTTGGTGCTAGGAGTGTTAAAGCAACATAATCTTGGCTGCCAAGCTCTGTGCTGGTATTCGTCTGGCTAAACACCAAGTAAGCACAAATTCATTAAATGAATTCTTACCTACAATGGACTGAAATACCATTTTAGAAATGCTCTGTGTATTTGTTCATCTATAGCATATTTTTTAAATGACTTGCCGCCTTTGATATTGGTTATATAAATATTTGTTAATCAATCAGATTCACAAAAGCAATTTTTTTCCATAGCAGTTTTAACTAACGGCCACCTGACTCCCTAGGTAGCTGATGGAACTGAATGCAGGCCGTACAGTAACTCAGTCTGTGTCCGGGGAAAATGCATCCGAACTGGTTGTGACGGCATCATTGGTTCAAAGCTCCAGTATGATAAGTGTGGTATTTGCGGAGGAGACAACTCCAGCTGCACAAAAGTCATGGGAACCTTTACCAAAAAGAGGTATTGATCTTGACTACTAGTGCATGTATGTTGCTGAGCAGTTCGTAACTCATCTCATGTGACTTCTTTCTAAATGCAATTTATTTTACATTTTATTTTAAATCAAGAAAGGCAGTCAAAACAAACTGCTTTGCCTCTGCACTTTCCAGATATGTAAATTTGGCCTCTTGACAACATCCTGTCACTGGAAAATAATCACATGGTAAAATGCTGTACCAAATTAATTTCTGACACAGGGTACAGGTGAGCACCCAATAACATGAGTCTGTCTGGAACAAGTCACAGCATCTTGTGCTGTTCACTAACCTTGCAGTGTCACATCGTTTATGGTTTCTGGAGGAGAGAGGAAAGGGAAGAGAAGGATGATTCAGGAAGTTATTGAGTACAGAATAATCTGGGAATATGTGAAACTCTGCATTTGCTAAATGGTGCTGTATTAGTATATCACCCACTGAGAATATCTTTCATCATCTGTCTTTGAAAAGGAATATGTCACCTCATTTAGTGACACAGATTACCTATGCAAACAGTGGAGAGAAGCAGGCAGCATTAGAGCATGGCTATACTCTTTGACAGTAGGTGAGAGGAATTAATACCCTAAAAATACCTTTTCACGCTACTTACTTAATACACATGGAGCTTAGATGACTAGATGGGATGGAGGAAATATGCAAAGGCTTAAACATGGTGTTTTCTTCTGTATCTCTTTGTACTTACTGTCATCAGATCAATCCCCAGGTGGATTTTTCTCTTTTTTCAGTTAAAATATTTATATTTCATAGGAATATTTTACTGTCAGAAGTTCAGTTTTTAAACATAATAAAACTTAATACCACCCTGCAATATATGCCGTCCATATTCCATAGCAGAAGTAAACTTCATAGCTAGATTACTAATGTCAAGTAAGTCTACCTGCTGTCTGAATTCTTATTTCACTCCCTCTTCACTTCTTTAGGCTTAAAGATAAATAAGGATTTCCTTTATTATCATTTATGTAGAATCAGTGGTCTTGTAGAACTGTGATGATCTGTGATGAAACTTTCAGCTGATGATTTCTACTCTGTATCTTGTGCCTAATTAGTGTACCATCTTCAAAAAAGTACTTTACCTTAATTTAGTTTTATATTTTCCAAAAGCTTATAGCATATTGAAAACTTACCAGAAGTTGAAATCTAACTCTTGAAATGACCTTGCATTTCTGTGCATTTTGGTACACTGACTAACTATAGTCAAAACTGGCACTGAGAATAAATTTGCCCTAAAAATAAACATAATTAATTTTCTTCCTGAAAAATCAGTGATTACTTACCTAAGGATGCCAAAACACCTCTGCCAAAAGAAATGATTTTCTATCCAATTCAGTAATTATATAAACCAAATGTTTTTCAAAGTGTAAATATTGAAATGCCTGAGATGTCTAAATAAAGAAGACAGGCGAGATAGACCTCATGTGCTTCAGTAATGATCCTTGTGGGGGAATCTAGGCTCCAGCAAATATGCTAAGAGACCTTGGTGGACTTCTGTGAGGGCTAATCTATAGCAGAGATGCACCTGGAAATGGTGAGATTCTGTTATAATTATTCTCATCATTTTTCCTCAAAATATGGCTTTAACTGAAATGAGACTAGCCAGAGAGTAAAATATTCTTTATTGTGTGACTGGATTTGACCTTACCGCTGTCCCATTTAAAAAGCTGTCCCTTTCAAAAAGGCCCATATAAATCAAACTGTGAGTAAAAATGTGTTTTGATTTGGTTTAGATTAAATTTTGGAATGAAAATGTTTGTTTTTTACTGAGAATATTGATTGAGATCAATTCATTTAGGCAAATGTTTGATGTTAAAATAAAACTCTTTCCCAGAATAATATCTTTTTATTTATTGTCCATTAAGTATTTTTGCCTACAAAAGAGCCATGGCCGTAGTAATATTATCTCTTGTCCACTATAAAATAGCATCACCCCTGCATTGCTGACTGTTATAATGGGAACTATACTGACCTGTATGTTAAATTTAACTAGTATTTTCTATTGCAGACAATTGGGAGAATGCCATTTGTTTGCTGGGTTTTTTTTCTTTTAAAACAATCAGAAAATCTTCCCCAAAAACTGTTTGCTAAGAACTTTTTTTTAAAGTCTGTGAAGTTAAATTGTCAAAAGTTGGCAATTGCTGCTTCTTTGTGCACATAGTGTTTTACAATTGGTAACTGTGATTACTATTTTTTATGCACAACACCTGAATTCTCTAGCATCTCCTTTAACTTTTTAATGTTTTTACAGAAAATTTAAAGAAAAAATAGTCAAGTTAAATCCAATAACTTTCTTGAGACAGTGAAAGTTCTAGCATGCCTGCAGGTTTTCTAAGGTTTATCATTTTCAGTGGGAAAGTTAAGCACCTTTTTCTGAATCTGAATTAAAGTACTTTGTAAGAAGAAACTGAGAAGGCTCTGTAATGGTATAGGTTAAACATTTGGTTACACCTTTTACTAGACACTTAGCAATTAATCTTTTGCTTTATGAATTCTGGAGTAAACAATTTTTTTCTTGGTCATCAAGATCATTTTTAAATATTCCCAAGATGTTTCTCTCCAGCTGTTACTCTGCTCATGCTTTCCTTCATCATCATTATAGCAAAGACAGCAAAGAACAGCTGTGACCAATGCATATCTTATTGCTGTCTTTGGCAAGCAGAGCGTGCATCATATTTCATATCTCCCACCCTTTGCTGAAATATATAAACTATCAGCTATTATTCATTCCTCTTGTATCTGACTCATATAAAATTATTACTAAAGATTAAGCAATTTGAACTAAGTGCAGTAGGAAGTTCTTCAAGAACATGAAGAACAAAACAAAAGACATAAGGAAACCTGGTTAAATTAATCTTAGATGAG
The DNA here is from genome assembly GCF_059628265.1 of Tinamus guttatus. NCBI lineage: Eukaryota > Metazoa > Chordata > Aves > Tinamiformes > Tinamidae > Tinamus > Tinamus guttatus. The sequence continues at coordinate 2,301,102 of NW_028288881.1, read as the reverse complement.
CCTCAAGACAGATGGATTCAGGGACTGAACTAAACCAGAGCAAGATGTGTCTTACCAGTAACTTCATTAGACTTTGAAGTTTGTTTCACGCACTAACTACTGAATACTTTTTTTTCCTCCTCATTCAGTAAGGGCTACACAGACATAGTGAAAATCCCAGAAGGGGCAACTCACATCAAAGTTCGGCAGTTCAAGATTAAGGACCAGAGCAGGTTCACTGCATACCTGGCCCTGAAAAAGAAAAATGGTGAGTACCTGATAAATGGGAAATATATGATCTCCACTTCGGAAACTATCATTGACATCAACGGGACTGTCATGAACTATAGTGGCTGGAGTCACAGAGATGATTTCTTGCATGCAATGGGACATTCTGCCACGAAAGAGATTCTTATTGTGCAGATACTTGCAACTGACCCAACTCAACCAGTGGATGTCCGTTATAGTTTCTTTGTGCCAAAGAAGCAAGGGCAAATGACTAATTCTGTCACCAGCAATGGCAGCATCAACAAAGTAACTCCGCAGCTCATGCAGCCACGGTGGGTTACGGGACCATGGCTTTCTTGTTCTCGAACATGCGACACAGGATGGCACACCAGAACTGTCCAGTGCAAAGATGGGCATGGAAAATTAGCTAAAGGATGTCTCCTCTCACAACGACCATCGGCATTTAAACAGTGCTTGCTAAAAAAGTGTTAACCTGTGGTTGTGATCTTCTTTAAAAGAGATTTGATTAAGCCATCATTGACATACTGGTATTAGGTCTGCCCAGTCAGAGAGAAGCAAGGCTTCAAAGTACTTACATACAGTCTCAAATTATGGGCAGAATCTGCCTATTTGGACCAAATGAAGATGTGCACTGCTTTAAATAATAGTAGAGTGATCTTGATGATACGTCAAAAAACTAAGCAGGAAAGTTATAAGCCCTCTGTGTCTGCAAAAATATAAAACAAAGGAAAAAAAAAAGAAGAAAAACTGGTGAATGGAGGATCCTTGGATATTTGAAGGTTACAGAATCATCTCCCCTTTTTCACCTACCTCTAATACAGTATGTCCTTAGAAAGCGTCACACGTATCCATGATACCACAGTAGCTTATTTTATACTGTTTTGTAAATATCTTTCATTTGGTATGTCACTTTATATCACTGGTTCTATTAAAAAAGTCAAAAAGCAAACTATATAAGCAAAATGATTGACCAAAGTATATCTGCAGCCTTTGGACTTGGTCCGTTCTTCAGAAATGGCTGCAGATGTTTTACTGGAAAATGAAAAGCTTGCTGCTGTTTTTAAAAAGTAATACTCTCTTTGTTTTTTGACAACAGGAAGTGCATTTACATTCTAGGAATTTCCTGACAGCAGAGCATAACCCTATGACAATGTGTTTCTACCAAGAAATTTGCAAAAGGAGCATTGCAGCAGCTTTTGGACAAGGGTCCCCAAGTGTGCGTTGCTCACATAACAGTACCATGAGCAACTCCTGACTGTATGTATGTCAGACTTGTATAGGAGGAGGCTTTTGGCTGCTTAGGAGGAATTTGGGTACACTTCGCTCGTGTAAACATTTCATTCCTTCTGAGCTTGTCACGCCTTGGGGACTTTCTTGCAAATGAATGATAGCTGCTAGCTCCTTCTTTCCATAAAACAAAAGCGTACTGTATTTTATAGAAACAAGTTAGAGAACCAAAAATTACAGGTAAGATAACCAAGTGTCTTCTAACTCAGATATTCTGAGGCTGTGTTCAACTGCTTTCTCTGTTATTTTCTCTATGGCTTCCACCTTGAATCTAACAATGTATAATGCACCTACCCTTTCAAGAGGCTATAAAGGTCAAAAAAGCACAGCAAGCAGTTAATATTTTGTCACTGTTTTATCCATCATGTCTAACCATGGTATTGATCCTACCAGCAACTGTTTGTCACTATTTGTCTTCTGGGTTTTGTTTGTTTGTTCTAAGCTCTAGAAGTCATTCAAGTTTTGTTTATGTACCACATAAGGGAGGATCGGGAGACACTAAGAAGTCAAGCCACAGCAGGATGCGGAGGACTTACTTACCCAATATCAATAAGACTGTTTCCACAGTACAGGCATAGCTGTGGTGTGGTTTTTTTCTTTCTTTCTTTCTTTTTTGGGCGACAGCTTCTGAATCCCATTATTGCCTGGCAGAAGATCTGTGACAGAGGAAGTTCATCTCACCATACTCAGGTAGCAGGTGGAGGCCTGATAGGACCCCTACCAAAATTGCTTCCTTTCATTTCAGCAGGTTTTGAAATAAGCCCTAGAAAAACAGCTTTTAAAGTAAATGTGTGTAACACATTGCTGAAACTGCAAACCTGTATTTGATTCCCCAGATTATCCACCTCGCAGAATATGAGGCTATAGGAGGATTTTCAGATAATCCTCACAGCTGCAACTGAACACCTCTGGGTCTTTTCAAAAATCCCAGTTGTGAAGTCAGGAAAAAACTTGTTGGATTGTGTAGCCAAAAAGGGCAGATTTCACTCCAGGCTGATGCAAACATGTTTTTGCAACTGGGGTGTGTTTTTATGAACTCTAGAAAGCATGTGATGATTTCAAAATAGCCGAGCATTTCTCCATCTTCAAGAGTGAAACCTGGAGAAGGATCTATTTTTGTACTGTATTCTAAGTAAACAATAATAGGGACAAGTCCTCCTAGCTTGTCAAAATGAGCTTCAAAGGAATGTTACTTGTCATCTTAAGCTTTCACAACAGTATGCCTTCTTGTCAGGCATAGTCCTATGCAAAACTGTGGATCTTGAGGGAATTTCCCCAGTTAGTCACTGATCCCACCCTCACAACTTAGATCAAGGCTCTGAATATTTGTGGAGTTTTAGAAAGTTAGGATTCATCCCTTATCTAGCTATTAATCTAGGTGTTTCATTTTTAGAGTCTTATTTTCCTTATATTCCACACGTTTTCAAACCTCTCAATTTCAGAGTACATAGAAGATGTATCATGAGAGGAAAAATAAGGAGACTCAACGTTTACTCATGGACTTAATGTTTGTCTCAATACTGCTGTATTGTGGCATTTATTTTTCCTACATTTTAGCATTATAGAGACAAAATGTGAGTATTTGTGTTCGAATCATAGTAATAATTTATTATATATTCAAAAGAATGAGTATTTTGGATGTTATTCGAGCTCCAGAAGAGTAATGCCATAACGGGTATGAATTTAAAGCTTTCTTAGGTGAAGAGTATCTTTTTTCATAGAAAGAGTTTATTTATAAGAAGTAAAGAAATATGAAACCAAATCACTACAGTGATTTTTCTCTTTTCACCCATGTGGTTATGAAGCATGTTAACATGAGCATAAAGAAGTTTATTTGGTCAGAGGGCAAAAGGGGCAGAGCAAAGAAAGCAGCCATGAAAGTAGATGGTAAATTAGGTCAGTGTGCTCTTCTTTCACACTTGCTCTTCAGATGTTCTTTGTGCAAAGACTCCAGTCCCAGGCTGTTCAGAGCCATTTCGTGTAACTGCTGAACACGAAGTTGGTGCACTGCATGTGACTTTGTCCCTGCAGCTTGTGCTCTGAGCTGGGTTCCTCCTAACTCACACTGTTCACGGAACTGTTTACATTAGCACTTCGGGCTGCCAGGCAGGATTCATAAAACACTTCCAAGAGGATAGAAACACTATTTAAGCAGCCCACGGGATTGCGCTTTGCGTGGAAGTAAGTCCTCTGTGGCATTAAATGCACTGCTTGGACTCTGGGTGACATCTCCAATGTCTTGGGTGGATTTGGACCCACTAGCATTGGTGTTTTGCAGAGCATCTGCCTTTTGGATAAGATGTTCTTGCTCGGAGAAAGCTTATCCTTTTCGGCTTGGCTGTAGACAAGCAAATTTAGCTGTCCTCCTGTGGAAACAGTTTTATCACAAGGGGGAGAGGGAGTAATCTTGTGGATTAATCACAAATGTTTAAAAAAAAAAAAAGCAACATAGCACTGAAAAAAATAAAATAATTTATTGTTTTTACAACTGGTATGTGAATGGATGTAATGAATTTATTTATTCTTATTTAACAAAAATACCAATTGTGCAAATTCTATATTTAAAATGTTTTGCTATCATCTGTTTCTCTCTTTCTCTCTCTCTCTTTTAATTTATGCTTCAAACTTGTGTTGAAAGTATGCCTTGTGAGTTTACATAATGTATGGCACTGGTTATTTTTATATGTTTTTGTTTAGAAAGCTTTTTGCATGGAACAGGAGTATATGTGTATACATGTGTACACACTGTATAGATATATATTCTTTCTTCTGCTACCACCTTTTTTGAGAGAAGTTGTGGATTTTTTTAACTTTGTGAAACCTCATGCTCAAAGCTCCATGTTACACTTTCCTTCTAAAGTCTCTCAACCAGCAAATCACAGAGGTCTGTGGACTAACATACTAGCTCCTAAGGAAATCAAACAACAAACTCTTTTCACATAGGTGCATACAGTTCATACTACGTGCCTTGCTGTTCTTACATCGAAGTCAATAGGAGTCCTTTCATTTGCTTCAATGGGAGCAAGTTCAGGCTTGTAGTGAGACCTCTATATGTGAATGAAGTTTCTCTGAGTTGTCAGGGTGCTGAATACTCTCTCATGCAGCTTTATATTTAAGTGAAACGTGATAAAGAAACTCTTTTTGTGTGTTTCTTTGAAAATATACCTGAAATGTTACCTGATTTAATTCATGATGACTGAACCCTTATTAAAGGGGTTTTTTTTTAAGGGTTTTTTTTTCAGTCTTTCCATCTGTTATACATATAAATCAAAAGCCTCATTTGGAAGGTTTTTTAGTGTTCTACTTTGCTCAGTTCTAGCTCTTTGCACCCTGTCAGGCAAGCTAAACAACAACAAAAGCCATTCAAGTGTGTGCTCCCAGAGTCTCCTAAAAAAATCACAGTATCTAGTTGTTTCTCCTTCTCACCCAGTCTGACTTCTGTTGAACGCAAAGGAGCTCATCTTAGGCTCCATGAGAGGGAAGAAAAATGCCAAAGAGACAAACCTACAGCAGTATTTCTAGTCAGTGTATTTAACCATAGTGATTATTCCTCTGACCGTTCCACCTGAAGGGCAGTATTCCTGAGAGCAAACAACCTATTTCTTACTAGTGAAAGGTGGCCACAGTCCTATCAGTTGGATACTCCTGTGTTTGCTGCTCGCTAGGCTCCCTGAGCCCCCAATCCAGCCATGAGGCTTGAGATGAAATTAGAGCATCTGGTGGCTAATGCTTTCTCACTTAGGATGCGAGACCCATGCCAGAATCGAGGAAATTGCTGTGAGCCTTGACTCTGGTGAGCCTTAGGGCAGGCTCTAAATAGGATTTGTGAGGATGTAACATTAATTATTACGGTCTTTCAGCAATATATTTAGGTATGTGTTTCTCCTCATGTTAACGAATGCTGTGCTGTTCTGTGTCACTGAAGAAGAGGGAGCAATCGGCACTAGCCAAAATCACATCCTCTTAGCATAGATTGCACCTTTCAGGAAAAAAATACAGAGTTGCTAATTTGTTTTCAAAGGGATTTTTTTTTTTAACTATGTATACATTGCATATTAGCTTGCAGATTAAAACCAGTTCTACGTTCTTGTTTCAGATAACATTGTAAATGCACATTTTAGTATGTCCACCTATATAATGACTCACAGCATGAGAGAAATTGTCAAGTTCCCAGCTGGCATCACAAAATGTACCTCTGTGGTTTAAACCATTTTAATAGTAGTGCAAGTGTTCGGTTTAAAAAACTCCGAACAGATTTGTAGTCTTTCAAGGGAATGATATGAGAACTTACCTTCAGATAGGCAGCACCAAACATCTAGATACTGTCCAGCTGCTCTCTGCACATCAGAGCTACAGGTCAAAAATAAAACTCGCAAGGTCGATTGCTCTCCAAGCCATGAACAGAGCCTCATGGTAGCTGTGAGGACCCTAAGGTCCTTTCTGCATACATCATCTAAAATCTTGCAGAGTCAATATTGAAGTGTATACGTAGACATGAAGAACTTAACTGTGGCTATTTTATACATAGACATGAAGACAGGGACTCTGTTACTCTTACCCACAGGGCAAAGTAGTCACACTGGTTTTAGTTACACCTGTGTAAATTCAGAGTAACTTCATTTCATCATTTGACTTTGTAGGAGCTGCTTCAGACTTATACCACTCTAAGTGACGGCATAGTTTGTTCTTTAGTTTATAAGAACAGGTTTACATGATTTATCACACAAACTGTGAAATTTTCAGTGAAACAGTTTATCGTATGACACACATTTGTTAACAGTAAAGTGTATATCTATTGCTACATCAGATACAGGAAATCATGTACTGAATTCAAGTGAGATGGAGACAGCATGTACCCCTGTATGGCAATAAATCCATTTAATTTCTATTGCCAACTCATCTGCCTACCATCAGGTAGGATAAAAACAAGAGAGGTATTGTAGGGAAGACTAAAGGGAAAGCACAACATTTGGTTTTACTTAGTTTATTTCACGTGCCTCTTTATACACTCTGTTGGTATCAGCATATTCTGGAAAGTGTCACTTTTTGTGCATTAGAGATAACTTGGCTGAAGTACCAATAACCTTTGAAAAACTAAGATGCCTCACAAAACTTATTTTTGTTTTGATAACTATCTAATCAAAGAGAATTAACATTTTTAGAGCACTACTATGTCAGACAGTTTACATCATAAATATGTTATGCTAAAAATAAATTCATTTGAACTGAACTGTACAAGGTCTACACTGTACTATGAAACATTGAAGGCCAATATTTTGTTTTGTAAACTATTACATATGTATAATTTACCAGTTGTAATCATAAAAGAAATGATTCTGTGATTTCAGTAAAAGTAATAAATATAACCTGTATCATAGGTCCAAATGCTTGTTTCATATGGTATATTTGTGGACTGCCATTTACCATTTGTGTCCCACTAAAGATGCAGGAGCTGCAAGAGACTGAGGTGATCCCTAAATTAAGGCAAACTTCACTTTTGGTATGATATATATTAAGGTATACTTCACTTTTGTTATGGTAGGATGGAGTTCTGTCAAAATGCAAGTGTTTGGCTTTTGTTTTTGTTTTAATTATGAAGTGTAGCAGAAAAGTAAGCAGAAAACAAACTTCAGTGGCTTTTGGAGTCTTAGGCAAAGCTCCCATTTGCTGCAGTCCAGAAACATGGTGTACTGCATGTCTCTTGAGCCTGGGCAAAGCCTCCATGAATGAAAGCCATGTCTAAAAGCATTGTCCTGAGAGTTGCAAACAGTGTTCATAATGAGCAATATAAACCAATCTAAGAGTAGGAAAAAAAAAAATGCCAGAATGGGTGATAGAACTGTGTGATGAGTGTAGAAGTGGCAGTATTGCATATGTAGCTTAGGAAATTAAAACACTAATTGGAGCGTTGTGCTGGAGAGATAGAATTACATGCTCTAAATGAAAGGTGGCCCTTACAACGCATTATTGCCAAGACTTACTTTTTAATACAACAGTATTGTAATTTGTTAAAGTTCAATTTTCATGCCCTTTTCTAACTTATGCCTTCTCATTCAGTGACACTAAGTTGAAATTCTTAATTGTCCCCAAAATGGTATACTTTTACTAAAAGTGAAAGGATCTCTGTCAGTTTACATATTTTATCTCATGTGTGTGTTTAATCTATTGACTGATGACATTTTTATGCATTTTGGGTTTTGTCAAATTTATAGCAAGGTTTATTTAGCTTTTTTATTTTATTTTGTTTTACAGATCTAAGTGAACCTGGTTCTTATTTACAGGAATTATTTATTTATGTTCAGGAATAATTTTTCTTCCCAGCTTCTTTGCACAATGGCAGTGAAGCTTTATGGAGCTGCCACTACCTATATAGACTAGCCCAAGGTCTTTAGAAAAATGTGGTTAATAATCTGTTACACAACATATAAATCCATATAAATCTATTTGAGCAACATTACAAGAGAACTAGCCTGCCAGGAATTGGTAATCTATCTGTCTCTCTGTCTGTCTATCAATATGCAGATATACAGGCAATATTACATATTTTTATATATTCTCTACATACATAAAATTGTTTCAGAATGTCATGCTTATACACTAGATATTTATAAGGCAGGTCATTGCACATAGGAAAGAATAGGAACTATGTTTTCAAAATCAGTAAAGAGTACAGGGAAATACCTGTGCTAGAATACAGTTTTACCATTTAACTTGCTTAAAAGGTTTGGAGACTTGAAAAATTCATTATACGCTCTCCTTGGTTACAGATTATTGTCAGCTTGCTTTCTGCATCTTTCCTCAGGCAGTCTCTTGGGCAGAGCTAAACCTCCACGCGCACTCTGTCTCCTCCTGCCCTGGTGCAGGTAGAAATGGTAGTCAGACTGATCATGCTGCAGCTTGGTCTTCCATCTACTCGTATTTTCATCCATTAAAGAAATTCCAGAGGCTTTAGCACTTCGGTGATACTTCAATACCTCTTCATTTTTTTGTCTATGTAACAAACTACAGCATCACAGAAGCAGATCGTGTGTTCCCAAAATTCCATTTTTATTTCCATTTTATAGTTTGCAGTAGCTCGGAGAAAGCTATTACTGGAAACAGAAATCCATTCATATACAAATCAAATACAGCCAGGACAGCAGCACAGACTTTCTGAAATGTCCAACTCTCTCATAATTCCATTACTGTGAAGGGACTGTTCTGTATCAGGAAGATGAACTCATTCTCTCTTAATGTGTTTTCCATCTCTTCATAATGCAACATTTCACCTCTGTAGAAACTATACATAATTACATATGATGAGGGAGAATTTCATTCTCAAGAGCCTGAACTTGTAGAACCAAATCTCATTTTAGTTTGTGATGCAAGATGAATTTTATCCCGGTTCAGTGTTATAGCCAAACTGATCCTTTCTGAAAAAAATATGCATGTTTTGGAAACCTCAAAGTATATCAAATAATTAAACTAGAGAATGTTTGAGTCTTTCTATATTGCTTACACTGTTATCTTGCTCTTCTTGGTATATGCTCTCTGAAATTTAAAGCAAAAAATTCATCATACTTAGACCACTCAGCAGCCTAAACTGATCCAAGGATAGGGATGAAGAGAATGTGTGGAGAAAAAAAAATTAAAAAATCGACAAAAGCCAAGGAAAAAGAATTATTTTCCATGCTTCCAGGAACAGGGCGGCAAGCTCTTTGCTTTCCGCTGATTATCCTGGGCAAAGTATGTGTAAGTGAAAACGCATGGACTGAAGCAGCTGCTCAATGAAGCTTTGTTGGAGTGGTTATGTGCAAAGTAAGGATCATCTTGTTAAAATGACCCTGTGGCCATTGCCACCATAATCTGACTACTCCAAGTTTTGCTAAACAAATGCAGCAAGACAGAATAGCTGTATAAGTGCTAGAGAATTCATATGTATTAAGGTATGAGAGGAGGAAGCCAGCCTCAGACGGTCTAAAGGAGAAGAAGCGCTGTATTTTGTAATTTTGAGCTTCAATGTATTTTGCCACAGGAAGCTCATAAGTGCATATCTTTGTCTACCTGTAATTTGGTTCACTGCTGTTTCTTTGCTGTCTTTCATCTTGCTATTCCTTCTTCTTAGTAAGAGTTTACATAAAAGACCTGCAGCTGTAGGAAAAAAAAAATAAAAATAAAAAACCTCCTGCACATCTTTGATTGCAAAGGCCTAAATTTTGCTAAACAGGCTCATACGAGCAGCAGAACTTCCAAGTAATTCTTGAATACTGCTGGATGGCTACTAAAGGTCTTGTGACTGCCAGAAAAATATGAGGATAGCTCAACAACACTGCACAAGAGCCTGCTGGCATGACCTGTAATACTGCCTGGATGAAACAGGCTGAACTTTCAAAACCAGCTCATGTGCAAGGGCATGCCTGTCTCTAGCTTATCTGAATGCATCACACAGGTGTGCATCATAAATTAATTCTTTTTATAGCTGAAGCTTTACTACTTAGTTCCCTCCCATTAACATTTGAGGGGGCTCAGTCAAAACGTATTGTACAGTTTTGCTCTGGAGAAACTGAAACATTTACTCCTTTTTAAGATTTTCTACCCAGATCTTCTCATTTGCCAACATGATATTGAAGTAGCTCCGTCCCCCAGGCTTGCCTATTGGTCACGTGAAAGTGAAACTTTCCTGTTTCGAGCAGAAAATCAATATCAGAGAGTAAAGTGATTGCTCTGGTAGCAAGTGTTCAGCATGAGTCCAAAGGATAATTTTGGTGATTTGCTATAATAACCAAAGGCCATTATGCCTTAACGAGTTTCGCAGATGTAAATTCTGCTCTAGCTATGCAGATAACTTCTTAAGGGCATGCACATGTGTTGGAATTGTTAAAGTGCCCGTACTTGCAAAAAATGTGCAAATTGTCCTCAGTTGGTAATCCAACAGAGGCCCATTGGGAAATCTACCCCATATAGCCCTTAAGTAGCCAAGGGCATCTGCTCAGTAAGTGGAAAGGTGCATGGGAAGGGACCATTGCTTCAGTGCCTTTCTCTGACAGCACCAGGTAACTCATGTCTTGAAACAGTTGAAAACTGGCAAAAGGCCACCAAGGCAATTGCTTAAATGGCAGCTACCCAAGGGATTGGCAAACAACCTCTGTTACCTAGTAAAGGTGGTCTATAACTAAAGAGTAATGAAAATTACACTGGAAACTTCAAGAGTGCTTTCAAGTGGTTGATTTAACAGAGGGCCCTGCCCACTGGAAGTGGTCCTTGCTGAAGGGCTTGCTGTACTAGCAAGTGTTTTTGTCCAGAAAAAACAGGGTTACATGCATTCTGTGTGGGCTGGGAGGAATGCTTTCACGCTAATATTTATGTGGCATGCTAAGATCTAACAGCCATCCAGAGGGGTTTTAGCCAATGTTTTGGTTTAAGTACATGCTGTGTAAAAGTCCGTAGGAAAAAAAAAAAAAAAAAAAAGAAGTATGTGAAGTGGCATGCTCCTCAGAGGTAAACCAAACGGCAGAGTGGCCGCAGATAGGCAAGATAGACTTTGCACAGTAAATCAGTGGTTATGGATGTAGGTTCTTTTGGTAGGAATTTGAGCTATGAAAGGATTTAAGGGGAAATTACCAACCAGTCTGGTATGTAAATGCCAAAATACACAGTTGAATCTTGGCTGTACAGGCAAGCTGTAATGCTCTTCAGCTTCACTTCAAAGGGTGAAGGGAAATTGCAGAACTTTTCTGTGTAAACCTCAGTCTCTTAATGTATGCAGGAAATCATCAAAATGCTAGCCATTAATCGGGTTAAAAGGAAGCAGTAAACTAAGTATTATATATGAAGAACTTTTCCTATGGAGGAGAGCAGAAAGAATCAAAGGATGTTTTACTTCTCTCTCCATCAAAATAATTATTATTTTGGGATGAGTTCATTATGTATTTTTGGCTTGTTTTTTTCTCGAAAATAATTTCTTAAGGCAAGGGAGAGCCAGAGCCAGAACCAAAGACAAGTTCTGAGGTTTCTGTGGAACAACTTCTCCTCCAAAAGTTTTCTGCCTGCTACGGCTTGCTCTGGGCCTTCCCAATACATCTCCAGTCTGAGGCTCCTTTTCCCAGAGCTCGCCTGTTCTGCCCCAAGAGCAGTTTCCTTTGGCTGCATCCACTATACTTATTTAAATCACCACCTGGTTTGTTTTTTTAGTCCTATTAAGATTTCTAGCAACATCTAAGAGTAAACATAAAGACCAACTAGATCAGAAATTATAAAGAAAAGATATTGGCAAGAAAACGAGAAGTTGTTGTTCCTTATTTTCAACTATGAAAGAGAAAGAAAGCTGCTAGAAAGAACAATACCTTTGATAAATTATTTGAATCTGGATGAAGGCCATAACCAGAAAACTTTGGAAAATTGGGGGAGTTAAATGAATTTCCTGGAATTTCCTATATGGGATAAAACCATAAAATGCATGAAACAATGAAAAATAAGGGAATGGAGTAGCTATAGAGGAGGGGAAATGTGAGGTGAAGACTTCAGATGCCCACACTCATATGTAATGAGGCTATTGTGACTAAAAGTCTGAAGATGACAACCCAGGTGTGTTAATAGGTTTAAGTCTTTTTAAAGTTTTTAATCGTTAGTTAGTTTAGAATCATAGTTGATGTATTTAATCAGATATACCAGGAGGTTCCTACTCTTGGATTGACGCAAATGTAATTGTAAATTTATACTGCAACTCACCAAGGGATGAGAATGAATAAATTCATCCTAAAGTAGATGCACTTTTAATGAAAACTGTTAGCAGATAGGCTGTAAGGTCATAGCCTATCAATCACAGATAGGAGGTATAGACAAGCTTGCCAACAAATGGTCTTGTACTCTTCCTGTCCTTCTAGGAGACAAAACATCTACCTGAACAAAATGGAACCACCACCACTGAAGCGCCTCTTCTTGGGGCTTGAGTAACATTTGAGCTGAGCGTAGCCAAGGCTCACAGAGTGACACTCCTATAGGGGTTGACCCAGAAATCTTTTGTAAGCAAAAGGATAAAGCCTGTTGGGGAACAAGTGTTTCAGCAGGTGTGGGTGTCCAGTTCACCTGACGAGTTCTGTAGAGGTTCCATAAATAAATAAATAGCCTGGTTGTTCAAGAAAAGTCTTGAAGCACTGTATGAAAGCAGCCAGAGGACCACAAAAATGGCATTTGTATGCCTGTGGCAATAGATAAGAGATTATTTTAGCACTGTGATATAACTTCTGATTCCACCAGCAAAAATAAAATAAAAGCACCAAAGCGGTTTGTCAAGTGACAATAATATGTGGTATAAGTGTGAGGGTGAAAAAAAAAATCTCTTCTAGGTTTCACCCAAAACACCCTTGTAGAAAATCCTCTAGTCTACAGTAATAATAATATAAGTATTAATCAACTATATCCCTGTGTCTTACCTGTCACTTAATTATAGATAAATAATTATGTCTATACTTAAGGCAGAGTCTTTAGGGTTAACTTAAAAGGTAACTTGTGCTTCTAAATTATTTCAGAGAATTTGTAAATCCCATCTTTATTGTGTCAATTGTGTTCCAGCCAAGCCCTGAAATCCCATGCAAGGCAGCTTATGTTTAGTTCTCTGGCTGTCTACAAATTTTCCTCCCCAATGTACCATCCAAGCTAGTGCTTCAATATAGCCTTAAAAGAATATCCTTACACCCAAGGGACCACATTCAGTATGCTGTCACCCATCATATTGAACTGATTAATTCTACCAGGACTGTAAAAGTATAATTTCAAAAATGTTGCCTTACTTAAAGACTTTTTTTTCTTCTTTTTTAACTGTATAGTAGTTATGGCAACTGCTTCCTCCGATCTCTCCTGCCAAAAGCCACAATCCATCCATGAAAAAGAGCTTCTCCATCCAAATACATATTTCAAGGGACAGCAGCAATCCCTGGCTGGAGCATGCTCTTCCATTCTCTTCTGGCAAACTGGAAGCCAAACAAAATCTGTAACAAACGTGAGCTAAGTGAGGAATTAAGTGAACTTTTAACAAATGACTTACTTTGTATATTTACACGTGCATACAAGAAACCTTCTCAGGGGAAGAAAAAAAAAAAGTATCCCATCCTCCAAGGCTGTCCAGTGAGAGAAAATGTTTTCCTTTCCTAAAGTACATATGTGGGATTGGAAGAAAAAAAAAAAGTTTTGGCATAATAATAATTTTTAAAATAGTGGGGGATTTCCCATTCTATCTTAGTTTTATTCTACCATACGGGTCAGTGGCAAGACTCTTTGTCTGGTGTATTTCATGCTTAATGATCAAAATTTGCTTTATCAATTTGAAAATAAAATGTTCCTATTCTTTGCTAGTACAGAAACTCTGCTTCTGTGAGCTGGACTTTCTGATCTTGACAATGAAATATTCTTAATTTTTCTGTTTAACAATGTAGAAAAGCTTTGAAATTATTTTTATTGGCTAGAATTATAATTTTCCCTCTGTATCCTTCATTTTACCAGACTGTAGATTGCTTGCCCTTCCATTCCTCCATTGCACACATCCTTTTCCCTCAGAAAGAAAATAATTAGCACATTTTTAACAGATAGTTGGATGATTTCATGCTGTCTTATTATGAGAAAACATTGTAACAGATTATGTCAGCAAATACTCTAATGTACCAATCATACAAACTCACGTATAGTAAATGAATCCAAGTATATAAGAATGTCAAATTAAGAAATAAACCAATAATAGGGACAACGAGATGAATAGCCATTTACATTGCGGAAATTTTGCTATAGACTGAATCTGTAAGTTTTATTAAAGTGCAGCATAACCAATACGCAGTAAGTGACATTACAAGAATCCTTTTTTTTTTTTTTTAATCTGAGTGTAAGGAACAAGATGTTTATGTCTGACACCAACTAGGCATTACATTCTATTAGTAACTTCAGTCACAGAAGCTTCAGTTTGCAAGATATTGTGTAAATAAATTGCAGTGTAAACATGCAAAAGCACATAGAATAGTGTTTAACTAGTACTCAGGACTGAAATAATTAAAAATGGAGAGCAAGGAAAAGTAACTGCAGGCAAGTGCCTAATGTGAAATTGCGATGCTGGTGTTACTAAGGTTTTGCTTCCAAATTCAGCAACTGAAATGCATTTCCTCCTATTCTGTAATAATGTAGTTTTCACTAATTAGGACCGTTTTTCTCCACTTTTTGGGTTATCCATCTTACTGAGATTTTTGACTCTAACAGAGAGAGTAAAAGTAGTACTAAAGTGAGCTATTATATAGGTAGTTTAGCTTCTTTTATACAATAAACCTTCTGAGCTATTGCAGTAGAACTTCCAAGAATTTAAAAATCTCTTTATACCGGTTAGTTTAATGGATAGGAATCATCAAGGGGCCACATCATTAATGTTCTTAGCACATGAGCTGTAATTCCCAGGAGGACAGATGCCTAATGGTGGAGTTACACAAGGCCCCTCTCTGGAGTAGTTCCAAAAACTATGAAAATGTATACCAGCAGTGATGTCTGCTCACTGCTTTTGTCTCTAATTCACATACTTGAGCCAGTATGCATTTCAACAATGTATGACAGGTGAGTTAAAAGGAATGTGAAGAAAAGGCAATGCATATGTCTACAATGCTGAAGTTTACCTCCTGATATAGGAAGATATGGCTCATACTGCAAAACAAAGTCAAGCTTGTTTCACTGACAAGTTCATCGCTTGGATTTTCTCCCAAGCTAGTTACAGGAGAGTGATCCTGGACAAGGTAGCTAAAAGACAAAGTTGTTATTTGAATCATAATCAAATACCTGCAAGGAGAAGATGAGCTGCAAGATTTTAGAATTCATCTATGATTATAGAGGTCAAAAGAGGTACAGACAAAGAGGCCCCAGAAAAAAATTAGTGCCTGTTTCTAAGCTGTAGCAATCGGAAGACATAAAAGTTGTAATTACCCTGTCTTAAATCACATACTACGCAAAAGTACAGAAGTATAGCCATGAACATACCATAGATTTCTAAGATCCCAAATAGTGATATAAAAGAATCATTTCTCCTTTGCCAGGATTTTTCTACTGCTGTTTTCAACATCATGTTGGCCATCTGGGTTATTTTCTTATTCAAGCCCCCTCTTGGAACCAGAGTCACAGAAGCAGTTCCCCGCTGCAGACAGGAACACTACTCCTGCTTTAAAAAAAAAAAAAAAGGTTTATAAACATCTTCGAATACTTAACCTAGGCACCTTTGGTAGGTTGACTATTCACAGATGTTGTCAAAGGAAAAAAGTTGGCACTTTGAATCATCAGGCATTTGATTTTTGATATCAACCTCAGGATGAGAGCTTACAGCTCCTGTTTTTCTCAGTTGATTGACTTGGTGGACAGCATCTAGTTGTGGGTTAGGCTTCCACTTCTGATTGGGTAAACCCAATGCTCGCCTGAGAGCTTTATCGACTCTTCTGTGATACAACATTAACTTTTGGAAGTTGGTCTATGAAGGCAAACAATGCCATCAAACTGTCATAAGAGTCATAGTGCTCCTGCTAGCCAAGATTTTTTTTAAGATCAATTACATGAACATGTAGCAACTATTTTGTAGTCTTTCAAGAATAATTAAAAAAATGACACAGAGACCCCAGGAAGGGTGTTCATGCCACAGACTTTAAAATCTGTAATTGAAAGTCCTTTTAGATTGAAGAGAAGGAATATGGGCACTTAGCAAATGCCATTTGTTTCAGTTTACTGTAGATGTTCATAATAGGTTAGATGAATTGCACATTGCAAATGAGTATATCTTCCCAGTAATAAAGGGACACAAGGTTCAGGTGCAGATAGCTACAATGCAGGTGTCTGAGGTGGAATGGGATGAAGCCCATCCCAGGTCTCAAAAGGGCTGAAAGAGCTTGGAAGCAGCATTTTGCTTCCAAAGAGATTTCAAGCGAAAACTCAGCTCCAAATGGTTCTATTTCTTTCCAAAAGATGAATGGATGAAGCAAGATGTATTCTACAACAGTTATTTTTCACTGAGCTACCATACACAAGCTGTGGAGAGTGAACTGAAGCAAGTTTCTTGTTTTTCTTTAACTATGGGTCAACAGGCAACTGCATGCAAAAGAGAGGCCTTGCAATCAAAAGGAATCAACATTTGTGGAAGGTGTCATGCTTCTCCACTTCTTTTGGTACCCAAATTATTTCAGCTCTAAGAAAAGTTGCCATTTTTTAACTTGTTCCTTATTAACATGTGGGATTTGGTTAAAATCATGAAACTGAAGTCATAGAAAGAAATGGTTTCACCAGCATCTAAGGTTTCCTCCTCCAGCACTTTTTCTGAATGCTCTTCTCATCTTGAGGTCTCCTTATAAATTAGACCCTATATCTGAACTTTTAGATGCCATAAATATGAAAAGGATTATGTCCCCCATCAATCATCATAGACAAAGCTAATTTAATTTGTACTAAGCTAATTTAAAATCAAAATAATCTGCTCTACATATATTAAAAAGGAAAAAAAAAAAAAGTTTACCTGCATAACTAAAA
Source organism: Tinamus guttatus (assembly GCF_059628265.1). NCBI lineage: Eukaryota > Metazoa > Chordata > Aves > Tinamiformes > Tinamidae > Tinamus > Tinamus guttatus. The sequence goes on along the minus strand of NW_028288881.1, from coordinate 2,284,080 downwards.
GCACTTCTGGCCTTATAACCACCTGTTATAATCAAAGGCCAAAATACAGCAATGGCATCAGCTCCTAAAGAGTCAAATATTTGAAATGTAGTGCCTGACTCCTGTTACAGTTACACTGGCAACTAAAAGTCCTATTGTCACATTTACAAAAATATAAATGTTTTCATGGGCGTCTAGAAAAGTAGTAGTTATATTACAAAGTTACCTGCTCATATAAACGTGTTTGTCCTCAAATCTCTTGTTGGTCTAACTCAGAATTATCTAAAAGAATTTTTACTCTAGCACAGAAAAACACAGAATTAAGCTGGCAAACTATTTCTTTGGGCCTCTTTAGCAAATTCTACATGTCCATGTTTTTAGATGGAATGACTGAAGGTTGTTTAGTGCCACCTTTTGGGTGGTCCTAATACTACAGAGCAGTGCAATTGAATCAGGGACACCTCTGCCTTCACGAAGCCAGGTGCTGCCAGTCTCACAAACCTGTTTCTAGAGGGATAGGGGGTTTTTTTTCGTTTTTTTTTTATTTCCTTTTTTTCCCCCTTTATAGATTACAGCTTTCCTTATCTTTTCACCATCTTGCATGCGCACTGATTTCAGGTCTCAAAGGTGTGTGTGGGTGCAGCATGGGGATGTAGCAGCACTGGCTTCAGCCCGTGCAAGTTGGGCCTGCAGGAGGTTCATGTCTTCAGGGAGCCACCAGCCAGCCAGAGAAACGTATGTGATAGGGCACAGCAACTGTCCTGGAGAGCTAGATTCAAGCTCACTACTTGGTGAGAAAATATGCAGTTAGACCTCCTCTTCATGTTGGGGTTTGGCAGGTGCTGGGGATGGAAAGTGCCATCACTCTTGCACCATTTCTCAAAATTCAAGGGAAAATATAGGAGAAGCCTAACTAACGCAAGCAAATCCTTTTGCAGAGCTTTTTTTTTCATTTTTTCTTTCTTATTTTTTAGTATGTGCAATTAATTATGAGATTTCAATCTCGTTCCAGAGGCAAAGTGCTTCCAGCCCTCCATACAGCCACAGTACGTGAAGAATGTACATGGCTGAGTGGAAGAAGTTGGATGATAAAGAATCTCAACATGAGCAGGAATCATTGGAAATGTTTCCATGCTGCAGAGAAAAATCCCCTAACAATTTCTTAGCACACAAAACTCCAAATCCCCGGCATTTTTTTCCTATTTAGATATTTAGAAACTTTTTTAAAGAAAGTTCAAACTATTTTACAAAATAATTGTCTATTTATTCCAGCCATGCCCTATATTGCTAACTTTCTTCGTTCTGACTCCTAAGACCAAACAAACAGTAAACTAAATTATTGCTTATATTTGATCTTTCTTCCATATAGTCTACTAACTCTAAAAACAGATCATGTGTTCAACTTAAAAAACAAACATCCAAAAATCCAGTTTAACGCCTATACTGACACTATAAAGTTAAATGTGTTCATGAAGTGGCCAAGAAGGCCAATAGGATCTTGGGGTGCATTAAGAAGAGCGTTTCCAGCAGGTTGAGGGAGGTGATCCTGCCCCTCTACTCAGCCCTGGTGAGGCCGCATCTGGAGTATTGTGTCCAGTTCTGGGCTCCACAGTACAAGAGGGATGTGGAGCTGCTGGAGAGAGTCCAGCGCAGGGCCACAAGGATGATCAGGGGCCTGGAACATTTGCCCTATGAGGAGAGACTGAAAGAGCTGGGCCTGTTCAGCCCAGAGAAGACTGAGAGGGGATCTAATCAGTGTCTATAAGTACCTCAAGGGAGGCAGTGAGGAGGATGGTCCTGGCCTCTTTTCACTGGTGGCCACTGATAGAACTAGAGGAAACGGCCAGAAACTGTAACACCAAAAGTTCCACGTGAACTTAAGGAAATTTTTTTTAACAGTGAGGGTGACAGAGCACTGGAACAGGCTGCCCAGAGAGGTTGTGGAGTTTCCTTCTCTGGAGATCTTCAAAACCCGCTTGGACGCAGTCCTGTGCCACGTGCTCTAGGTGACCCTGCGTGTGAAGGTGGGGTTGGGCTAGATGACCTCTAGTGGTCCCTTCCAACCCTAAGCATTCTATGATTCTATGAAATACTATGCCTCTGGTACCTGCTACATGGTCAGTAATAACCAAATCTAGCCACAAAACACCACTGCTTCTGGTCTAAAACAGGATTAGATGACAATCTCCCTCTGAAAATCTCCATGGTCAACTGTTTTCATCTCACATAAGAACAAATTCAACTGAATGAAAGATGTAATTTTTTAGCAGAATTTCCTTCTTTCCTAGCAAGATGAGATAGATATTTCCACCTCTTCTTCTATACTACTCTGGTACAAGTGAAATAACTTCCCATGGAAAAGCCTGGTTTCACATGCAACAGGGGCAATAGAGGACTCAAAGATAGCTGAGTTATCCTCTTGCCATCGGAGCACTCACAGAGCTCATACTTGTGCTCCTAGCAAGAGCACACATACAGGCAAAGGAATTAATCATGTGTGTAACAGCATTTATCATAGATATTTACAGCATTTGGCCTTGAACTTTAGAGCACCAGCTGATCCTTTTTTGCTAGCTGTTATGTTTGAAATGGCATATGCAGACACTGCAAAATTTCGGACAAGGCAGCATCCCAAACAAAATGCTGATGCCTGCAATTAGACTTATCTCTATGTGGAAATATTCCCTAGGGACCGCTTCCAGGCCAACTGCTTGTTGGAGGCTTTTTGGAGGTTTCAGGAGGTCTGCATTCCCTTGCTCTTGAGTAATCGAATGCTGCTCGCAAGCCTGTTTGGATTTTGAAATAAGTCCAAGCAGGGAGTATGGTTTGTAGTATTTTAGGCACATGGATCCAGAAGGTGCTTCTTTTGTCAGTATATCCCTTCTTCTGCTGTGGTAAGAGGCATATGTGTTTAATTCAGTTCAGCAATATATCAAGTTCTGCTTTACAAACGCTTGTCCCTTCTGCCCATCCCTTCTCCTGGAAAGCAGGTGTACCCAGAAATACCTAGAGTGTTGCCTCACTGTGATACTACACCAGTGAAGTTCCGCACAGGCTTTGGAAATAGGGGTCTCCAAAGGCAGCAATCTGGTGTCTTCTCATCGGCGCTATGAGGAAAAGCCTGGCTTGTGGAAAAGCATCAACTATATTACCCACTGTTAGAGCTTTTGATACTTCTCACATCACAACTGAACAATCAAATGATCCACATGCAAGTTAAAATAATACCCACACACACACATCTACATATTTTTCCGTAACTTCAGTAGTTACAGAAGAGTTCCAGTAGTCAAGAATAAATCAATGTGCTAAGAATGGAGTGTGTTCATAAAAGGATGCTCTTGCTACTAGATGCTCAGAGATTTATTACTTCCAGCCACACAGATCAAAGTACGTGAAAGCAAAAGAGATGCTCAAATGACATGAAGTCAATGGGCCTCTGTTCAAGTGCAGCTGCCTGCCGAAATGTAGAAAATACTTTGGGATCGGGACCACAGAGATCAATGCAAAGCAACAAACGCTGGCAGCTTTAGCACTGATGTACTCACCTTAATTGACTTCTGCTTTTCTGCCCTCCCTGAAGCAAACAGCATGTGTTAATGTTGTCACTTCTTCCAATTTCTGAGCTTTTAGTGTCTTTATGTCATAACTATAGTGTTTATAGTTTTTCAGCTTGTTTCCCATATTATTTTTGAGTTTGAATTCCTTTAAAAAGGTAAAAAGAGAAAACATTTTCCTTGGAAAGCTTTAAAATGCACATTAATAAAAATCAGTGGGCACTTTTAAATTTGTCTTATTTTTTGTCTTATTAGCAAATTGTTTACACAGCCTATTTTAGCTCATATATTTACCACACAAAGCAATGGCAGCTTTGCTGGCAATGCTAGAATTATATAAATGTATGGTTTTATAAGGTAGATTTTTTTTACCTCTCTATTTGCTCAAATAGCCAATGGTGCTTTGGTTTTAAAAGGTGTGTTACACATGATGGCTCTGCATATTTGCACTGTAGCTAGGACTTTTATATTACTCCCACTTCATAAATATTACTAAGCAACAACCAATGAGTTTTTAAATGTTTAAGAAATAAAACAGTGAGAAAAGCAACACAGAATAAAATATTCAAATTTTCCACTTTCTGGATGATTAGGAATTATGCTATTTTACTTCCTCAGCATATGGACAAGTCCGCACTCAGAAGGAGCATGATCTGGAGGTCTCACCACAGGGGTTTCCCTAGCTGTTTTTTGTTTATGTCTTTAAAGCCACATAACATGCCACCGGCCTTCAGACCATGCCTCCCCTCGGGATGTCAGGTTCAAAAGCCCCATAAAGTCTTTTCAGGCTAATGCTCATTTGTTTCTAGCGGATTGCACCCAGGCTGCCCTCGATGGGCATGACAGCCCTGTCTGCATTTGCCCTGCCCAGGGGGCTTCACTTACCTCCCTGGACCATTGCACTTGCCGTTAGGCTCTCCCCTGCACACTAAATATACTTCCTGGCTTCATTTGGGCTGTGGTTCATTTTCACCTCACGGCAGCATTGCTGCGCCATGGACCAGGTCCAGTGGTTGCGGCCAAACCGGTCTCATTGGAAAGCCCTTGGGAGAAGCTTGCCCCTAGACAGACGGTGCTTGGCTGGGCACCTCCTGGGTCCTGAAGAAATGCACTAATTTAGCAACGCTCCATTGTTGCCAGCTCATCACTCAACTGCAACCTGTAGGCAGCCACATGCCGGCAACTTGACCAAGCCTGAAACTGCTGGGAATGGGCAAAAGGAGCTCAAGGTCATTTCTGTGCCTTTCCACCCACTGGAATTCCCTAAGGTGCCATCTCGCTCAGCTGAGCGGAGGAGGGAGGCTGCTCTCCGAGGTTCTTCCTCCAGGCTGGCAGGGTAGTTGTTTCAAGAATTCAAACGTTTCAAAGAATTTGGGGTTGCACATTGCCTCAGCTGGACTCTCTAGGGACCCCGAAGATCAGAAGACCAAGCTAGACAGTGGACCCTGCTCTCTTTCACAACAACATAAGGCATTACCAGCAAGCAAGGATATATAACATTTGCCTTCCAAATATGCTCTGTTTCTGAGCAGAAATGATGAATGCCTTTGCACAGACGTAAAATTTCTTAAAGAAGTTATTCCATGTAAAACTATGATGCAATTTTCTGTCTGCAATATCTTAATTAAGCACTTAATCATATTTTGAATTAAAACTACAAATCCTCTATATAAACAGGAGGAGAAACTAGACAAGATGAGAATGGAAGTGAAAATATTGAGGTTAATTGGTAGATACAATATTACAGGAAAAAGTTTTCCTCGTGCATACCTTACCCTTGTCCTCTCCTCTTAGGCCCACATCTTCCTCGAAGAATTGAGACATTTGTGAACCTGCAGATTTCTTCCTGGTCACCCTTAATCATAAACCCAAACCTCTACCTTTGCCTTAGGTATAACTTTTTAACTTTAAAACGTGTATTAGGCAGTCTGAAGCAGGCAATCATACATTCTGTGACTTCCTCCAAACACTTGGAGAAATAAGAACAAATGAAAAGGTTTTGTGCAAATCTCATGCTCCCTGATTTTAGCTCTTTGTGACCCGATGCAGTAACATATCCTGTGTGACATACTACATAAAAATGAGTCAGTGGCACAGCAAATGTAGCACCATCAGCAGGGATCTCAAGTCATTCTTGCAAGTTCATGTGCTTAACGTTAGGCCCTGGAGACTGGAAGTCAAAAGGTCTATACATACATATAGCAAGGCTTTGCATAAGTGTTTCTGCCTTCAAAGTCAAGAGAAGCAATTTAGTGATGCAAAATGGAAGTTAAAAAAAAAAAAAGGGAGTTTTGTTCTCTTTTTGGTGTTTGGTCTTAAGCGAGATTCCATCGCCCAAAAGTGGAAGTGCACGAATCTGGGTCTTGGTTTACTTGGATCTATTTATTTCTTGCTATGCTCTTACAGTCTCTATGGTATAAGCTGACACAGAGGATGGATGAAATAACAGTTTGTTTAAAACACTTCCCTTCTCATGTAAGCAGTTGCACATGCTCTTTTTATTCTTATTTATAAATACAATATTCTAGCCAGTATTTTATTAAGGTTTAAATCCTGCAAACACTTGAGGCGTTATTAAGGCTCTAGAACATAAGCCTATATGTAAATATTTCCAGGATTGGGGCCTACATGTCTACTCAAGTTCACTTTGTTAATATTATATGATTGAGCTGTGTGTTACATCACTGCAACAGAGATTGCACATGTGGTCAAAGTGTATTAATAGTCTTAATATGGAGTTGTGCAAATAAGGTTATTTGCCAGAGGAGTGGCTCAGAGGAGTTGCTCCAGATAGGCTGGAGAGATAACAAGCATGACTGTGCACTGAACTATGACAGTAATGTGAAATCTTCCCAAAACTGGAGGGAGTAGCAAAAGATCATGCTGTCCCTGTTCTCTTTTTGCTGGTGGTTGCTGGTCTTATCCAGTGTGTTGTTCCAATGCTCAGACTGCTCAGTATTTTATTAGTTTAATCATTTCCATAATTTTTTAAGAGTTGCTGTTATGATCATCACTTTTAGTAATCCTGTGGCAGTTTTTAAGATGAATGAATCCCTTCTTTTATACTGTTCTTTTTCCTTTCTTTTCTTTTCTTTTCTTTTCTTTTCTTTTCTTTTCTCTTTTCTTTTCTCTTTTCTTTTCTTTTCCTTTCTTTTCTTTTCTTTTCTTTTCTTTTCTTTTCTTTTCTTTTCTTTTCTTTTCTTTTCTTTTCTTTTCTTTTCTTTTCCTTTTCTTTTCTTTTCTTTTCTTTTCTTTTCTTTTCTTTTCTTTTCTTTTCTTTTCCTTTTCTTTTCTTTTCTTGTAAGAGTTCTCCAGATGTTGATGCATGATGGCATCAATTTTTTTTCAGATGGGAAAATAGTAAACGTACTCTTCATTTGATGCAATAGTACAGTAACCACAGAAAACAGAAAGTACATGTGCACAGAGGAAAAAAGGTTCAGTAAGAGACCTCCTAACCATGACTGCTCTGTTTTCAGACACTGCAAATGTCAGTAAGGGACAACTGAAAATGGGGTATCATCAATGTAATCTATTCAAAATAATAATATCCCCTATTTTTTCCACACATTTAATTTCTGAACAGAGAACTTGGTATTGGATTTCAGCAGGTTTGTAAAAACATGCGCAGTATGATATATGACAAAAGAGAAAAGTTGAGGATACTAGTTTCTGTGATAGTAGCAAATATGATACTGTTTCAGTGGACTTCTTTTATTTTTTTCCCTTCTGGCCCCACTAGCTTAGAAGGGGAGTAGAGTGAAGAGACAAAAAGGAAGAGGTTGATAATGTCACTGAGGTAAGAGAAAAGCCAGTGGAAACAAGGAATCAGAAAGTGAAAACTACAGGATATGGCTCTATGTTGCCTTTCTGTGGCACTTTCCATCCAGGTACCTTGTAGCTCTTTGCTGAAGGCTGCTGTTACAGCCTTTGTTATTTGACCCATTTCATTAATAAAATTGAGAGATTTAGCAATTTGTTCCATGTGTCAGGCAAAGTCTGTGAGGAAGTCCTGTCTCCAACTCAGCTGGCCTTGTGAGTAATACTAACAACGTGTTACCATTGACTATGGCTATATCCAGAGGTGAAGGAGAACTTTTAGATGTCTCCTTAGCCAAATACACTTAAAAACTCCTTATGTGTCCTTGTACCTGAGAGCAAACAAATATTTCTGGTTTACTTTCTCCCTAACATTAAGTAAGTACAAAGAAGCACTCTGACGCTCCAGTCCAAACATAAAGACAAGAGGGAGGGAAAGCAGAAGAAAAACACAATGTCACAATGTAGCATTCCCCTACCCTTTTCAAAAAGTGGCTAGAACTACAAAAAAAAAAAAAAAAAAAAAAAAAGAGCAAATTAGCAACCTATTGAGCTCTGTCCTGAACATCTTACATTGCTAAGAAAGGTATAGCAGAACTGGAGGCTCTGCAAATGTGTATGAATTGCATTGACCTGCCAGAAATATTTTGTCTGGCTGTTAATAAGCTTTTAAGTCACTTGGTGCCTCAGTTTCCTAGTGCCTAAGTAATGAGAACATTTGCTAGGGGACTTTGAGATATTCTTTAATGACTACAAGTTGCTTGTTTTATAGAAACTTATAAGCAAAATACAGTATTTGGAAAGAGGTAATTAATGAGGACTTCTCAAAGCGGAGAATCTTTTTTTAAAAATGGAGTCTGTTCAGCTACTGGATCCAATGGCTGAATTTTTACATATTTATGACTTTTGTTCCACCTAAGCTTTGGTGCTCCTGCTCTCTAAAGAAGTCTATAGCAGAGCAAGGTCTCCCAACAACTGCAAAGACATCTTACCCTATTTTGTTATACAGCAACTACAGAAGAAAGACCCATAGAACTGGACTTAAAACCATGACTTTGCGTTATAATCTCTTCCAGTATTTCTGAAATATTTCCTTGGGTCAGAAGATAAATTGATGAATGCCTGGATTAAAGCACCTAAATAGAGTGTGATGCAAATCCCCAAATTTGCTGTTAAGTGAAGCTGCCTTTTAAGGTTCTCTCTCTTGAGGTATGCACTGCTGAGATTTTTACTTGCTTACATGTTATTTCCATCAGTTCTGAATAAACGAAATGCAGGCGAGAGTATTTCATGCTTGGCTGGCCAGCATTTCTCTGCTTGTGATACAGGTCCAGTTTGGCAGCAAGATAGAAGCTAGCAGCTGATCCCCATTACAATCGCTCACAGGTAATGATGGCAAACCTAGGAACTAGCAAAATCTTTTGGCCTTATAAAAACTGCACAGGCGCATTAAGATCCCTCTTTTTAAAAGGGTAAAGCTTAGAGGCTTATTGTGAGGCTTATTATTCAAGGGCTACATGGAGCCCTTGAATGGAGCCCATACCTGATGTTCGATTCTGTACCACATTTCTCTCCAGAGTTTCACTCTGCCTTTTGAGTAATAAAGGCATTGCCCCATCTACTGCTTGAATGGCTACCACTGTGTTGGTAAAGACTCCTACTTCAGAGACAGAGCCCCATCAGCAAACTGAGGGGTTCCTAAGGGTGTTTTCCAATTCTGATGTAAGGCCCAAGGAAGATGAAAATCATGAAACATGAATTAGTATGAAAGAGTAGGTCATAAAATCCACATCAAAAAGCTTGAGTGCTTATAACATCCATCTCTGTCAGCACTGACAGAAAGGGTAGCATCTCCTGGTCCAGTCTGCAGAGATTCTGGGGCTTTTTTGTTTGTTTGTTTTGGGTTTTTTTCACAGTGTCTAGGAGTAATGGCTTTCCAAGTACCAAGTTTGTACACTTTATGAAACACATATATTTTATGAAATATATTGCACTCACATATTGTGATAGCAATCTAGGTGCAAGAAGACACAGAAGGAGAAATGCCATCATTCTCTCAAAAGAAAAACACACAAAATCAGTACTATGCTCTCCTGATAAACCACCAAATAAATTCAAAAGACTTGTCCTCAGCATGCAGTTACTACAAGGCTAGCTCACATTTTTAAAGCATGACTGAAATTCATGCTTTTTTCACACTTTATAGACACTGGCAGTGGATTTCTGCATTCTTTGTACAGCAACATCTATCTATAGCTGTTTCACTGTGGCCCTGCTGTGGAACAGGTTGGGCATTATCTACCATCAGTAAAGGTGCAGGAGTAATTGAGGATATTAGCATATTAAAATGCAAGATAAACTATAAAGGATACCCTAGGGGCCTGTGTCTGGGGAATCCCCTCTCATTACAATAACAGAACAAAAGTATTTTACAAAATGTAGGAAGGCAAGATCCACTCTCTAAATTAAAGAGAAAGAGTGAAAAAAAAATCAGTCAAACATTTTGAACACTATCGTGATTATTGTGATTAGTGTAATACTTCTGCCATGATTACAAGTCTGTACTTTAAAATCTGTATGTAAAGGTTTTAGGTAAACTCAAGCTGTGTGTTGGACTATAACATAAAGCAGGTAATACTCTGACTCCACACATGTGACCTTATAGCCACAATTAGGATATCCCTAACTTTTTTTTTTAGATGGTATGGTATGCAAAACAAAACAAAACAAAACAAAACAAAAAAGCCTGTATTAAGCAAAAATGGTTTCACACGAGCACTATAATAAAGGCCATTTATCCAACCACAATGACCTTCAGACCCATGCAGGAAAAGTGTAAGGTTTGTAAGGTTTGTGTAAGGTTTTGGCTGACTCAGAACCAGGTGTATTGATGAGTGCACAAACTATCACATCTGAAAAAAAATGTTGTGAGGTGGATTAGGAACTGGCTGGATGGCAGAGCTCAGAGCCTGGTGATCAGTGGTGCCGAGTCTAGTTGGAGGCCTGTAGCTAGTGGTGTCCCCCAGGGGTCAGTCCTTGGTCCAGTCCTGTTCAATTTATTCATCAATGACCTGGATGAAGGCACAGAGTGCTCCCTCAGCAAGTTTGCTGATGACACAAAACTGGGAGGAGTAGCCGATACCCCAGAGGGCTGCGCTGCCATCCAGAGGGACCTGGACAGGTTGGGCAACTGGGCGAAGAAAAACCTCATGCAATTCAACAAGGCCAAGTGCAAGGTTCTGCACCTGGGGAGGAATAACCCCAGACACCAGTACAGGCTGGGAACCGACCTTCTGGAGAGCAGCTCTGCGGAGAAAGACCTGGGTGTCATGGTGGACGACAAGTTGACCATGAGGCAGCAGTGTGCCCTCGTGGCCAAGAAGGCCAATGGGATCCTGGGGTGCATTAAGAAGAGCGTCTCCAGCTGGTTGAGGGAGGTGATCCTGCCCCTCTACTCAACCCTGGTGAGGCCACATCTGGAGTATTGTGTCCAGTTCTGGGCTCCACAGTACAAGAGGGATGTGAAGCTGCTGGAGAGAGTCCAGCACAGGGCTACAAGGATGATCAGGGGCCTGGAACATCTGCCCTATGAGGAGAGGCTGAGGGAGCTGGGCCTGTTCAGCCTGGAGAAGAGAAGGTTGAGAGGGGATCTGATCAGTGCATATAAGTACCTCAAGGGAGGGAGTGAAGAGGATGGTGCTGGTCTCTTTTCAGTGGTGGCCACCAACAGAACTAGAGGAAACGGCCGGAAACTGAAGCACCAAAAGTTCCACAGGAACTTAAGGAAATTTTTTTTTAACAGCGAGGGTGACAGAGCCCTGGCACAGACTGCCCAGAGAGGTTGTGGAGTCTCCTTTTCTGGAGATCTTCAAAACCCACTTGGACGCAGTCCTGTGCCACATGCTCTAGGTGACCCTGCGTGTGCAGGGGGGTTGGACTAGATGACCTCTAGAGGTCCCTTCCAACCTTAAGCATTCTATGATTTTATGATGATTCTATGATTTGTGAGGAAAGAGAGAAAGGGAGTCAGAGAAAGAGCCTTGCAGAACAAGTCAATAGAGATTGAAATGACTCCCAGAAACTGGCATTTGAACTGAAGTTCAGGAGGAAAGCTCATTTAATCCAGCATCCAGAAGAATATCGACTAGATGGGTCTAAACATGCATATAAATTGTTAGGGGAGCAGAGGGTGGTTAATCGCTTTCCTTAATGCTTTGTGTCCTTGTGTGTTAAATATACTTACTGCCAACTCTTGATTATCCAACATAATGAGGTGGAAGGGTAGGGTGAAAGCGGATGAAAAAAAAAATTGTAAATTAGGCTATCAAAAAGAGGCAACTAGAATGCAAGAAAGAAAAGGAAGATTAGTAAAACAACTCTCATATTCATAAACCCCCTTGCAAGTTAAGCTCTGTGCAAGACTATGGGTGTGTGGCAATTTAGGAGTGGACACAGTATTGCACTGAGCTAATGAACCCAGCCATGGTAAGACAGCAGCACCAACTCACAGGCTTTCTTGCCCTTCCTCCACCTACCATGATTACCTATTGAGGCTAAAAAGAAAAGCATCGATAGATAGGTATGGCGATGCGTTTTCATTACAAGGACTTTCATGGAAATTGTAATATTTCTTGCAGCACTTACAAAATCTTCTGTACACTGAGAAAATATGATATCTATTGAAATTGCAGTGTGATAAAAATATCAAAATGTCAATGGAGCTCAGGGCACGCATGAATGTGCTTCATTTCCAGTTGTTGAAGGACTTTGCAGGCAACGTTATGGTTATATTTAACTCCTGAAGTACTGCAGCGGGAGTCGTATAATACAACTTTTTGACTTGCCTAACTCCTTTTACATGATCCCTCCTTTCTAAAGATGCTTTGTATATTTTACATTAGCTGTTGTTTTGACCATGAAAATTTGAATCTTGGCCAACTGTTCAAAGGCAACTTAAATGGTGACACAAATTCTTCAACAGAAGAATTCTCCTTCTACTACGAGAAGGTAAGATAGGTACAGGTCACTCCCTCAAACGTCTTTTAAATCATTTGCCAGTGGATTTGTGATACAGCCATGTCTGAATTCACTTTCTTTGGCAAACTTCCCTCTTCAGAATTACAATATTTTGATAAGAAACTTTTGCTAAGGTATGTGACATAACTTCTGGGAGGAGAGGTTGACATAAAACTAAATGCTAAGACATCTCCTAGCCAGAAAATTAGTACTAAACATACGCACACTTTTGCCTCCACTAGTCTTAGCATAAATTACTTAAAATGAATAAGCTCACGGGTTCTAACAAGCACATCAATCAGCAAAAGACTGGGAGTTGCTAACAGCCTTTGAAGCCTTTGATCAGATATGGATACTACAGCAGAGAGTTATATATATACTGTTGTTCATGTGGGCTGCTCAAGTGCTCAGGTGGACTGCATGTGGTCAAGACTGATGCATACTTCCTCATGGAGCCAAAGTCACTCAAGCACCTCCATCAGGATGAACCACTGGCAATACACAGCCATACATTTATAATGGGCAAAACTCAATATATTTTTCACTGTGCTTATTTCAGAAACAGTCAAACAGATAAAATGGCAGTAAAAACTTGAGGACGCTATAGAAAAGAATCAACTGAAAGCTAGTTTGGCAGCTGATAGCACGGTTTAGGAGATATATCAGATAATCTCAACTACATATGCTGCTACCTGTGCCTAATAAAAACCTGTTGAAGAGAGAAATTATGCCACCAGTTTTAATGCCTTTAACTCTATTAAAGTCACAAGGGTAGTATTATGTTAATACAAAATATCTGCATAAAACATCTTTGTGGTCTAAATAAGAATAGGTGTCAAAGAAGCATTTTTACAAATGCTGATGAGTTTAGACTAAATCTAGCTTCCTAGCTAGCCTTAGTCTTGTAAATTGAACTAAGCTGAATCCAAAATGTTGATGCATTGCACTCGCAGAATAACAAAAAAGTTTGACTGAGGTAGTACAGAGATAGACTTGAATTGCTTTTAAATCCAACTTTGATGAATGTTTACTAAAGGAAAGCCGAAAGAATTGGTAGTGCTTCATTTTGAGTGCATACAGTCCTTATGTAGGCTATCTGCAAGTAAAATTGGGTGTTCCCAAAAATTCTGTAGTAAATTGCCCAGCAGCATTGATTTTTAGCTCATGGAAAAGGAGAAATGCGGGGAAAGTGATGATCATGTGGAATCACATGACGCCCCTCCTCCCTCTCCAAAAAAAAAAAAAAAAAGTCTGCTAGATATTAAATTGAATTTTCTTTTGTTTTCCCTGATAATCTGATTTTCAAAAGAGCTGGGCAAAACTAGAGATTTTTTCTTCTTATTCTAGGTTGTTATCTCACATTACACTATTTAATAAAAATCAAGTGTTAATAATATCAAAAACCAATACTAGAAAAAAGTAAACTATGAAGTCATAGATCACAGAAGACATCCCAATTGAATAGCCTTGACAAGAGATCTTGCTGGGTACATTCATTCATCCTAAACTACAAGAAATTTCCTTCCTCTCTGCAAAGCCAAAGCGTACTTACTGCTCAATAAGTAGTAAGAAAAGGTTTGTAAGGGTTGATTGCAGGTGAATGTTTCTGTAATCAACAGCAATGATGGGAAAATACCACTGCAAAATTAGATGAAATTCGGAAAAAAGAATATTTTGGTTTAAGCTTATTGGAAGGGTTCTTTGGGGATCTTGTTTTCAACTGCATCATCACCAGCTTTTCCTCCCATTCCGTGGGCCTAAGTGCCCTCTGCTGTTTCAATTCAAATTCCCACAGATCCTGAAGGAGATCCTCACTCTAACAGCAAACAGTCTGGAAACGTGCTTTTTTAATTTTGGAAACAGCAGATTATACAAGCAATGGCAAAGAAATGCAAGCTTCACCATTGTTAATACTATACAGCTATTGATACCACTCTTTATGTTTAATCTACCCCCCGCAAAAAAAGTGTACTCTTGAGGTGCGGAGCAAAATATGATCTATTAGCTCCTCCTGGTGGCTTAGTTTGGCCTACACTTTCTTTACACATTTTTCCCAATAGTTCTTTCCTTCAAAAAGCACTAGAAATTTATTTTTAAACAAATGGGAAGTTTTGTATGACTTCTTTTTTAAAGTTTTGATCCCTCTAAGTAAAATCTGGGGAAAAAACAAAGTTTTAGAATTCTAATATAGTATATACAAATATATAGACTATATAGAACATGCAGAAGTATAACTTGGCTCTTGATCTAGACAAAACACCATTTGAGTTTTGACCTCAGTACTAAAAACGCATGTACACTGGCTTTTTTATCCTGAATAAACTAACTAGTGCTAAACTCACTAGTGCTATTCGCACACACAACTTAAAGCACTTCCAAGGCTATACTCATAGTGCACAGCACCGTTAACACATTCATTAGGAACCAAGTGTGTTGCTTGAAGTTTTAATTATTCTTTTACAGCCTGGTTCATTAGTGCCCTATTAGCGCAGATCCTTTACACACCTATTTACAGCAGCACATTAGCAATAGTAGGAAAAGGGGGCAATTGCAGAGGGATGCCACTTTAACACTTTCCTGGATATTATACAACAAGGGCATGGAAACTTTTAAATACTTATCCTAACCATAGAAACACTGAGAACAGTATCAAAGCACAAGCATCTTCAGCAGAATTTAGTTTGAAAGCCTGGACCATGACCTGTGAAACACTTTTCAAGAGAAATACTTACAGGCGAGTGCCACCTCGTGGAAAATAGGGAAGAATTTTCATCTAAAAGAAAAAAGAAGAGCTGTTTTAAGGTGGTCGGGATCTTTTCAAAGCAGAGATTTAAAGTCAAAGAGTAGCAAGAAAGTATTGCCAAACAGCCACAGGTGCTTTGCAAGTGCATCCCCGGTGGACACCAAAGTGGCCAAACTCTGAGCCCTCCTGATCTATGCGTTTTTATCATTACAATGATAAAACTGGATACAAAAACTGGATGTTTTTCTTACTTTCAGTTAGTATCTTTGTAAGTGTAACTATTTTGAATCTAACATAAGTTTTTAAATGAATGTGAAAAAAGTCTTCCTTTTGCTTTATATACCACATTTTATTATAGACTTTTGCATTCAGAATTAAAAGACTTGCAAATCCTTAAAACTTCAAAATATGTATAATTGCTAGCTATTATGACACAGAATGAGTAGCATGAATGAACTGTATCCCTAGCACAAGTTTTCTGTCCTAGCGAAAGTGTCACATAGTTACCAGGCCTCAAACGTAAGGTTATATAAATTACTGCACATTTTCTACTCTGGAGTGAAAAATTAGACCTGTTTGTTACCAGTGTGTATTTCTGTTCTTAACTTATTAATAGATGGCAGTTGCAGTCTTCCAAAGTCAAACATTGGCTAGAAAAAAAAAATAGAGCAACTTCTTGTAGTATATCAACTAAAATCCCTCATTAATCTCAGTTCTGATACTGCTCATCTCTACATGGAACTTATTTGCACTATCTGACTACTTCTTGCAGTTGGGTAAAATATAGTAATATATATTTCCCAGTGTTTGCAAATTATACTTTTTTTTAAAAAATGTACATTTTATGTAAGTGTATAAAAAGTGTGAAAAGATGACCATGATTTTCCACTTACTTATTCCACATAAGTTCCATGCACACAGAAACATGGATCTGTGTTTACGTGATATTGTTTAAAATAGGACGGAAACCCTTTGCTATAAATTTTAGTTGCAGAAATGGGACATTGTGCCTTGAGAGCACAGTGGATACAGAAACATTCAGAAATGTTTTCTGTATCTCTAAGATGTTCTAACAAAGATACTATATTTTTCTGTTTCTCAGAGTTTTATCTTTGGGTAAAAAGCAGTGTCAATTGGCACTAAATAATTTTTTAAATGCAGGAATCTAGGAACAGTCAGCAGTAAATACAGTCCTGGTTTCATTCACACATTTGCTTTGTTCCAGAAAGAACAGCGAAAAAAAAAGGAGGAAAAAAAAAAAAGGCCTCAACAAGGATAAAGAAGCAATTTCTTAAACTGTGCACATCTCAGATACATTGCATATAGAGAATTAAGCGGATTAGCTGTACCACTATGGTTGGTTACGGCTTAAAGGAAAAAAAAATATTGGCTGCACCTAAGCAAATGTCTCTGTTAAAGTGATTTAAGAGGAACCATTTCCCAGAACTACAGGTGCACCGCAGATTGTCGCTGCTATGGCTGTGAAAGGGTGGAAAGGAAAGGGAAAAAATGAAAAGGAGGAGAAAGGGAAAATAAAGGGGAAGGAGAAGGGAAGGGAAGAAAGAAAGGAAGAGAAAAGAAGAGAAAAGGAAAAGAGAAAAGAAAAGAAAAGAAAAGAAAAGAAAAGAAAAGAAAAGAAAAGAAAAGAAAAGAAAAGAAAAGAAAGGAAAAGAAAGGAAAAGAAAGGAAAAGAAAGGAAAAGAAAAGAAAAGAAAAGAAAAGAAAAGAAAAGAAAAGAAAAGAAAAGAAAAGAAAAGAAAAGAAAAGAAAAGAAAAGAAAAGAAAAGAAGGCGATCCCGGACCTGGGCGCTCCCTGCTTTCCCCTCGGGGGCTCCTCGCCGCCCCCCTCTCCCGCCCGCCCGCCTCCCCCCCGGCCACCTGCCCCCTGGCCGCGCCCCGGGGCCGCCCGGACGGCGGCACCGCGATCCGGGCCGGGCCGGGTCAGCGCCCCCGCTCCCCTGGGCGCAGCGGGGCCGGGATCCGCCGGGCCCCACGGCCGCGTCCCTCCCCGCGCGGGAAGGGGGGCGGGGGCCGCCCGCGGCCGCGTTACGCACGCAGTGAGCTCAGCGGCGGCCCGAGGGGGGGCGGCGGGCCGGGGCCGGGGCCGGGCCGGGCCGGGCCGGGCCGAGCCGAGCCCTCCGCGCCGCGCCGCGCCGGGAGGGGGCTGCCCGCCCAGAGCGCATAAAGCGGCGCCGCGGCCGCCCCGCCAGCCGCACTCAGCGCGCACGGCGGAGGCGCCCGGACCGCAGCGCGGAGCCGGCTGGCGGGGCGCGTTTTCATTGCATTTTTAAATACGACTCCTTTTTTTATATACATTTTTTTTCTTCCTCCTGCTCTCCGCCAGGAAGGGACGTTCTTGGCTCCCCGGCCCGTGGAACGGCGCGGGGCTGTGGAAGTGCACGCAAGGCTGCCGAGAGGAGCCGAGCGCCGCCGGAGCACGGAGAGCTGAGCAGGGCAGGGAAGCGGAGAGGGAAGGAAGGAAGAGAGCAGGAGCGGGCAGCTCCCCGCGCAACCAGCCTCCCCCGCCGCCTGCAGCGCTCCGGCCATGGGGAAGTCGGCGCCTCCTCTGCGGTGATCGCGGGACCCAGCGCGGATCTGCACAGAGAAACCCCCCACCCGAGAGCAGAGACACAGCCTAATAAACAATAGCAATAAAAACTCTACATATATTTAAAAGAGAGAGAGAGAGAGACTCCGCCGGCGCGCAGCTACAGCCCAACCCGCCGCCGGGGCCGGCGGCCGCGATGAGGGGCGCGGGGCGGCCGCCGCCCGCGCTGCTGCTGCCCGCGCTGCTGGCGCTCGGGCTGGCGCTGCCGCCGGGCGCCGCCGCCGCCGGTGCCGGTTCCGGATCCCGCGAGGCGCTGGTGGTGCCGCGCCGCGTGGGCGCCGCCGGGCGCAAGCAGCTCTTCCGCCTGGAGGCCTTCGGCGAGCGGCTCACGCTGGAGCTGGAGCCCGACAGCAGCTTCCTGGCGCCGGAGCTCACGCTGCAGTACCTGGGCGGCCCCCCGCCGACGCCGCCGCCGCCGCCGGGCGACGACCTGTCGCGCTGCTTCTACTCGGGCACAGTGAACGGCGACCCGAGCTCGGCGGCGGCGCTCAGCCTGTGCGCGGGCCTGCGCGGCGCCTTCTACGTGCGCGGCCGCGAGTACCTGCTGCAGCCCGCGCCCGCCGCGCCGGGCCGCCCCCGCGGCGCGCACCTCCTGCGCCGCCGCCGCCGCCGCGCCGCCCGCTGCGCCGTGCCCGAGCCCCGGACCGAGGACCGGCCGCAGCGCCGGCCGCTGCCCGCCGCGGGTGCGCAGGAGGCGCGCACGGAGCGCGCGGAGATCGCAGGTACCGGCGGCGGGGAGGCCCGCGGCTTGCGCGCTCGGTGCTTTCCGCCGTGTCACAAAGCGGCTCCCCTGCTCACGTGCGCTTCTCTTACCCCTCCTCTCCCTCTCTTTTTTTCACTGTAGAAAGCGGGAGCCGGAGGAAGAAGAGGTTCGTGTCCAGCCCGCGCTACGTGGAGACCCTGCTGGTGGCGGACCAGTCCATGGCCGAGTTCCACGGCAGCGGGCTCAAGCACTACCTGCTGACGCTGCTCTCGGTGGCGGCCAAGCTCTACAAGCACCCCAGCATCCGCAACTCTGTCAGCCTCGTCGTTGTGAAGATCATGGTCATTTACGAGGAGCGGAAGGGGCCCGACATCTCATCCAATGCCGCCCTCACGCTGAGGAACTTCTGCAGCTGGCAGAAGCAGCACAACCCGCCCAGCGACCGGCACGCTGAGCACTACGACACTGCCATCCTCTTCACCCGACAGGTAAGGGCAAAAGGCCCGAGCCCTCGCCTGTGCTCCTCGCTCCCCCCGCAGGGCCCCTGTCTCCAATTCATCCTTTAAAAACCCCTCAGAATCAGCCTTGTGCCACTACACGTTCCCCTAAGAAGGCTTTTTATTTATATATTTATTCTACTGTTTGTGCTACCTCAGGTAAAGCCCACAGTACGTGCAATGTGCTTCTGCCACATATTTTTAGCAGGTTTAGTCTGGAAATTATGCATTTTATTTCTACGTGTAACCCCTGTGTATGTTCCAAAGGCAGATTTTTGCCATCATACCCATTGAAGTGCTGAATATTTATGCTCTTTCCATAAGTAAAGGCAACTTGCCAGCGTTGGATTTTTCTTGCCAAGGTTGAGTCTCTGATCTGATTAATAATGAAACTGCCTTTTTCTACAGGACCTCTGTGGTGCCAAGACATGTGATACTCTTGGGATGGCCGATGTGGGAACAGTTTGTGATCTAAACCGCAGTTGCTCTATCATCGAAGACGACGGTTTGCAGGCTGCCTTTACAACAGCCCACGAACTAGGTACTTGAAATGTGAACTGAGATTTATGTTGATTAATTGCAACCAACGTGATGCCATAAAGTTCAGAACATGCTGGCCCATGTTCGGGGCTCGACTTGTGGGGCTTTGAGCACCCTGGGCTCCCCCAGGAGCATCCCCCACACACTCAGACTGATATTTGGAAAGCAAATCCAGTCTGCACAGCATTGTCTGCAGGAGCTGAATATTTCACTGTGGTTGTAGGGAAAAAAAAACATACGTATTAAATTAGTCTATGAGAAGTTAAAGATAGCTTGTAATCTATTTAAAATTTGGCAGTGTTCAGATCAGACGATTCTTTCAATACCTAAAAGGCTTAGCTCTAGAGTAACATTTAAAATGATATTGGTTATGCAGACGTCAGACATTGTAAAATGAAAATCACAAGCTCTTCTTTTTTTTTAAAGGCCACGTGTTTAACATGCCTCATGATGATGCAAAGCAGTGTGCTAGTATTAATGGAATAAGCCGGGATTTCCACATGATGGCATCCATGCTTTCCAATCTGGATCGAAGCCAGCCTTGGTCTCCATGTAGTGCCTACATGATTACAACATTTTTGGATAATGGTCATGGTAAGATTATTAAGCCTTCCATTCATGTGGTATTTAAACCCACATGTTTTACTGCTTTTTGCTTTTCTTTTTGCTTGCTTTTTCTTTTTGCTTTTCTTTTTTTCTTTTTTTTTTTCTTTCTAATGGAGCACATGCTGCTTTCTGTTAACCTTTTCCATGCTGCCAGTAATTTTATAAGACCCCTGTTTTTACATAATTGGTGTCACAAATTGTTTTGAAGAACTTGAAGAATTATTTTACAAAGCAAACCCAGTTCCAGAGATGGAAATGCATTTTTCGCTGTAGAAACTGAGCTCACTGACAACATTGTCTTCATTATTTTCCCCTTCCTTTTCAGGTGAGTGTTTGTTGGACAAGCCCCACAAGCCAATACAGCTTCCCTCTGACTTGCCTGGCACCTTGTATGATGCCAACAGACAGTGCCAGTTTACATTTGGAGATGAATCCAAACACTGCCCGGACGCAGCTAGTACGTGTACAACCTTGTGGTGTACTGGCACTTCTGGAGGGCTGCTCGTGTGCCAGACTAAACACTTCCCTTGGGCGGATGGCACCAGTTGTGGAGAGGGGAAATGGTGCATGAATGGCAAGTGTGTGAACAAGACTGAGAAGAAGCACTATGATGTAAGTACCAAGAAAATCAGGCTATTCCTTAGGTTGCAGAGTAGCATATATAATACTTCAATGTGAGCAATCAAAGCAGGCATAAGGACTTAAGTAAATTGAGATGGCTAGTAAATTAAACAAGCTCACAGCTTTTCTATAGAAGAGGCTTAGATAAAAACTGTGTGTCTTTTTGCATTTGTTGTATTGTGTTTTTTATTTCTTTTGCCGCATTAACTCTTTTTCTGCACTCTCTTGTTGTTCCAGACCCCGGTGCACGGCAGCTGGGGCTCGTGGGGGCCCTGGGGCGAGTGCTCCCGCAGCTGCGGCGGCGGGGTGCAATACTCCTTCAGGGAGTGCGACAACCCCGTCCCCAGGAACGGAGGGAAGTACTGCGAAGGGAAGCGGGTGCAATACAGGTCGTGCAATATTGAGGACTGTCCGGATAATAACGGTGAGCTCTTCCCGTTTCTTGATGTGGAGGAAGGGGATCTCGTGGGGAAAGACCACGTAAAGAGGATGGTCTCATGTCTACCTGTCTTTCCCCTTGCAGGCAAAACCTTTAGAGAGGAGCAATGTGAAAAGCACAATGAGTTTTCCAAGTCTCCATTTGGAAGTGGACCTGCAGTGGAATGGACACCAAAGTTCGCCGGTGTCTCTCCAAAGGATAGGTGCAAGCTGGTCTGCCGAGCAAAGGGAACGGGATATTTCTTTGTTTTACAGCCAAAGGTATTTCAAAACTATATTTCTTCCATCTAGTCATGAAAAGGAAAATTATTTCCTCCAACTCTCTGCATAAAGTTAGAGTCAAAGGCAGTGGCTGAAATTATTTTTAGGATTTTGTATATCTAAGATAGATTGTTCCTTTTCCTCTTCCTACATGTACAGTCTGAAGAGTACAAGCATGCTCCAAATATTCTGGCATGGTTCTTCCAATTATTTCCTACATGGCTGCCTTTTCTACCCACTCCATCCTTTTTCCTTTTTCCTTTTTCCTTTTTCCTTTTTCCTTTTTCCTTTTCCTTCCACCAAGTTGATTGCACTGAGATGTGTTTGGAAACTGTGCAGGTTCTTTGCCAAAACAGCGGCGATTTCTCATCCTAGTTACTAATACGCTGACAGCCTAAAATAAACAAAACAAAAAATGTTCATCTTGTATAGCTACTTGAATTCGCTGTCATAAGATGTTGAGAGCCAACAACTACCAGGGTGACAGCACAGATGTTTTTTGTAGAGAAGTATTCCTAGAAAGAAAGGAAGGATTGGGACCCTTGAAAGCAGTTTGGGTCCTTGAACCTCGAGGCCAAGACTATGTTCCAGTGTCATTATTAAAAAATGTTCTTAATTTATACTAAATAAGCACAACTGTTCCTATAAAAGTGAAATGGGTTGGTTTCCCCAGCTGCTGTTGGGCATTGTTACGTTGAGATAATCTCAGTGCTGCACACCTCCAACTATCTACAAGCTACTCCTGCTTTTAGTTTCAAAGGCCTTAAAAATACAGGTGCAGCAGGTCTTCCTCTGTCCATGTTTGACATTCTAATGTGTCTGTATCATGCAGTTTCAAAGAAATGTCCATCTTCTAATCAAGCATCCCTCTGCTCTTTCTCTAAAGGTTGTGGACGGTACCCCGTGCAGCCCCGACTCCACCTCGGTGTGCGTGCAGGGGCAGTGCATGAAGGCTGGTTGTGACCGGATGATGGGATCCAATAAGAAGTTTGACAAATGCGGTATCTGCGGTGGCAACGGATCCACTTGCAAGAAAGTCACTGGCACGCTTGTGAGAGCAAAGTGAGTGTATGATGGCAGCCGCTGTTGTGTTCTAGCTAGCATCGCGTAGGGGCAACCTTCGGTTTCCAAGACAGGCAGCAAGAGGCTGTTCTTGGAGCTGAAATTTGATCAGTCAAAACCAGTTGGTTGGTTGGGATCCCAATCGATGGAAGTCCCTGACACACAGTCACACATCTGTAGTGGCAACGCTGCAGGATGTGACTTGGTGAGGCCCTTCATTCCTTAGTTCCATCAAGTCCATAACGTAGGGGCTTAGTGTGTCAGCTTCAAATGAAATTCAGCCTTGTGCTGAACAACTGTTTGCTCTACCAGGAATGAGCTGAGCGCTCAGTGCACATGTTTCTCTCCAGCAGGCCTGGTTATCATGACGTGGTCACCATCCCAGCTGGAGCGACTAACATTGAGGTCAAGCAGCGGAACCACAGGGGCGCCCGGCACGACGGCAGCTTCCTCGCTATCAAAGCTGCCGATGGCACGTACATCCTCAACGGTGACTACACGCTGTCGACGCTGGAGCAGGACATCACGTACAAGGGCAGTGTATTGCGGTACAGCGGCTCCTCCGCCGCCCTGGAGCGCATCCGCAGCTTCAGCCCCCTGAAGGAGCCCCTGACCATCCAGGTGCTCACGGTGGGGGACCTTCCACAGCCTAAGATCAAGTTCACCTATTTTGTGAAGAAGCCCGTGCAGCCCGGCTCCGAGAAGGCGCCTGGCAAAAAGAAGGAGTCTTTCAATGCCATCCGGGAGATCATCTTGTCCGAGTGGGTCATTGAGGAGTGGGGCGAGTGCTCCAAGTCATGCGGCTCCGGCTGGCAGCGGCGCTCGGTCGAGTGCCGGGACCTGCGGGGGCAGCCGGCCGCCGACTGCGCCCATGAGCTGAAGCCCAGCGACGTGCGACCCTGCGCGGACATGCCGTGCCCGCAGTGGCAGCTCGGGGACTGGTCGCCCTGCTCCAAGACGTGTGGGAAAGGTTTCAAGAAGAGGTTGTTAAAGTGCATTTCTTATGACGGCAGCGTGCTGCCGCAAGAAAGCTGTGAGCCTTCCAAGAAACCAAAGCACCTAATAGACTTCTGCAATGTTACGGACTGCAGTTAAAACAGTATAAGTTGGGAAAGCTAAAGGGTTTTTTTTTGTTGTTGTTTTTGTTTTGTGGCTTCATAACAATGCACTGAAAATAAGAGGATAGAGGTAGCACAGGTGATTTGTGTTCACATTCACAGGAGGGTTCATTGAGGTGGGACAGTGCAAATAATTTTAGTTGGTGTTGCATCGTAAGAATATCCTGCCGACTGCAAATTTGATAGGATAGCAGACCAGTGTCACTAACCCGTCTTCAGCAGATAAACCAGGGCATTATAATTCCCTTTTTTAAGTATGCTACAATTTAAACAAAACATAAGCAGTGGCCAAAACATATCTCAGCAAACATTTCGGGGTTGAGTTATGTTTCCCTTCTTTTAGATTTGTATTGTGGTACTGTTGAAGTCCCCAGGCTTTTTAAGGGGAGGGACAGGGGAGCAGAAAAGATAGCTTAAAATAATTGGTCAGAGCTTACCTACCTCATGAAGGGCAAAAAACAGGATTAGAAAAGGAGCTTTAACTATGTCATTCATGGCTGCTATTGTTTCACAGGATAGTTTTATATAAAAACAAAGCCATATTCTCTAGCTGTAAAGAGCAAAAAAATAACCAAGAACAACAGTCAGTCACTTCCACGGACGATTGAATGTTATTTTTAAGTATCTTTATGTCATCCCAGTGTGCCTGTCCATTTCGCTCGACCACTCTGATGCAGTTGTAGTGATATATGTAACCCAGAGGCTAGAAAGAGTGGAAATCTTCATGGAGCAAGTAGTGCCTATGAGGACCTCTGTGCCTTCTGTGTGGCTTCCACTGGTTTTTGGATTCAGAACATGGTTCTGCCATACATTACCCAACTTGTGGCATTGAGGGTTGGAGTCATGCTTTCACCCTCCCATCTTTCACCTCCTGCCAGCCTATGACTAAGAGTAGTTATTTGCATTTGAATAGGAAAGAGATCAAAGAAATGCCCACTATGGGGGGGAACCTCCCCCACGTGGCCTCTGATGGGTTTGCAGAGCTCAAAGCACTGGTAAGGCAGGAAGACAAAGCTGAAGGATAGCAGGTCCATCCACAGCAATACACCAACGTTTGCCTAATTAAAGTTTGTGCCAGTCCATAGACAATGAGAGAATATGGCTTTCCATATGTATATAGTAAAATATATTACT
This sequence comes from Tinamus guttatus, assembly GCF_059628265.1. Lineage (NCBI taxonomy): Eukaryota > Metazoa > Chordata > Aves > Tinamiformes > Tinamidae > Tinamus > Tinamus guttatus. The sequence goes on along the minus strand of NW_028288881.1, from coordinate 2,259,378 downwards.
ATAGATTTTATATACTTTATAAGTATTTTATATTTCTCTGCCTTCTGAGAAGGTTATAATTTGTAATAAATGCATATAATGAGCGTATTTATTTTTATACTTCTTGTCTAATGTGATCTTCTAAGTTATCACTTTTTTAAAAGGACATATAACAAGGATAGAGTATTTATACAGTATAATATGTTACTAGAGGTAATAAATGAACCCTATAAATTTTGGAAGTGGAGCGTCTTTATTTCACTGTAATAAAACTAGTCTATCGGGCAGAAAGAGCTTGGTCTCTAAGGCAATGGTTTGAAAAAAAAAGAAAAAGCTCTGCCACATTTTTTGAAAGTTCTGGTAGCTAAGCTTCTAATCGAGTGTCTTAGCTAAGGGGTTTGGAAAACTACGCGTAATGTCATATACTGCATTACAGGGGTAATTTTGTACTTTAGTACCTAACCACTAACAGGGTGCTCAGCACTGTTGTTTCATCTTTAAGAAAGTCAGACTGCAACTAGGGAGATGCCATTGACTTTAATAAGGGCTTAGGCAGGGGGTATATCTGTCAGCGGTGTTTATAGCCAAGTAAGTATGTACACAAGTAGCAGTTTTACCTGCTCCGCTTAACGTTAACCATACTGGGAAACATGCATTTAAAATTCAAAACCGTTAACTCGCAGTCAGAGGTTTCCCTTCACAGATTTCTGGAGGGCCTCATGACCATGCTTTTCTAATTAGAAGTACTGTATGAATGAGCTGTTCTAATGCTGTTAGTAACACGTTTTGTAATGCTGAAATCCATGCTGAGCATCAAGAAGCTGATTTTTGCTCCCTCATTTCTGATCTCATGACCACTAAAGTCAAGGGAAAATCTTCTGTTGAATTCGCTAGGATTTTTGCCATGGAATTTGAGACAACAGTCATACGTGAACATTCTTGGCCTTGTGTCATGCAAAAATCTATTACAACTCCCTTTGCCAGTGTTTGGACTGTCTTGCAGAAATAGTTCCCACTTTATTCAGTGGATAAAATGCTGGCCCTTTTAAAGCATCTAGAAAAATTTTCATCGTGTCACACTTCATTTGAGTGTTACTTCGACACGCAAAAGTACTAGGGAATGGTTTACTTCTAATGTTATTTAGAAGAGAACCAATCTTTTTTTTTTTTTCCTTCCGTAAGTATTTATGAATGAGTACCTTTTTTTTTTTTTAATGTATCTATTTTGCTATAGCAGGTCAAAAGTCAGAAATATATACATTTGAAAAAGAAAGAAAACATGTTTTCATTTTCTGCTGCTGCTTTTTTCCCTATAACCTTTGTACCTTAGTGTGTGTACCTTAGTGTACCTTTTTTGATGTTGCCTGAAACACCCTCAGTTTAGCGGCCCAAAGAGCTAGTGCTGAAGTTCCTATAAAATTGGTGAGGTCTCCCAGCTTCTAGATAATGCTGACGACCCAAGTTTGCGTTCATCTGCAGAAATGGTCGACTTAGGGCTAAGAAAATGGAGGAAACAACTTCTCCCAGACCTCCTCAATCATTTAAAGCCAGCCCAGGGTGCTAACATAACCTCAGTTCTTCCAGCAGCATTTGAGGAGGCTCTTGGGAGAAGAAAATTATATTTCACAGGCACCAACCTCCACGCTGAAGGAAACTTGGATCAAATTAAATAGCACAAATTCTTTTTTTTTTTAACAAGAAGCGTGAAGTGTTTTGTATTTCCAAAATGCCTTGGCCCAAATTACCTAGATTATATCTGTCAGCCCTGTAATTAACTAGACTGAAGGGAGAAGTAAGAGGTTATGATGGAAGGTAAACTCATTTGGTATGTTAGAATTAAATTAAAAAAATAAAAAGCAACTTTTCACGCTCTTTGAAATGATTGCATAATAAAAGGAGTGTCATACTAGTAAGTAGTTGCGGTGTAATTATAGCCTGTTTTCTGTGATGGTGTTTGTTTCTCTAAACAGAGCAGCAAAGGCAACTCATTCCCCAAATCAGCAGTTCATTTGGCCAAGACTGCGTTTCTCAGTAGAAGTTTACTGGCTACATATTTTTCTTTAAACAGTTTATGAATTCTCAGCAGTCATATCTGTTACACAGAAATACGGTTCTTGAAATTATAGCCTGTTTCTGATAGATGCAGGTTATAGAGAACATGCTCCAAGTAATGCATTAATTGCACAAGGCAATCTAAAAACTGCCCCTTCCAAAAAGCAATTTAATTATAACCGAGTTTGACATCAAAGCGGGGTTGCTCTGGGTGACCCAGCAAATGGAAACCTTCAAAAACAGTGGTATGTAGCTGGGGTGCTTAGCAGTCGACACCACATGCCAATTAAGCATCTACCCTGGCACAAAAAATCTGGCAATGTATAGTTTTTATTACCAAGGGCTGGTTTGTTAAATGCCTTTTTTCGTGAATGCTCCTTGTTTTGAGCAGCAATTGCAGAATGTTATTATGGGGCCACAAAGAAACATTTGAAAGTAGAAATGGCCCTTGAGGCTTCTGCCAGGCCATAGGCGAACATAAGCGCTGGTGCGTTATGCCAGCCACGGTGCTTCTTGCTGCCGCCTGCTCACCCCAAAAACAAAAAAGAAACAGAAGACTTTTTTTTTAACCAGGTTTTCTTAACTGCTCACCCTGACACGTTGAGAGTGAGGTTTCCAGTGTTTCAGCTCAGGAAAATGTCACACTGGTTTTGAGATAAATGTCCTTTGTCTTGGTTTCCCTTTCAAGGTCACGCAAGGCAAACACAGTACAGGCCATTTCAGGCACTGCGAGCAGCAGAAAGTCTTTAGTGCCCTTCCAGAACTTGGGCACTAGGACTGAAATCTGAGTGCTGGATCCTCAGATCTCACTTTTACAGAATCCTAGAATCATTATGGTTGGAAAAGACCTTCAAGATCATCGAGTTCAACTGTAAACCCTTCAACACTGTGCCTGCTAAACCATGTCCTAAGCGCCTTACCTGCACATTTCTTGAACATTGCCAGGGATCGTTACTCCACCGCTTCCCTGGACTACTCTTTCCATGTAGAAATTCTTCCTAATACCTAGCCTGAACCTCCCCTGGCACGACTTGAGGCCACTTCCTTTTGTCCTATCAACAGTTGTTTTTAAAATAGTATCTAAATCTGTAATTAACTGGGAGTTGAAAAAGCAATGTATCTACATGAGAGAAATATCTTTCCAGCTAATTAGGACATAAAGTTGTAGTATCCATACTGGTTAAATACTGTAAACAGTGCTACTACAAAATTTGGATTAACCGATTTCCTGATTTCCAGGAGGAAAAAACTGTCTGTCATAGAACTTTTAAGCTGCTATGTTTACCTCTTTTTAATCCAAACATTGCTGTGAAAACAAAAAATATTGGTGTTGTCCAAGTAACTATTTTACCACTAACTGTAATACCTATGGTTTCAGAGCAAAATATTAGAGGTTGGTTTTGTACAACCTTTTGAAGAAAAAAAAATAATTGTATATATGTGGTATGGAAAAAGCTTAAAATTGCCTCAAGCTTCTGTATCCTTTAGCAGCTGATATCTGCATTTTAGAGTTGTCAATTGACAGATTGCATTTTGACCAGTATCTTCAATGCTGGGGCATTGACTTAGAGTATTAAGTTCCCCAGAGCGTGCTGCGCCTTCAAGTTGCCAAATGCTTGTGTATCTGTCTTTCACCTTCTGAAATGCAGCTCCTTGCAGAGCTTGTAATGTGGCAACTGGATTCATTCAGCTAACAGCAGCTTTCATTCATTGCAACGTCTCCAAGAACTGTACGTGTTTCAGTAAAAGTCTGGAACATTTTGTGCAGAAAAACAAGCAGGACTTTTGCTTTTATCATTGTCTCGTTGCAAGCATGTAAACAGATACAGGATAATATTAATCGATTTGCCAAATGCTATAGGATGAATCACTGATATGGTCTATGTGGGGGGGAAAAATTCAAACAAAGAATCTTAATCCATTAGCTTAAGTCAGGAAATGCAGAATAAAATGTCCTGAAGAAATTTAGAAAGTCAGACTGAGAAGAACAGTTCAAACTCCTCATCAAGCCTGAGTCCTCAAGGCAGACAGATACTATTAGAAGAAAAGTTTTCTCCAGTTTAGGCCTGCACAGACATAGCAACCCCAGCTCCCTTCCTGTCCCTGTGCAACATTCATCCTTGACTTTTGTCCCATTTTTCATAAACAGACTACACTATTATAGCATGCAGAACCACAAAGAAAGGCTTCAAGATAGTTACCTTTTCTAGCAGTATGAAGCTGCTAACCTCTTTATTCCTCTTCCATTGCAGTCCAAAACCTTTATATTTTTCTGATAAAACAACAAGTACAAATGTGCACTCATTCGTGATATTCACCCTCAAATCACAAAACAACTTACTTGTATTGGCAGGAGGCGAGTCAAAATATAGTTATCAGGTGCACAATGGTGTTAAAAACATCATAGTTCTATAAATGTTTGTGCTCTCAAAGCCTGGGGCAGACTGATTACTGTGAGATGAAAATAACATTGTTTGGAATCTTTGATCTATTTTATGCTTCATGACAGTGTGAGAGCTGACGCAAAACAGAGTTATTGATGGGCAATTTAAGTTAAACTTTATATAACACCTTTGTTCGCAAGCTAGATATACTTATCTATACATTTTTGTCCTATGTATAAAAGGTTTGTCCTACATCATGATTCAATCTATGACTGTAAACTAAGCCCCACTAGGCTGGACAATATTTAAATTTTAGCATCCCTAATCCTGTTGACGTGTTGCAAAAAACATTTGAATTTCTACCAGTTCATGATTTTTTCTGGATAGTCCATTTGAGAAATAGTAGTGTTTGCACTATTAGTTGTGCTTGAAGACAAGCATAAGAAGCAGCTGGTTGTTGCAATATAGATGGAGCTGTTGGAGGTAATGAAGGAGGGAAGTCATAACGTAGAGACTATAATTAATAGGGTGAGGCAAGCTGAAAGAAATGGTCGTTTCAATTGTGCAACAATATTTTTTGGTGTAACTAAGAAAATGTGCCTGTCTTCTCCCAAACGAATTAAGTATATCAAATATATATTGCCAGTTTGTAACATTATCATATACAAAACTGAAAATGGAATTAGGGATAAGAAAACAGCTGCAGTTCAGTTGTTTGAATTAAAATGGTCTCTGTCGAGTCATGCATGTTAAAGGGGAATCATTCCAAGGATCTTCATTTTTATTTCTCTGGTTACTTCAATTCTCTGACAGCCACACTACTCTGGCACAGAATCTGGATGCTGCCGTGTTGTGAAATAGGTATACTCAAAGACACGCTGAAGGCCCAGATAAGAAAGAAAAATGGAGTCATTCTGCAATTTCTGGCACATAGTCAGTAGCCAAATCTGTCACCACTAGAGCTTCATTTGCTTTAGAAATTATTTGAAAAGTCTTCAAAGTAGTATAGCTGCCACAACCTAATAAAGCCCAAAATTTTAAGCTTCTTACGTAAAGGATCCACCCTTGCAGACTAAAGGGCTTGGACATTTTGCTTAAGCAGAGCAAACATGAACTGTTCTTTAAATCAAGTCACAAAACTGTAGACCTCTGCTTGCAACTACTTTATTTTTTTAAAAAAAGAAAGTCATTTAAGTGAATGTTTGCACCTATCATAATTCAGGAGAGCACGGATTGAACCTGAGCTAGACAAAACAGAAGCTATGCTCTTTTGTGAAATCCGAATCTTAATTGCATGTTGAATTGAGTGGATGGTACTGTCTGGAAATTTATTCAAAGGCTCATGTTTAGTCATGCTAGCATATAGACACTTTGGGTTGACCAATAATGCTTAATGTAAGCTTTTACAGTTTAAATATTTGATTTTTTGTTTGTTTGTTAAGTCTATTTTAAGCAAATATACCCTGCAAGACAAGGCAAGGCATGGGGAAAGGGGAAAAGGGAAAGGAGAGAAGGGAAAGTGGAAAGCGGGAAAGGGGAAAAGGGAAAGGAAAAGAGAAAGAAAGGAAAAAGAAAAGAAAGGGAAAGGAGACCCCAAAACTTCTGGCAATGGCTTTGGGTATATTTTTAATCTTCCCAGTATTGGTGGAATGCATTGAGTCAAGAACTGCCCTGGTGTCCGTCAAAGGCTATTTTGATGGAACTGGTGTGCTAAAGATAAGTTTTCCTTCCTAAACTCTTGAGGTTAACCTTTGATTAGAAGTTTTTAATATAATAATTTCAGGTGCTACTGATAAAATATTCACAGATCCAGATGACAAGAAAGGATTAACTAAAAACAAAAGAGGCAAATAAAATAGATTTTGCTGTGTTTAACTGCAGGATCTACTGAAATATGCATCAGAAGTTGCATTTCCCAATAAGGGAATTTCCCAATAAGTCTTAGAAGTAATTTAAATGCAATGCATTGCTCATCTCCTTTCTCTTTCCCAGTGAGCACATTTGGGGAGATGCTAAGGTTGTGAAGACCGATGTTTTCCATTCCACATTATCTTTCTGCCAGAACAAGTGCAGGGCACAACACGGAAGCACAGGTCTGACAGGACGTGAGAAAACAGCCCTGGTGCCAGAAGAGGAGCAAGAGAGGCTTTGCAACTGCAATACCCTGCTGAGAGATGGGCTCCGATCTTTCGGAAAGCCGATTGTGGAGGCCATGGAAGTAATAGTTGTTGGGAGGGTAATCATACATTAGGATAAGGCCCAAGACCTAGAAAGATAAGAACTAGAGATAAAAGCTGAGAAGACCAGTATATGACAGGTTGCTTACAACAGTCTCAAAGTTGCTGTTTCTAAGACTGAGAGTCATGTGAAGACTTTAAGGAGAAGGTGAGGACACTGGCAATGGCAGCTAATTTAAAGTAAGCTGGTAACATCATCTTGGTGCCAGTGGTACTCTGGAGTTTTGAAAAATAGCCTTACTACCCATATTCCTCTTCCCCCAGCCACAGGCACTTGCATTTTCTTTGCAGCGTTGCAAATGACACCTATAGACCACAAACTAATCAAAAGCTATTCCAGCACAAACTAGGGAGCCCGCTAAACATTCCTGCAGCTAGGATGAAACTGATACAAGCTCAAGCTACCAAAAATAATTTCTGTATTTGGCATTCTTGGTTGTACATGTCACTGGCTTCTTGCAAGTTGCATATTTTCCTAGACAGCGTGCAAATTATTTATTCGAAGAACAAGGAATAAGGCCAAGGGGGGCACACTACATTCCCGCAGGATGCCAGGAGAGGGCTTCTCTTTGGAAATGGTCTGATGACCCTCTGGCTATTACTCCATGTGTAGTACCAAGTTGCCTGTGAGGATGAACAGGCATAGCTTTAACAAATAGACACAGCAGGTCCCAGTCACTGAGCTCAGGTTTTCAGTGGCTGTGCTGCAGAGGACTTCGCTTAGTCAGGCAGGGACAAAACCTAGTTTATTGTCCCAGGTAGGGGATTGGATAAGTGACTTGGTTTGAGAAGGAGCAGTGTGTCAGAAAACACGAAATACTATTTTGTAACAGTTGTTGTACTTATCTTTTCCCAGGTATTTAATGCTGACAGTTCAGGAGACAACACTATTTTATTGTCACAGCTATCAATGGGCCTTTGACGAAACTGGGGTGAAGAGTGAAGTTTTACCTATATTTATGTTTTCAGGGAGCACCACATCCACAGTGTGAAGATCTGGCCTATTGCAAAGCTGTGACTGGATCTGTCTATTGCAGAACAAGAAGATGGTGATTTTTTTTTTCTGTGCCAGTAAAGAGATTTCTAGGATTTGCATTCCGTTTCACTTGGAGTCCAGAAATGTGTTTCAGAGAATGGAATTGTTTTTCTACTCCAGACCTGCACTACTAAAAGATAAGTGTTTGGTACGTACATTTTTTGAGACTCTAGAGGAGAATTCTTAACTTAGAGGCATGCTACCTTCCCACTTCTCACACAATTCATACATCCATGTTTTTTGCATTTACTTGGATATCTGATATCCTGAATGTCAAGTGGCCTAAATCTACTTGATGTCATCCTTCAGAGCCTGATGTATGTCTTATCGAGCCAATTCTATTCTTACTTTGGGCCTGCCTACACATTTGACTAGTGAGGGCTTGTTTGCCTTTGCTTGGGGTGCTTGAAAGACTTCCTCAAGATCTGCCTAAGTAAGGTTTGCTCTTAAAAGCATTGCTGGCATAGTAATGTCACATGGAAAAGAAACACACGACTCAATTTGTTATAGTTAAAACAACAAAAATCCTAATGAAGATACATTTGTACTGGCCAAAAGTGCTTTATTCTATTCCGAGAACTGATCTAAGCTATACCAACAAGGAAATTCATTCACCAATCTAAATTAGGCTTGTCCTTTTACATGTACAGAAATAGCTTCAGTCGTTAAAGCCCAGTTACGTATAGACTAGCATTAAATAGCTTTCTCTGTCTTAAGTGCATTAGGAAATCAGTTTACCTTCCTTGTCCTTAGTTTTCATGCTGGGAGGAGGCAGTAACTATTGTCTCTATTACCCTTCTTCTCTGATGTAAGGCGCAGGAGACTGCAAAGCCAGTGCCCAATCTTCTGTTTTCTTTTCCTTCATTTCCAGATTCAGTATGGTGGGGTTGTAAAGCAGGTTGTTTGTTTTGTGTCTTATTTTACATATTTTTGGGTCCCTGCTAGGTTTCTCCTATCTTTAAATCAGAAACCTGGAGGATTTTTCAGAATAATTCAAGAATTAGGTAGCATACATCTTTTTTTCTTGCGTTTGCTGGTGCCTCTACTAAGAAACATTAATTGACTTCAACAATTCATACAAATAGGTATCCAGTACCTGGGATAATCAGAGTTTCATTTCATTTGTCATTTCATCTGGTTGAAGTAATGAATCCCAACTTTTTCTCCTATCCCACATCCTTCTCACCAGGGATTGTGATGGAAAAGCTGGCAAAGCCACAGAAGACTAAGCTTAGTCAGCAGCATTTTAAAATCTGAGGATGACAGAATTCTTTTTGAAGACAATAAATACTATTTTTATAAAATTTAATATTGCAGTCTTTTGAAATCAAAGTTCGAAGACATTGTCGTGCAGAAGCAACAATTACAGCAGTTTTGTTTATGCTTAGATTTAACATCATACAGTCATTCCAGGCAAGCTTTGTTCCCTAGCAAAATTTGTCTGCATATTACAGATGCACGACTTCTGAATTGCCAGATTATGGGATTACTCCAAGAAAAATTTTGCAACAACATCTGATTCTTTCCCCATGAAGTGATTTTCCACGACACTTTGCTCTTATAGCACACTGGCAGACGAAGAGAGAATGAGTAATGAAATGCATTTGTTAACAGTGCATATAATGATAAATGCAACCACCACTGTCTTGTTTAAGGAGTGCACTTCTACAAATATGCTTATAGCAATACAGACATGACAGGTCGGTGAGATCCCTTTTACTAGTCGTGTTCATAAGATCAGGCCCATTTCTCTTAGCAAAGTCATCACAGGGAAATTTGGACCGGGTTTAACCTGGTCAAATCACATGTACATCAAGGATGCCACAACTGCAGGGAAAGAGCAGGAAAAAGCTAAGAATGGGTAAACTGAGGCAAGTAGACCCTCATTGCCAGAGGATGGGAAGTCCTGGGGATGCAGAAAGAAATGGTCATCAAGGAGGTAAGGCAGTGGAAGCTGGGGTCAGAATTCAGCGTAGGACAGCAAGTTACTCTCTTTAATTAGACTAATTATTTGATTAGACTAGTTCAGCTGAAAAAGACTGCAGAACTGGATAAAGCTTGACTTTGTCTTCAAAAATGATCTCCTGCATGGCACTGACCAGAGAAAACATAAGAATGAGAAGGACAGTTTCCCAAGAAGCAGTTCTCCTGACTGCCATTTTCTTTTGCAAAAAGTACATCTCAGAGCCTTTTTCTCCTCTGTCAAAAAACCAACTGCTGTTTCCAGGGTAATCCCAGTGCTTTGGGGGAATTACTGTTTCCTCCCACCCCACCAGCAGCATGGAAGGGAAGCAGTGCACACAAGAGAGGTCAGGCTTCCCGGGCCACGAGCCGCGTCTGCACCTTCTGTGCTCAGTCCACGCTGATTAATTTAACGTGACCCAGATGGCAGATGCATAAAGTTTGCTTTGGAAGAAAAGACAGAGAGGGGCCTGGTGGCCTCGGCCCTTGGAAACAGTTGCAGCCGGTTGAATTCAGGGGGCAGGGGCTTTCTCTTGCTTTGTCTGTAAAATGCCTTGTACTACAGCACTGGAATAATACAGCTAATTGCAGGCAAAGGTTTGCTGTAAGGGACTGAGGTTAAGATGTATTATGATGCTGTCTTTAATTACTCAATTTCCTGCCTTTTGGGTACTTACATTTACAGCCTGCACATTCTTTTATGAGTGCAATAAAGAGAGAAATAATGCTCTTAGCTAGTTTAAGATTGAGAAGCATAGCATTATTTCAAGTGGCTTTATCAGAGCCAGCTATTTTTGAGAGCCGGAAGCTTTTCTTTTTTGTTTTAAAGGTAAATATTGTGCAATGGTATATGTACTGCAAACATAAAAAGGAATTCCAAAAAGCTCTTAATAGGGCCTAAAAGAAATGCTGAACAACCTGTTTGCAATGATCAGAGTACTGATTGAAGACAATTTATCCTTTATTGTGTATACTAATTTATAATTTTTTTTTGATCTTTGTAGCTGCACAAATAAGTAACGTTTATTTTTATTGTGACTTTTGGTTTAAAATGAGAATTGAGATTTTTTTCATTTGCCAGGGCTGAAAGTCTTCCAAATACTATGATAAACTGCACCATAACAAATTTCCTGATGCTTTTCCACCAGAACATAAAATTCTACTAGTGCATATTGTACAAGAAGCTATACTATCTAGGCTGTATGATGTGCTTTCTTGCCCCCATTCTCTTTCTGTGTTGCAAAATTTACTTTTTTGCTTTCTCTTCTCCTCAATGAGGAGTTGTGCATTTTTGCCTGGGCAGAGACAGCAAGTTAACTTATAAGGTGATATATTGTAATACTGGTTTTGAAGGAAAACTTGAACTCCCTGATGAAATTAGTGATGAGTTTTGCTTCAAAATTTATGGCATGAAGTTATTCCCTGCAGGCTTCTTGAAAGAAAGAAGCTTTGATTTTCTTTTCATCACAGTCTATACTGTGACTTTCTCTTCCTTCCATTTCTAAAAGGAGAAGAAACAGGTTCGTCATGTAGCTGTCAGTTTCAGGGCAAGCTGCGCTTTCTTGTGCCTCTCTGTGGTGTTCCTCCAGCAGCAGCTTTCACAGCTTTCAGGTGTGTGTTGGCAGCGCCCATGAGCCCCATCACTTGGCACCTGGTTCTGTAATCTTCCTCTTCCTCCTCCCCTTCCTTCTCTTCCCTGAGCACCTGGAATAAACACTCATAGCAGGTCAAATGCTCTGGCCCCTGCTCAGCCCTCTGCCCAGTGGTGGACTCAGGATCAGCATTGCTTGAGTAGCTGGTGGAGCAGTTAGTGAAGGCGCCACTGTTCTTTGTGGACTTTCAGCATGGGCATGCAAGCACCCAGCCCAGGGAAAGGCAGACACTGTATCTGTTTTGTGGCGGTGTCTCAGAGGCTGGTTTGCCAGCCCATGCCTCCCCTCTCCCCCCGCCACTTTGGTGCTTTGCAGTCCCTTTGATCCAAGCTTGAGGGCTGGGACAAATTAACCTGCCAGGCTGGTTGGAGCCGGTCAGGTAGCCTCTTCCCCACTTGCGGGTTCCTTCATCTTCCCTTCCTGTTTGCAGTGGAGATAATTTACCTCTCGCCTCTTTGTTTTTTCCCTAACGGAAGGGGATGGAAAGCCTGGTTTGATACAGCTCTGCACGGGCAGCAAGGTCAGCATCAACCGTGTAAGTGGAGACATGGATGGCGATCACAAAAAGGAAACAAAATGGGTAGTATCTGATCCTGAATATTCTCTACATCAACCAAACCAGATAGATCCCATTTTGCAAACACAGGAAAATGTATTTTATATGAGAGAAGCCCATTAGAAAGCAATGAGTATAAAACATAGCATGTGCAGAAATGTTTGAAGGCTGGTGACCACAGTTAATATCTTTCATAGGTTGCGGTAGAAGAGTAAGTGAAGCTAAAGAGCTGGGAAGTAATGTCTGGGAGGGCTCCTGACTGCAAAAGTGGAGCAGACAGACCCGGCAGCAGGCTTACGCCAGCTTTACATTGTATTTATCTTCTGCACAGTGTGTACTTAGAGCAGTAAACAGAGCATTCAAGCCCTTAATTACAGAAACCAAACAATTAGGATAGCAAAAATACGAAAGAAGTATCTTTCTGCTGCTTCTCGGTGAGGAAGAAGACAAGTCTGTATTTTTGAGGATGAAAGATGCTCAGATGATTTCTAATAACTCTGCTCCTGAAGAGAACACAAGTTTAAGTAGTAACACAAGATAATGAAGCCCAGAACTCAGGCTGATTTGGGTTGATAGCTCCAGCTGATAGCCCCAGTTCAGATATGTGCAAACAGAGTGGTCTGCTTCCAAAGCTCATGAGCAAACAGCTCCACTTGGCACTGTTGAGAGCAGAGATATTTCATGGGGTGTGGGGAAGAGGAAATTTAAAAAAACTAAGGCTTAAGAAAAAAAAATACTGGACAAAAGTTTCCACAAATGCTCCAGAACAGGATATAAGGAAGAAATGATAAATTCATGGAGATCTTTACACAGTTACTGAGGGGAAGATCTAATTGAATGGCTGTTTGGGAAGCATGGAATAGAGAATGCTTTGGAGAAATTCTATCTATATATTTAGGGTAACAGGACAGGCTGGGTCGCAATATACTATTTTTATCTCATTTTTTTTGTTGATGTTATTTCATTTTCCTGTTACTAGAGCTTCCCTTGAGGAGAAAAGCCATGTTAACTGTGATTATATTTCACCTTTTCATTCTGCATTTTACACTATCCATATGGCTAGTCGTCATCACATCTGAGATGACTCCGGTCATCTGCTATATGGCATATACAGTAAGGTCATTTGAACTCATTACACGATATGGCCATGTCATGGGTTTTCTCTGCGGATGTTGCATTGCTGAATGCTGACATACATGGCACTGAGTGGTGTGCCTAATGCACTCTCAGCTTATATGATGACTCTGTCACGAACTGAGTTCATGGCGAGTTCATCACCCCTGGATTGAGTGATGATGGTGTGCTCCTAACCTTTGCATGAAATACCAAGGTCTTTGGGTTAGAGAAAGCCCGTTCGTGTGTCAGTACTACTGCACATAGCACTGAGGCCTCCCAACCCACAACTGAGACTCACATTGGCACACTGTGAGCAAGGTACCTCTTGGAATATTGCTTTAACACACAGTAGTAATTTAAATTTGGGTAAAATTAATGAAAAATGTTGGTACTGAGGACCAGCAGGGCTGGCCCAATCATGTACAAAAATGATGAACTGAGCTTAAAGCATATTGCAACAGGAGCCAGTCAGACTTGATGACTCACACTTAGGGGCTTAATAATGCTGGAAAGAAAAGTCTATGTACCCAAGCTGATGATGAGGACCCTGAGGCACTTGCAAAGCAAGGAAGATCCAGTGCTTCTTTGCCTGCCAAGTATCTTCTGAATAATCCTGACTGTCAAGGAGATGCTGTTAACACGTATGCAGTATATTTTACCGAACCATGGAGAACCCAAGGTCCTAGTATGCTTAGTGGATAGAGATGGGCATGCTGGAAGAGGATGGACATGTTTTAAAAGGTGAGGGAATTCAAACAATCAAAACTCCTGCTCCCCATCTTAAGTATCCCAGGAAGAGGAGACCCCTCCTTTTCCTGGGCACATCAGTCAAGTTGAGAAATGGAGGAGAAAGTTGGCGTTTTAGAAACTCAGAGAACAGAATTAGTGTCTTCAGTTTCCCTTCCCTATTTCTACTTCCTTCAAAAAGACAAAATTTTGACGAAATGAATCCTTCTGGAAACAATAGTAGAAAAAATTGTCTCACATCCATGTAAAAAATCCAAGCTTTAAAATTCTCGTGCCAAAAAAGTCATGCAAAATATTATGGCACTCTCAGTAACTAACCATCTCTGTTTCTGTTTCAGAGTTGCCTGAAGGTCTGACAAGCCCCTAGAAAGACTGTGGAATGCTTCATGACAAGTAGCAAGGGTGGCACCATTTTTATGATTAGACATGTTTCATTTTCCAGTATTGGCTTCTCTTTCCAGCACCCAAAAAAAAAAAAAAAAAAAAAAAGGAGAGATTAATAGTACATTAATCTTTGTGAAAAGATTTATCTAAATGGCATGGAAACCTTGGAAATTAATGAAATCTGAGAAAGGAAAAAGAAAACAGTTCTCCAAAAGGTGCATAATTTGCTGTGACTTTAACATTCTGTCACATCAGCCCTTTAAGTAATCTTAAATTAATGTCCACTGATTTTTACACCAGAAACTCTTCAGTTTTACTTTTTTTTTTCTTTTTTCTTTTAAGCTAAGGAAAGTATCTAATAAATAAAGGAAATATATATACATGAATACACAGTCTCTGAAGTATTCTCATAGATATGGAGGTTATGGTCCTAGACACCATTAGTAGTATATTTACTTGATTTTAAGCAATTCTCTATCCATACTTTCAGATTTAGCGAAACAGCATGAAATCCACAGCATATGCAAAGCCAGATGTGAAGAGAAGAAAAGCCCTTTAGTGGTTCTCATAAAAAATCTTCTGTCTTGTGGTCTCCATGGTGTTTTTCTCCTTAAAGGTATCAGCATTTCCAGTTACAAAGTTTGTAAAGGGCATGCAGGCAGCATAGTTACATCATTTTTTCTCCTTACTAGTGCTTATTTGAAATTCTAATTATTTTCTTCATCACTTGTTCTTACACAATTTGCCAGTGCATTCAATTTCAATTAAGCCTGAATCCATGCAGTATATCAAACTGACTGTTCAGCTCTGAATAAAAGCATAGGAAAGTTTAGGGCCACAACATTTATTTATTAAAATTTTGCTTGGTAGGCTAAAATGAATGGAAATGAATCTTCTCAATTTCAAGCATGTCCTAAGGCAGCATCTTGCAGAACAATGTTGATCATGTCACTGGTTCTAATTTTAGGTAATTGAGTACTTATTTCACAGTACTTTGCTTCTTGTGGTAGAGCATCTGGCTTGTAGAAGAGAGTCCTGGTAGTTTCTTATTCCCAGCCTAAATCTTTTCTCTTGCTTGACTCCTCTTAGGTCACAAGCAAGGCTTTGCACCCTTGTTCGCTGTGGCTCCCCTCTGCAAGTCCTGTGTACTGTGAAGTACTATAAAGTAATATAATACTGTAAAGTATTATAAGTTCTCACCGTTTGATGGGCACATTTCGATAGCAACATGTTTCATGCACTCTTTCAGATTGTGCAAAGACAGATCAGTCATGTCAGAAGTTTCATTTTTACCATGTGTTTCAGCCAGCCCTTCCCATTTTCCCTCCTGGATTCTTTGGAGATAAAGTGGCCGATAACTTCTTTGAGAGGGCTCCCTAGGTGTCATGAATCCATTCAATGCGTGATCTGATATTTTTATGAAAACTTGTTTCAAAGTTTCCACATCTGTCTGTTGAGATGGAAAGAACATAGAGCTGAGGTTTTATGCTTATGAATCATCACAGTAGGTTTTCAATGACCGAACCTTGCTTTAGTCAGTGAACACAGCTGCCACCTAGAGACCTCGCTCTGTCCTAATATACATGTTGACTTTCATACTGCTGCTAATGTAGAAAATTAATTCATCTCTTGTGCTTCAACAATTTCAAACATAATGCTAAAGGTGGGGCTATTCTCCCTGAAGTAGTTTGGAAAGGAAGGTCTTCCTGTCATATCCTCTACAGCTAAATGCAACAAATAAGACAAGGGATCAGTAGATATATTATTTATGCCAGAAAAGAAATGTTCCTCATCACCCTCACAAAAGGGGCCCTCAGTCTTAGGGAAAACAGTTTTAGATTATATTGGAGTTGAGTGAAGATTAAATTGATGCTGGTTTGCTGGGTTTTAGGAAGGAGGTAAATCCTGCTCTTGCTTTAGTGTGATTATGGTTCACGATTTGGGGAATTACTATGACATCTGAAATATTTATAGACTTATTTTTTAATTTTCCTCTCTCACCTCCAAGAGCCCTTCTGGGTTTGTACATTTTTCCTTTAATGTGAAAGATTCCAGGAACAGAGTTTTCTGTCTATCATATAGTCCACATAATGTTTTTAATTGATTTGGATCTCTTCAAATTTTCAGATGACTACACACTGAGAGATATTATTGCTAATAATAGAATGAGTAATAAGCTGTCATCTTGACTTGCTGAAATACAAATACTTCAGAGTCCCTCTTAGAAGAGGAAAACTGTCATACCAGCGAAGAAACTGAACATGAACAGCTTGGTTTAAGCTGATATAATTGGTTGATAAAATAAGATGCTGATTCATTTGGAATTTGCCTTTCCTTAAGGATATGTGGGCAGTTTGTGAGGCATGAGAGTCAAGAAGCAGTATTGTCATTTACAATTATTGAGAAGGAAGGTGCAGAATATAGCATTTTCCCTTCACATCTCTTGCTCAGCTTGAAATCATTGTTCTATTCTTTCTTTTGTTTCTGTTCATTAATGACCTTCGTTTGTTGGTGACCTCAGTGTGCCAAATGGTGCAAAGAAGGAATGGGGGACGCTGGGTTCTGAAGGACATACGCCCTTGTGGTTTCTCACTGCCTTCATTCCCTTCACCCATTTCTCTAACCTGGAATTCTTAGATTATTTCTTTACTTTTCAAAAAGCATCAGAAAAGATTTGCAATAATTTGAGAAAAATAATTGCCAATCATAAAAACTGGGGAGTTTCCACTATGGGTTTTTTTATCAGAGAGAGAAATTTCCTGCACATTTCCCCGTTACCTTTCTATAACCTCATCAGTTCTCATATTCTCATATCTCAGATCTGCTTCTGAACATACATTTTTATCTTGTGATATAATGTGAAAGGAGTTGTGGTCATTACTCAGCCTGGGTGAATTTCATGGTAATGTTTGATTTCTTTGTTTTTAAAAGATAAGTTGGCTAAGGGACCAGATCTATTTATAAATGCTTCCCCTGCCCTCAGATTAAAAAAGACTTCATAAACTGTTTGACATATGGGAAAGGCTTTCTTTTTAATGTAGTAGCTAGCTGAAGAGGGAACATGGGGGTGTAGTTCTGTGTTTCCTGGCTAGTTTCTGAGCCAGCTAAGGGTGTCATGGGTAAAACATATAATTAAAACATACATTTTTAAATGAGTGAGTATGTAAAAAGACCTCACTGTTAGTTAACCTTGGAAATAATATCAGATAGATACAACAAAAGGAAATAGTCTTCAAACCAGAAATATAACTGCTCAAATCATGCACTCACGGGGCTCATATGTAACTCCCCCCCACCATAAATTATTCATCACCATTCTGAGCAGGATTGGGCTCGCCATGGCTGATACTCTCTGCCCACCTTGTTCTGAATTCCTCTAGCAGAAAGAGGTGTATGTATGTGAGCATTGCAGATGACACTGACATGACTAAAAGTAAGAATTTGGTTCAGCGGAATACAGCCTTGAAATTTGAAGTTTGTTAAGTAAGGTAAAGCTGATAAGATTATTTGGCCTTACTTGAATGCAATTTCCTTGAACACAGTGACTGCTATAATTCTATTGCTATAAGTGTTACAGAGTTCAGGATCTTGGTGTAAAACAAACAAACAAACAAACCCACAGATAACCAAGTTTGTACCTCCAGGGCTCATAAGTCTTGGGAGAGAAGCTATCACTCAAAATAAATCTTCTTTAGATATGGAAATGCATTGCCTAAATTTGTTTATTCCAATATTTCTTAGAGTGTTTGTTGTCGAAGGGCAGAGGGAAACAGTTCCTGTTATGTTCTGCCTGATGTAAGCCATCTGTGCTAGCAAGAAGGCAAGTCCTACGTTATTGGTTATTCTGAGCATTTTCAATCACTGCAAGTTTGGCGGTGGCATCCTCAAAATGGTGCTACTGGAAGGTTATATGCTAATATAACTTGCTATATGCTGTACTGCAGTAACAGTCAACCTAACTTGCAGCGCTAATGATAACTGTAGTTGAAAACTGGAATTTCTCATATATCACTTAGGAAGCGAGTAGGAAAGAAGACCGGATTCATTTCTGAACAGTACGAGCCAGAGACTATCGCTATGTCAAGACGTCTGTCAAAAAAAAAAAAGAGATTATCATTCTTAAATTAAATGACAAACTCCAGATACGCTCTGGCACAACTGTCTGTACTGCAGTCATGTGGCATCTCAACTCATTACTGTCAAGGGAACCGTATTTATTTTTTTAAGGATCCTATATTATTAAAGATGTGTTCTTGCAGTGGTAAAATATGGCATCTGCTGTGTATTACCGTTTCATTCTCATAGCACAATCAATACTCTAATATGTTATGGTCCTTTTAGAATAGTGTTATTGTTTTCAGAATAAACATATAGGCAAAAAGTGGAGAGGAAATGGACGAAGGGAAGTGTTCCACAGAGGGAAACATTTTACAAACAGCAGTGGATCATCCAAGCATGCTCACTGCTGTGCTTCAGGAAAACAAGTCATTTACCAGATGTTTCAAATTGTGTGTAAAATATAAAAGAGCATATTGAGGAAAAATGTGTTTAATGCTAGAATACTTGTCTGTCTATTGTAAGAGTACTAAATGTGAAACATGATCTAGCTTAATATTAAATTACATACTGCTTTACCCTTGAAAAAATGTAGCTTTATCTTTGTCAAATTATTCTCTTTTCTTTCAAGATTTGAAGAGATTGATTTGAGTTTGATATGTTTTTCTGTCAAAGACACAAATGAACAAATTCCTCCTCTCTTTTTTTTTTAGTGAATTTTATTTTTCTTATTACTTTGCTCTTGTTCTTTGAAAGATCTTTTAAGCAGGATAGAGATGTAGTCATATACAATAAAATAGTGGGTGAATGTCACAAGACTCACAATGCCATATGTATAAACAGAGAAGAAACCGTACTGTGGCGACTGCAGACAGGATGCCTAATACACTGAACCTCCTAGAAGTGAGGTGAATAAATTATAGTTTAAGAAGGGTCAGTCTAATACATTTGGTTTTTAATGACTTGACATTCTTACACAGCGTTATGTGGGAGAGTAATATGGGCCACTAGTAAATCTCAAAGAAAGCTGGCAAGAAGTGGGAAAGTATGGATTGTCATGCAGATAACTGCTTGTGGTACCAGCCTTTTGATCTGTCATAACTGAAGTCTAGCTCAAACAAAATGCAAGCTTTTCTAGTGGCTTTGGAGGTGCTCTGAAAGAGCTGTGCTAAAAGAGACGAGACAGACAACACGTGCTCATCGTCATGACATGAAGGGGCCTTACCCTGCTTGGGAAAGACATAACTGCAATGAGACTGGGAGAGCAGAAAAGGAGCAGCTGGAGGCATTACCAAGTGTCTTCTCATAATATATGCCAGCTGAGTTCTTTTTTTTTCTCCCCTTATTCTTTTATAAGTCTTTCCTGAAAAGACATTACTCAAAA
Source organism: Tinamus guttatus (assembly GCF_059628265.1). NCBI lineage: Eukaryota > Metazoa > Chordata > Aves > Tinamiformes > Tinamidae > Tinamus > Tinamus guttatus. The sequence continues at coordinate 2,239,833 of NW_028288881.1, read as the reverse complement.
AGTGGCTAGCATCTCCTGAAGTAATGGACTTTCTTTTTGGCTATCTGACTGAGGTATATAGCATTTGGGGTTTGTAATTTTTCAAGAACTGGCTGATTTACATAGGCATTTGTTTCTTTATAAGTAGAGCTGGCAGTGCTGCCAATAGTTACACTTGGCCAGCAATTTCCCTTGTAAAATCCTGCTTCTGCTGGGGTAAATTATTTTTCAGTGCTCTGAAATTTCTTACGCCAGGCCTCTGCCTCAGGGTGAATACTGGCAGCTTTATTTTACAGTTGCTCTTTTTGGATTTTTTTTTAAGTTTCTGCCAAAAGAAAAAATTATGTGTTCTCAAGCTAATTGTGGCATGATGCCTTTTCCCATGTCCCCAAGTTCTTAAAAGGGCAGGACAAGGTTGTCATGCTTTGTAGCAGCAACTTAACATCTCAACGGGGAGACAGACATGCGTGTCACTGTGGAAAAAAACTGCTCCGCTTGTGAAAATTTGCCCAAATGTGGTTAAAGGCACAAGCCTTTGAAGCATTTCCACTCCCCTATGCTGATTTGAGACTCATGCGGGTTCCTGGTGATCGCGCGGATGCTCCATCCCTGTGGGCTTTCGGCTCCACAGTTGAGCGCAACGTTGCACATGGCCAATTCCAGGGCTGATGCAGCGGCAGCAGCGCCAGCCCTGGGGCAGCCGGAGGCTCTTGCGGTGCCTCCATCGGTCCCAGGGCCCGGAGCAGACACCTCCAGCCCTGGCATTGGGAGAGCAGGCACTGGCTGGGGGAACCAGCTTTGGCTGGGTCCTGCAGTTGTCATGGGGGAAAAAAAGGATGGAGCTGGGCTGGCCGGGGGAGGAGGCAGACATTTCTGCAGCCCTTATCCAGGGAGTCAGGCAGTTTTTTTTTTTTTTTTTTTTGATTCAAACCAAGCCTGGAAGCTTTTGAAAACATCTAGAATTTAAGAAAATCAGAGGAAAAACACATGTCCATCTCTTCACCCTCCTGAAGGCCTGGGTCTAAAACCAGGCTCTGAAAATGCCCAAGTTTAGGATTGCTCAGTTACCTAACCAAAAATGAAACACAGTGCTTAATCCCATGTCTGATTCTCTCCCTACCCTCTGCCCGCCAAAACGGTTATATATGTTTTTTTAGTTGCAATTTCTGGAAGCATTATTTTACAGTGCTGTCAATTTAATTTGTTGGCACTGTAAGTCAGTAAACATGATTGTACTTATCACAGTTGCAAGGCAGACTTTGCAAGATAAACTTTATTTTTGTTTGAGGCTATAAGGACCCTGGGAACTTTGAAGTGAAGGGCAGGAGTAGGAATATTCAGTAGAAATGTCTTAGTCTACTGGTTAAAATAAAGACTAATAAGATCTTGTGAGGGGTTGAAGTCCTTTGCCTTCGTGCAGGTCTGATAAGAGAGAAACATTGCCTGTCTTAGGTATCTATAAACCACTGAAGAGAGATCAGACTGAATAATCAAATGCTTTCTAATATCTATCAAAGAGATATATCAAAGAAATTATCCAACCAGTCCTTCTCACCTTGTCAGAGAGAAATGAGCCTTGCACTTGGAGGCCTTCATTAGGACAAGCAGAGAATTTGTACATTCCGTGAATCAATACCCACAGTTCTTGTACTCGCAGAAGAAGCCCATATTTTACAATCGAGGTATTTTGAGTACAGTGGTACTTCTCCCAACAAATGTGGCAAATATGTGAGAGGAGAAAGAGAGGCAGAGAAGAGGACTTAGAATGGCTTGCATATATGGGTCTTTTGAAAGGGAAGGCGAGATGACTTGTGCAAAAGAAATGCATTTGTAATAGAGTTGCTGAAATGGCTAGCCAAAATAGGACTTGACAATCAAAAAAATCCCCCTGCGTTTGCTTGAGGTCTGGCCATCATGGATAGTGCCACCGCTTGCCCTGTGGTCCTTGACATTCTTCCAAGCAACTTGAATCCCGGGTGAGAAATGGGCGTAAAGCATTGTCTGTGAAAAAAAAAGAATAATGCAAGAAAACAGGCTCCAGGCACAAAGTTAGTTTTAATTTAGCTGTTGTGATCCATTGTTTCAGAGGACACAGGAACTGCTGTGTTACATACTGAAGAAACAGACCTGATCTATTCTGATCACAGTCTGACTGTATAACTCACACTGATAAATAGCTTCTTTTATACTAAACATCTGTGGGAAAGACTGCTTCCCATGCTGGCCAAATGCCTGCTAAATAAAACCCAGAGGAAATTGGGCAGGCAGTTCTGCATGCCATTGTGAGAGAGGTTAAGGTTCAGCAATGACCTCTGGGCCCTTGCCCCTTGAACTGGTGGGGCTAGATGCACCATGAGGTTGACTTGCTAAGCCTCTTGCTCACAGCTTTGCTTTGCCTTGAACGATTAAGCTATTCTTGAATGGCATTGGTGATCACAGCTTTGGAAACCTGCTTTAGATGGCCAGAGTCCTTCTCCTCCTTTCCCATCAAAAACAGAAGTCAAAAAATACATTTTTTTTTTAAAAAAAAGGAATATAAAATGCAGAAGCCAGACTTTTTTTTTCCAAGATGCTCAATTTGTGGAAGAAATTTCTATTAATAGTAATTTGCCATTTGCGTAATTGTTTGCATGCAGAACAGAAATCTGTAAATTTATAGGCCAATAATCTTTTTAATAAATGTATTCACCCCCCTAAAATAACCAGTTATCAACTGTGAAGTAAATACTGACTGTGCTCTAAAGATAGCTTTTGGTGATGAATGATTCAATTAGCTAGACTACAGAACTCTTAAAACACTTGCTTAAATCTCAGTGAAGCATCTTGGTGCTCTCACAATGTATCTTATGGCAATCCTATCAAAGGCACTGTGAATAGAAAAGTCACACTGCAGTGGGATTTTGCAGTTGGGTATTTGATGCTGGAGAAAAATGTAAGCTCAGATACATTCAGTATACTAAGGAGAATAGGAAGGATTTCACTGAAGTAATGAAGTATTATTATGAAGTTAGTGTCAATTTATGCCTCTGATTCTGCAAATGCTTCTGTAAATGGGATCCATTTACTTTTTTATGAACCAAAGACAAATGTGTAACTGTTAAAGCTTAACTTTTGTGTAAGTGTTAACAGGATTGAGTATCCATTTGTCTGTGGTTTCTCCCAAAGTTGGGTGCTTGGAAATGGTAAAAGACAAACTCTTTTTCATTCAAATTAGAGGATGAAAATGGAATTTAATAGTTTACAGGTCTTCAAAAAAAGGACGTTAAAACTGAGGAAGGGATTGTCTTGTCTGAACAAAGCAGAAATTTTCTTTGCCTGCCTCTTTGCACATTCCTTTGATGCTTGATATTAGGAAATTATTTTTCCGGCACAGAAGTGTGAAGGAGTAGATTTTTTTAATGAGATTATTTATGGAATGTAAATATTGAAATCTTCATTGCAAAAGCTTTCTTGAGATGCCTGATTTTAAATGTCACTCAGGTCTCTAGAAGAAAGAGTTGGCTTTATATGTCAACCTAAATACAGACCAAATGGGGTTAGGGACACTGAATACTGCTGATTAGTCACTGCAAGTAATCTACTAGGAACTGTTCACTTACTTATATATAGCTGGTGACAATTTTAGTCATATAGGTATAAAAAAAGTACTATTTCAGACCAAATAAAAAGTCTAACTTGAGCAATTGCAGATCATGATTTGTTCTGATGCAAATGTAAGGCCTCACTCAGCAATGTTACCCAATGCATAAGACATCAGGGAATGTACAGAAATAGGAGTCCTCTTGTCCTACGCCAATTGTCCTTATTTTTGTGGGTATTAGTCAGACTTTAAACAATGTTTGTGTTTTTCATCAAAGATAAGCTCTCAAGCAAACAGGAAGAGGGTGTAGTAAAAAGTGAATATAAACCATACACTGGAACTGCTGGCATCCAGAGATCTTTATCAGTCTTTTCTTTTTTATTATGTCTGCATTTGCAACTTATCTATCCATTGTTTTTTCTTGCATTCATTACCCCTGTTTCTAGTAAATGCTAGTATATAACACAGGGTATTTTCATCCCCAGACTCAAAAATGTTACTTAGTAATTCTTTTGTTTGCCAGTCATTTATGAATTTGCACAGTTTGTGTCAAATATAGATGATTCGCCAGTGATGGTTTTGGAGGTAGGAGCATCATGAAGAAGAAAATTTGATCTTTTCATATATATCTCCAACTGAGTAATAGCAAGCAAAAAAATACCCTCTATGTGTCTTTTGTGTACGTCCATACAATAAAAAGACTCTTCAGGTAACATGTGCAGCCTGAGGATTTCAAAGCAAACCAGCTGATATAATGGCAGTTATTTCACATTCAAAAAAGTCAGTGATACAAGGCAAGCTTCAGTGTGGCTCCCTTGTACTGACTATGGATACTGTACATTAAACCAATTCCCTCCAGAAGCCAGAAATAATTCAGACCTCTGGAGAAATCACTTGGGTAATGGAGACATTCAGCTTTTCGCCATCTCTTAACTCATTTCTAATTTTAGCTCATCCTATTTCTCTACGAACAAAACTATGCCATCTCCTGGAAGCTCTTTTATTTCGATGCAGCACAGTCTCTGACACAGTTTCTTTCTTTTCTGTAGATGGAGCATATTAATACTAGTTTCTGTGTGTCTTGTTTGTTCAGAGTTATAAGGCCTTGGAGGAAGGCTGCCTTTTATTCGAGGCTGTGTTTCGTAGAGTGTTTAGCACAGTAATTCCCCAGGCTCAGCCAAAGCCAGCAAACAATATTGTCATATAAACACAGAGTTCTGTTTCTTCATCTGCACAGCAAAATTACAAAAACCATGTCATAAGCTGCATTACTATTTGGTTGTTTAAGTTCCTGGCATCTCTACCATTGTATTAATAAGGATACCAAAAATACTGCCTGCTTCTACTGCCTCATACCTCTCTTGCTGTCCAGTTTTACAGGTACTCTTCTCTACTCGGTGGGAATTGCATTATGTGACAAATTGCACTTAGAGTCGTCTGCAGTGATTTTCTTGTCCTGAATGTTATTTTGTTCTCCAGTACGCTAGATATTTGCAGGGCAATGGTTCTGCGTGAGGGTAAGGCCTGAGCTCAGAGCTTACATCGCCCTTCATTTTCTAGTAGACGCTTTGCTATTTTCTCAAGGTTGCCGCTTCCACTTTAAAAACAAGCATCCCAGGAATTTTCTTTTGGAACAGACTTCCCCTTCCAAATCCAATTATACTTCTTCAGCTGGGTCATTTTCAGCTCCCACTGCTTTTTTTTGCTTTGCATTGATTTATTAAAAGACCCTGTCCTGCCGTAGGGAGAGCAGCTGGTGCTTCCGCAGCATGACTGTCCCGCGCTGCTTCCAGGGAGGCCGGGGAAGGTGCAGGAGGAGCTGCCAAGAAGCCAGAAAGACCTGGTGGGTGAGACGGCCCTGAGGAAATCCCATATTTCCATAAAATGGACCTGGGCTTGCAACCTGTAGCTTGTGGCTGCTGGCGAGGGGGCTGGAGGGGTAGCAACAACCCATATGAACTGGGTTGGCTGCACTGCTGCTGTGCATGGGTGGGGAGAAGAGCTGGAAAGAGACTCAAGCAGCAGAAGGGGGGATATTGTGAATGGAGAAGGGAGAGAATGGACGAAAGAAAAAAAAAGCTTACTTCATTATACATGCTAAAGCAGATAACGTATGCATGGAGGAAAAAAATCAGCATCTCAAATGCCCCAACTACCTAAACCTATAATCAGTGAAACCACTTAGAGTTAAGGTTAATACTTAATATCACTCTTTGGTTCCACCTCACATAGCTTTTGGGGGGAAGTCATGGTGTCTAGAGTGAAACCGCAGCACCAGCAATGCCACTGAGTGCGCCCAATGAGCACTGACTCTATACTGGTATTTTAAACTGACCCGCCTGCTTGCTTGGGGTGCGCGCTCCATGAGAAAGTGCCATGCTTTCTCACGGGATTGCATAGGAAATTGTTTCAGTTTGAGAGGAAGAAGGACAGAAGAACTTTTTGATAAAAAAACAAAACTGTGAGAGAGTTGTCCCATCCAAAATATCCCCCTCTGGCAATATTACTCCTTATTAGTGTTAACTACCATTTGTGCTGTAGTCATGCATAAAGACCCTCTTGTAATGGGTATGGAGTGAGGGGAAAAACAAATCACATTGCCTTCCCCAGAAAAAAAAAACGTGGACAACTGTTCTTGGAAGATGTGAGGAAAATTTCAAATACTGTAGCATTAAATGCTTCAGTATAAAGAGTGATGTGGTCTTGAGCAATCTGTTTTTTTTGCCATCTGCCTAACTGTTGCCCAGGCTTTGCGGAGAATCATTTAACATTTTTTTTAAGAAAAAAACTCTTAAATTTGTCTTGCAAAGTCTTCTAGGTCCTTCTCAGCTTCTGTGGATGTGAGCCCCACATGAGATCCCTGCACACCTTCCCACAGGTCCCCAGTGATGCAGGGTGACACCAAGCACTGCACAGAGTGAGATATTGCAGGAATGTTGCATTAAACCGAAAGGCACCAGCCTGCTCCTGCAGAAGGACTCCTTAAGTTGGGAGGATGCCATTTTTCTACTTAGGTGTCCTTCTGAAGGAGCAAATGAACTGTTGTGTAACAGCTTGCATTGCAGCATAGCTTCACTGTCAGCACTGGGTTGCTCAGCAAAAGTGCTAAAACAAATCAAGTGGAGAGGCTTTCAGCTCTGAAACACACGTTTATTTCTGTTGCAACATCCTGTATAAATTTTCTTAACAGTGGTGCCGCACACAGCAAGGGAGGGCAAAGACATCCCTTTTTGATGGCTGTGTCTGTCTCTTGCTTCAGCACAGTGCAGCTGGAAAGAGCCTTGAAGTTTCTAAAATGCCCAAATTTCGGTCAGGAAATATTTTTGCTTATTGCATGCTGATTTCCCCATCTGATGTCAGCTGGAGGTGTCGAGAGCAAGATCTCTCTGCACAGCTGCAGAGCTGCTCTTACTCACACAGCTGAAGGGGCACGGGCCAGCACACAGGAGGAGACATTGGCAACCCTGCGCACAGGACTGATCACTCCGTTGTGAGTAAGGATTGTTGTCTCTTCGTTCCTTTTGTTCCCCTTTCTTCCCATCATACAGCCATACAGCAGCACTGGTCCCTACCAACCCTACTTCTCATACCACAGGGAGGTGGGAGTTAATCTGACCCCTTCAAATCCCACTACATGGTGCATTAAGCAGGTCTAGCTAAGGAGCAGGACAGCAGTAATAAGATAAGGGCTGAGCTTCAGCTGGATGATGCCTTGGTTACAATTGGTTGGTGCTCGGATGGCGCTTGAGGTCACAACTCCCATTCTCCAGCGCCTCAGACACCAGGGAAGATTCCTGCAGATTCACTCTCTGGATTTTGTGGGGAAGAATTCCTGGGTGTTTGCTCAGGCCAGCGCATGACATAGTCCTGCACCTATCCTCCTGGTGCTGTGGCAGGACTCAGATGACGAGGAATGTGAGGCGGGTGAGGAACAGCATTTCCCTCTGCCTCTGCGCTAGCAGTGTATCAGATTACTCTTGGACCTTGTGGAGTCATGCTGAGGTCTGTACTGCAGAAGTAGCAGTTGCTGCATAAGACACTTAAGGTCATCATCCCTGTCGTCTTCTGAGGTTTGTCCTTATTGTTCTGATAAAGATTTGTTGCTTCCTATCCTAGAGGCGTTTCACTGGTGGATGAGCTGTGTGCTTTTATTTCACTTCCTTTTGTAAAGCACATTATTTTCTCTTGGACTGAAGACATGCGAGAAGTCAAGATTTGTAACATTATCATGTTTGTTTTCCTTTCTATAAATTGCAAACAGTAAATCACTTAATCTCATTTAATAAACCATGTCATTTGAGCATCTAATTTGTCTGTGCTGTTTCTTAGTTCACCTTGATTGTCGTTTGTTTCTTATCATATGATGGGCTCAGAATTATATACTGTCTTGAACGTGGGCTTTTTCCAAAAGGAAATCTTTATTACTTAGCCTAATGAATAATAGTCCTGCAAGTGGATATTTAGTTGCTTATATATTAAAACCTCCTGTTGGAACAGACATATCAAGCATAAGGCAGTTTAGAGACCAGGTCTCTGATATGTTTACAACTTTTTTTTTTTCCCCCGCTAAACTAAATTATCTGTTCAAAAACTGTGGCCTAACTCAGTGGATGGAAATGCAAGGAATCTGTGCTCTCTTCCTGCCATTCTCTCGCTCATTCCCAGTCTGGATTTGGTCACACAGAGTCTTGCTTTGGCTCAGACCCTTTCACCAATGTAGTGAGGCAGTGACATAACCCAGCATTGCCAGTGTGAGCAAGAAAGCCATACATCAGAGTGATCAACACATGAGGAGTTAGGAGACCCTCTAGTACATGGAAAAGTCAGTTGCCCCACGTCTGAGAAGGGTATCTGAGCCCCATCTCCCCACCTGCCTCACTCCGTTAAGCTACGGAGGATGCACGTCTGCTGTTTTGTGAATGGGACCTCAACTGCGTGCGCCTGTCTGTGTCAGGGCTTTTGTTTATGGGCTCGGTCACTGTTTCCATTTCAGAAGAAGTAAGATAAATCCCTTTGACGTTCCAGCTTTTCCTCCTCTTGGCTGTAACTCTTGGTGAATACTTCAGATTTGGCAAAGAGTTTTGTCTGCCCTAGCACTACATTTTTGACAAATAAATGATTTACTGAGAGAAGTCTGCCAACTCTAGTCAGGAGTACAAAAGCTTTTTTTGCATTTTAAACCTGAAGAAGAGCCTGCGTGGATTTTTTCCCAGTTTTTCTAGTAAAAGATACCTTTTTTCTGTGTACCTTTCTTAATACTATATATTGTCATGGCTCTATATCTGCATAAAAGTAATATTATACATACCTTTATTTTTGTAAGGAGACTTTAAACTGTTTATCATATACTTTAACAGCTTTAACAGCTGGTAAAAAAAAAACTTTTGGTTTTAAAATTTAAATTAGAAAAATAGATAGATGATAGTGCATTACCATAATCTATAAGCTTTAATAAACAAATGGCTCTTAAAAAAACTCATCAGGATGTGTATGCATTTTAGTTTTCTGTGTGCCTCAAGGAGTTAAAATAAAAGTTGTTCTTTGCATCAGTAAGGAGTTGCGACAGGATCATTTTCTCATTTACTTTGTACAGCAAATCTCCAAGTAGGCTCACACCTGGGAGTTCAGGTCTATGCTATCAGGATCTTAGTTTGGGCTTCTTTCTGCTGAGAACCCTTATTAGTGTCTTTACCCTCTCACAAATGCAACATTTTCAGCTTCCATCCCTCGTGAGGTAGAAGACAATATGCATATGATGAGAGTAAGCTTTCAGCAAGAAAGCTTCAGTTATGCAAAGCTAAGGAGTCTTCTTGGAGTATTTTATAATGTATTTTATGTCAGCTGAGAAAAGCCAGAGGTTCACTTGCTTCTGCCAAACCATTTTATGCAGCAGACACTAGGATATAGATGTGATAGAAGCAGTACAGCACCCAGAGACATAACTTCCATGGATTTCTGGAATGTCCTGCATCATCACTTTTTCATTGTGATAGACTAACGTCAGGCTTATATTGCAGACTGGAAGATGAAGCTATCTAGCACTCTGGCACGTTTTTCCAAAGGAGGATCACTATGAGCATATTTGTGAAAGGAGGCAAAACTAGAAAACAAGAAACAGTGCGAAAATAACAAAGCTGAATAGCTGACTCCTTGGATCAGTTGAGAAATGCCTACCCATTTTCATTGCATTGTTACTTTTCCTTGCTTTTGTGGTAACAGGCTTCTTCCAGAACAGCCAGTTTGTTGAGGTCATTTTCAGGTGTTTCCTCTGTTGTTTCTGAGCAACCTAGGCTTAACCTAGGCTTAACAGCAGTAGAGTGTTAGATACGTGTCCTTAATACAGGTTATGAGGTTTGGCATTTTATATATACATATCTTTTTTAAAAACTTTTTGTATCTTAAAGGGAAGATTCTGACTTTCATATTAAGAGTTCTTGAGAAGTAATTTTCTTCTGAACAATGTTTTATTAGACTTCTCTAAATAGCTTTTTACCAGGAGCCCCAAACAAAGTTGTGCCTATTTTGGATGTGAATAGCAATAGCTTTGAAGGAACAGGATAGGACATGGAAGCTTCTGATTGGATTTTTTTTTCCTGGAAATAAAATCAGCTGCTTAAGCAGAAACATTGAGTTTTTAATTTCCTATATGTAGATGCTTAGACACCAATGACAGAGTCATCCATGCTCTCTTTTCAAGAGAGAGATGACGAGTGAGGGCTGCCGTATGGTTTTGCGGCAGCTGCTGTCATCTCGTTGCTTTTGCTCAGCGATGTTTGTTGGCCATGATGCTGGATTGTGAACACTGAGAGAGGCTGCCATGTCTCTAATACAGCAAAGTTGAGTTGGCATGAAGCAACTTGCTCAACAACTAATGGATATTGGATTGTGAGTTGCTAACCAAGATCGGACTGAAGAAATGTCTGTGAATTTTAGATAAGCAGTTTGCGAGTGCCTAAAGTTGTGTTTCTTTATTTGGGTGTGGGAGAGGGAATTAGTTTAATTTCTTTCAACCTCAAAATATTTCTCACAATGAAAGTGTAAAGAAACTGCTATAAAAATGTATTAAAGCGCCAGGGTTTAGATAATTTTGATTTCAGATTACTTCTTATTATAAACTCCAAAAGTACCTAAATGGCTTGAGCTCTGTATTTGGAAGCATGTTTGAACATGTTGGTTGTTCTCTTCTAAGCAGCACTGAGATAACAGCTCTCTTCTTAACTGGAGAGTGAGGGTGCACCAGGGTCATCACTATCTGCTTACGTACAGCACCCTTTTCAGCATAGCCTTGGTCTCGGATGCAGGTAATACTAATGCTGCTGTGAAGAGGTTTGTAGGTTATGAAGTGATCATCTGGGGTTTCCAAGGCAGCTTCATCCATCACAGCCTCACAGAAGGGGTTGTCATGCTAGTCGCTACTGCTGGTGGATACTCTTTCTCTGCAGCTATTTTGTAACAAAATAGTAGGAACACAAGATATTTGGTAAGCATCAGCATCTGATGTTTATTTTATGAGAGTGAAAAACTCCTGTGCGATTTTTAAAACTGTAAATAAAGTGAAAGGATCCTCTCTGCATTGAAATTCTATTCATTATTTGGTTGAGTGGCTGCACAAATAACACAAAATCCCATGCATGAGTATGAGGCCTCTGATAAGAAAGATAGATATTCTACTCGCTGCTGCTTATTGACACATAATCACCGAGCTGGTTACTCTTCAGCCTCTATTTGAGGTAGGTAGTGGTGAGGGAAGCTCGTGGTAGCAGTACAGCTTTTCAGTCAAATACAGAAATGCTGTGAGATAGACATCTAATTTTTTTCCAGAGAATTTTCCTGTAGGTCCTTCAGATCATCGGACAGTTATGTAATTTGACTAGTCCATTTCAATGTGAAGTAATGGAAAGATGAATCCAGGTGCAGTCCCTGGAAAGAGGAATCCAGGTGTCGTCGTTGTCTGTTTTATTGACATGTAGCCAACAGAATAGGTTAGGGCAACATTTGCAGAGCAAGCAGTAGAAAAGTCAAGTCCAGGGAGGTGCTATTGACAGAGTACACAGGTAATAAATGCTGCCCCAAGGCAACTATGAGCTGGGTCCAGCTGTTACTCTGTCAAGCAGGCCTGCAAATGGCTGCAATGTGTTTCGCCATCAGGCAAAAAAACATATATATATCCCCTCCCAAAATACAGATGCACACATACATGTATGCACAGACATACCCCTCTCTTGTTGATATATCTGCTTCAAGCTTCCGTGGTGTGAAGAAGCAGCTAAGTATTACAGCAATCAGCATCCAGTCATTTCTTCTAATTAAGTCCAGTGCCAATTTAATTAACCATGAGCAGTTATAAAATACAACACTTCTATGCACAGCAGACCTCTTTAGGTAATGGCTTTGGCTTAGGAATGTGGCTGCTTTTTAACAGTAACTAAAAGTGCACATACCGCATTTTTTTTTAGATTTCAGAAAGACTTGCTGAAGGAGAAGGATAATAATTCAGAGTAAGGGCATTGATTTCTCCATTCCACAAACTTGTCATTATAATACCTGTAGAACTGTTAATTAAAAAAATCAAAAAATTAGAATCAAAAGGTATTTGTTAAATCATTAAATGTGTAGAAAAAAAGAGGATGGAGAGAGAGGACAACTGATATCTGAAATACACAGATGCAGCCTCTGTCAAGGCTAATGTAGTGATCAATGGCACTCCATGAAGGCAGAATATTGTCCAGAATTTAAATAAACTATCTTAGTAACGATTTTCTAGTGATGGACTAGGTAAGAGGTTGGTGCATTGCTGCCTAGAGCCACTAGGTGGTAGACAATACTCAGTTACAAATGTCAGCAGATCAGTTACTGGAAAGACTAAATCAATTTATTAGCATGTGCCATTATGACAAAAATTGGTGGATCTTTTAAAGCTCAGTTTTGAATAATATCACATAATAATAACTTGATGGTCTTTAACTTGCCAACACGATCTGCATTTCAAAAAAAAAATTGAAATTGAGGCTATAATAATCGTAGTTTAGTTGATATTAAACTTATTATGGTAGTTGAATGCATTTATTTTTAAAAAACATACACTTCGATGAATGAATATGGACTTTCAGTCTCATTAAAACTTTTAGTTTTCTTGATGATAAAGCAATCTACTCATCCTGTTCATAAATGCATTTTTCCGATAAACCTCCTTTATTGCTAAAAACGATGATTTTGTGTCTGATACTGCCACATATTTGCGTATGATAGCAAAATCTGATCTTGCTACACTCTACCTACCTAGGGGTTTGTTGGTTTGTTGTGGGTTTTTTTGCTTGTTTGTTTGTTTTGTTTAATGACAAATTCATTGCCTGAAGTTGCCTAGCCGCAAAAAGGGCACGCTGCCTCCACAGAGCCCCAGAAGGCAGATAAACCACCCTCCATGTCTCCTCCTGCTCTGATGATGATTTTCCTCCTCCTCTTCCCTGCTGCTAATGGTTGTGTCCTGCCAAGGCTCGCTGTCCTGCTTGCTGAGGTGGCCTTGAGGCCGATCTGGCTGCTGCACCAGGGAGCCGTGTGGCCACCAGTGTTGGTGTTGGTGTTGGCCATCGCTGCTACACAGGACAGGCAGCCCGCACTGCCCCAGCTGGGCTGCAACCTCCTGCCCTCCTCACTGCTCATCCGGGCCATGGCACTAGCATCAAATTAACCTTGCGGAGTTTCGGAGCATGTCGAGCATCTCTCCCTCCTGCTGCCCTTCCTCTTCCTCTGTCACTTGCTGGCTGCGTTTGGATGCTAAATAATTATCTCTGGGGACAGGGACTGCCTGGCCGTGTTACAGATAGACGTGTTCTTGCTGCCCTTGCAGCATTAGGGACTGATCAGGCTGCAGCTTTAAAGAACAGCTTTGAGACAAATTCTGCTAATAGTAGAATAATGTTAAATGTTGAGGTGCATTGATGCAAGATAGATTCATAGATGTACTTTTTTAATACCAACCAGGATTATCACTATTAAGCAATCTAGCATCCAGTTTTTCCACTGACTTCCTCTGAGCTAATTTGTGCAACAAATTCAGAATGACATATAATAGGATATAAAAGTGTGTAATTGGGTGACCTGTTTCATCTTAATAAACCCAGCCATACCAGCTCTTTTAGTTTAGCCTAGCGACTTGAGTTAAGTGTAATAGCTGACCAGCAGAAACGTACATACAGGGGGACTCCTACCTTGTTGTAGAAGCTTTGGCTTCTCTCTGAGACATGGAAGGTCAGGAAAGTGCTTAAAGGATCTTCAGAGGTGAGACAGCTTTCCCCTGGTAGATTATGGACTTTTTATTGTATATGTGTGTGTACAGCTATATTGCAAAATTATGCAGGTGGTATGTCCTAGAGTAGTTATGCTTATGTAAAAGGTTATGTCTTTATGCAGGTTTATATGCATTTTTCAAGATTTGCCTTTTAGAAACAGCCTACATATAACAAGGAACAGTTATATAAAATCATAGAATCATAGAATCATAGAATCATAGAATGCTTAGGGTTGGAAGGGACCTCTAGAGATCATCTAGTCCAACCCCCCTGCATACGCAGGGTTACCTAGGGCACACGGCACAGGACTGTGTCCAAGCGGGTTTTGAAGATCTCCAGAGAAGGAGACTCCACAACCTCTCTGGGCAGCCTGTTCCAGGGCTCTGTCACCCTCACTGTTAAGAAATTTTTCCTTAAGTTCCTATGGAATTTTTGGTGTTTCAGTTTCCGGCCATTTCCTCTAGTCCTATCAGTGGCCACCACTGAAAAGAGACCATCACCGTCCTCTTCACTCCCTCCCTTGAGGTACTTATAGATACTGATTAGATCCCCTCTCAGCCTTCTCTTCTCCAGGCTGAACAGGCCCAGCTCCCTCAGCCCCTCCGCATAGGGCAGATGTTCCAGGCCCCTGATCATCCTTGTGGCCCTGCGCTGGACTCTCTCCAGCAGCTCCACATCCCTCTTGTACTGTGGAGCCCAGAACTGGACACAATACTCCAGATGCGGCCTCACCAGGGCTGAGTAGAGCGGCAGGATCACCTCCCTCGACCTGCTGGAGACGCTCTTCTTAATGCAGCCCAGGATTCCATTGGCCTTCTTGGCCACAAGGGCACACTGCTGCCTCATCGTCAACTTGTCGTCCACCATGACACCCAGGTCTTTCTCCGCAGAGCTGCTTTGTCCTAAAATCTTGTGTTCTGCTTCTAATCTGGTGTTTTGTATATATATGTAGCATGTGTGTATATGTGTGCAAGTATGTTTACACATACACATATAAAGGTGCACGTGTGTATACTATATGTTTGTATGTGTGTATATTACATGTACACATATTTGTATGCATATACATCTACTTTTTTTTCCTTGAAATCTTTTTCCCTGTCCTTTTGGCGTCAGTCACCACTTGTGCTAAATCTTTGTTTTGTGTGAGCATTCTTCATGAAATATAGGCTAAAGAAGAAACTACATGTATGATAGGCCTCTCCACACTTGTAAGCAGCTAAACAAAATGTTATCCTTCCATTACTTTCCAATAGGTGATAGTCATCCTGTGACCTGGAAGCTACCTTCTAAATGGTCATGACTATCATCTTAAGTGTTACTGCATTTGCATTTTTTTTTAACTGAGGTAAGCAAGTAATGAAACATATTGACATTGCTCCTGTATTCTAAAAAAATCCTGCAGATCTCCAATAATGATTTTTCTTCTTTGGTCATCTAATCCTCAGTCTGTCTCTAGCTAATGTGTGAACTGGCTTTTAAAATACCAATTATTGTCAGAAGCAAAAAAAGACTAGGTAAAAGCACATATTTCTTTGTAGCAGACTTCTCTATCTCCCAAAGACAAAAATATTTCATGGAGACACTAAAAATTTCTGAACTCAAAGGAAGGAAGGAAGAATTTATAATATGCTTTGAAAGAATGAAAATGAAGTATTCTGACCTTTCAATTTGAAATGATATTTGCTGAAATAACTGAAGCACATTTTGCTTTCACCTCCCCACTAGGACCCCTACCTAACTGAGTGGTAAAGTTGTGTACCAAGATAAACTCCCTCCTTCCCCAATAGCTTCTCTTGAGTTGTACGAAGAGGTGGATGATGATACATGAGAATTACTGTGTTACTGCGTATGCATTTCTTCCATATAAGGATGTTCAGGAAAAATTTAACATTGGAGTAAACAACTAATCTATCAAAATCCTGCTTGGTAATCTACATAAGGGCATGCAGAACCATGGCAATGAGGGGTGCACCTCCAGAAGGAGCTGCCACATTTTGACCTGAGGGTCAAAATTCATTGCAAATGTACAAGCTTGTCCAGGGATAAATATGAGTGCCTCTGGTATGCATCCAGCAGTGGGATGAACGTATTCTTCCTGCAGGGCTACCAAATCTTTGGAAGAAAATTTACAGTAAGGAGGATGGCAGTGAAATGCCTGAAAATATTACTGGCCAAGTGGTAGGTGTCTTTCCACCTGCCAACCTCTTTTTGCTGCCAAGAGAAACCATAGTAATGAATTATATGAAAAATTTATCAAAAAAATTAATGTATTGATCCTTTGTATTGTATTTGGTAATCAGAATGTGCAGCTCCAAGCTTAATACACAGGAGATGTGCCTACAGAAACCAACTGACTATGCTGACAGGCTGACAGGGAAAGTAAGGGAATGTTGAGCCATCTCCTTGCTTGCCACTCGATCAAGACCGTTCTGCTCTTCTCATGCACCCTCAAATGCCCAGTTCGGACTTCATTTAGATGGAAAATATGCCTCTTGATTTGGGATGGTTTGAAATTTTCTTATAATGACTGCAATTCTCATGTGGCATAGCAACCTTTTACACCAGCGGATCTCACAGAAGTCCTTCTGAATGCTTTTATAACTGACGGGTGAAAAGAGGCAAATTCATCCAAAACTGGAAGAACTAAATTCACTGCCTAAGCAAAATCTCTTGCTCACGGAAGAAATTGCAGTTTGAAACTGTTAGGTCACATCTAGTTCCATTCAGTAATTGAGAGAGTTGCCTAAAGGACTTCTAAACAAGTGGAGATGTAAGATCCCAAGTAAAAGATTTACATGGGTCAAAAGGAATCATTTTAAACACAAGGCACATGTAAAATTTTGTTTAGAAAGAGAATTTGGTGAAAGAGTGGAGGCAGGAAAGTTAAAACTAATTAATATGATTCAAGTAATATTGAAAATGGGCAAGGATATTTTCCACAGCTGTTTATTAATAAAATAGCTGATTAATCAAAAGGAGAAGCATAGGGAGGGGAATGAAAATGAAACAACATATTGAAATGGAAAAAGTAACATATACTGCTGGGGTACATTTTCAGAGTCAGTTAGCTGGTTCTTCTAAGAATGCTGCAAAATTCCCATGTGTATTTCAGGGAATTTTTCCTTTATGTGGATTCAGATGGAAGTTGACTTACTATCTTGAATCTTATAGCACAAAAAAATATCCTTGTGTTAGAAGGTGATTTTTTAAAACTGATCTCTAATATTCAGCTGATCTCAGGAACTGCAGTGCTAAATCCCAGAGCCTCCTTTGCAGAACATCTACTGTCTACAGTCTCTTCTAGTAGAGGAAAACACAGCTGGAAATGTGGATTTAATGCTCACATTAATAAGAACCCTCCTGCTGGTATCCGGACTAAGGATGAAGCCCTAAATTAGTTCACTGCAATGCAAACGAACCCCCCTATATTACCAGGTATATATGATAAATTTCATGCCATGTCAACAGAGAGAAACAAAATCACATCTCCTTAATTTCATCAGCTTTGCTTCCTGAACAATATACCTTTTCCAGTCTCGTTGCTGAAATACTGTTTTGCTGTAATCACTGTACTACACAGAACAGTGGATCAGTATATTTGCATGCTAAGCCTCAGTGCTCAAACCCAGATAAATACTGTGAAACCCAACACCATCACTCTTTTCAGAACGAGACCTGTTGCCGCTGTAATCAATAGCATATGCATTAAATATCACTTCTTATTACACAGTGGATTTTCAATAAATGCCAAGAGGCTACTGCAACCTAGACTCATAAATACTGCCCACTGAATGGTTTCAAATAAAATGACTGATTTGAGACACAGTTTTAATAACGTGAGGAGATGGCTGTAAGTGATCGGAGGAAGCAGCAGCATGGGTAAATCAGAAATGAGCAAAGAGATGAATTTTGCTGCATGCAAGCAGGCAGGGCAGGGTGGGTGTCTACAACTCGTGTCTGTGGGGCTCGAGCATGGTCCTGGACCTCCAGCAAATTTCACCCTTTCTTCGGTGAGAGCGTGGGGGTACTCTACATCCTGAGTCACTGAGCCCACTCGGAAAAAAAAATCTTTAAAAAAAGAAGGGTTAAGTAAACTTAAGCATAAATGTCTGTTTGTCTTTCTGGGAAGGGTTAACTACATAAACTATATCCCAATGGCCACATGTGAGCAATGGAGAGGTATGCATGCATGCATAGCTCAGCCACACTAGCATTTCTGTACGGCCGGTCCACGTGACACAGCTTATCCCTCACTGCCCCCATGACTTGTGTGAAAAAGAGATTTGCATTTAAGCCAGCAGATCTCTGTTTTCTACATTTCTACAGCTGCAATTTATCTACCTTAAAATGGTCTCTTCTGAAATTACTGTAATTTCATTTAGAAATAATTTGATTGATATTATTAATCACTCCAGTCATATACCAGCATACGGTTGGAATCTGACACTCACTGCATTAAATGGTTGCATTTAACAATCTGATTGTTGCTGAAGATGGAGCTATTCCGCACAGCTATTTCTTTTAAAGAGTGAGTGTTTGCATTCCACTCATATACATGTCTTATAGCAAGCGACAGCCTGTAAGTAAATGCACATGGTAGTTTGTGCAAAAAGCACACACACACACACACAAAATCCCCACTGTTGTTAAATACTGGTACACTGGAAAGCTGCTATGTTATCTTACAGGTATAAAATGGATTCTTGATAAAATGTAAAGCTGTCCTTCCCCCTACTGAAATGTTGCTGAGCACTGTATTGCAGCGAAATTGCAGAGAGAATAGAGTTGGGCTAGACTGCAGCACCTTTGTAAGGAAAGGAGAAGATTGCCATATTAATTAGTCCATTTATGGCTAATAGAGTTCAAAAATCACTGTTTAGGGAGAGGGTTGCACCACAATCAGTTTAGCTTGACTTGTTTTATGACTATCACTTTTGTACCAAGCTGTTTACAATTGCCCTCCCCTGCAAAAAAAATCACCAAAAATGAATTTTAATATCAGGCTATTCCCCTCAGTGATTGATAAGGATACTGAGCAAGATCAGCAGAGCACTAGGCCAAAGTGCTGGGCACGTGCCCTAAAGCAGGGGGCAACCTGCTGAGCTGGTCCCAGTGTTCTCCAGATGTCTCTTCTGACCTGAATTATTCCATGATTTTATAGTACCATGTTTATTTACCCCCTGACAAAGTTTAATTATAGATCCAGACTTCTGATCTGAGGATTTTATTTCTTTTTAGGCAGCTGATTTTAAAGCCTGACAAACCTGCCTGCAGAGGGAGATCTGGCTTTCTGACTTGCAAGCCTATTTTTCTACAGTGAGTTGGTAAGCTCGAAGCACAGGAAGGCTACAGGCCACAAGGGCACCTTTATGAAGTTGCATTTCAAGATCCTGGTTTTTTTAGTAACTGTTGGGCAACTATATTGTTATTTCATTGGTGCTCTCTAGATCTTTTCTGTTGTTGTAGTTAGTTCGGTACTCACTTTGCCCGTATCACCTGTGAATTTACAGATTTTTATTGAACCATCTTATAGTCATCTTCCATCTAAGCTGAAGTGTCCTCTCGCCAGTGACACATAGACTACCATGGCAATGTTGTTTGGTTTTGTTCTCCATCCTTTCCTAAAAGTTTCTGACACTGTGTTTGTTTTTAATTGATGATCAGCAGAGAGGTAACTAGAAAAATCATCTGTATCATCTGTAACAACCTTAAGAAAGGATAATACTTATTTCCAGAGGATCTATCATTGTGTATGCATTTGCATGTTTATTTACACTTATTGACATGGAGTTACATGAGCTTCACATTATTTATAGCCACCTACATTTTTTTTTCTCCTGTGCAAGATCCTTCTGCTGCTTTTTACCCTAAGTAACAAAGTTCACTGAGGGTGTGAAAATCAGCCAACCTCTCCTGGGTTCTGAACGAAACTGGAAAGCAAACATTTTTTAGGACACATTTCAACACGTAAAGGAAGACCAAGAAGTTACTAAAATATTTCAAATAATGACACTTTCTTTTTAAAGGCAGTGAGTGAATGTGGCAGCAGGAATGCATGGATTCAAGACTTTGAAAAGGTGGGATTAGTAGAACTGATATAAGGTCTTTCTCAGATTTGAGTCATCATCAGCTGTGAATTATTGTCAGTTCAGAAGACAAAGAAAAATATTTGGCCATGCACAGCTTTAGCATGGAAGTTTTTTTTTTTTTTTTTTAACAGTGCATGCCACATTGCTATGCAGGTAGCCCAAGATGAGCTAAAGGCAGGATTTCTCTCACTCCTGCAGGGAGAGCTGTATCTGAAGGGACTGGAGAGACAGGGACCTCAGGAGGTTACAGGCAGAGAGCAGTGAAATGCCTATTGACTGATAACCAGTCCAGGAAATAATTACGCTGAATGCTCATAAACCTCTTCAAAATATCACTTGGAGAGGGGAAAGAAACCATAATGATTAATATCTGGTTGTCCAGACTATTACTTCACTATGGCTTTTTCAATATTTTCTCTGGAGATTTTACCTATATTGGCTTAGGTTAAAGTGCTGAAAATGCTATTGCTTTAGATAAGGGAAAATTGGCAGTATTATTTGAAGGCTTTTTTTAGTCATTAAAGAAAAACACTTAGCAATACAGGGTCAGAATACAAAGCTGAATCAAAATAGTTGATTGAACAGAATCAAATGTTGCAATCTCATTTTTAACTCAATGTGATTTTTTTTGTCTTAAATAGTCAAAAAATAGTATTGAATCCCTATTCTTTTTTATTAGCAAATAATATAGATTTTTTTTTGAAATGAATATGCTGGCCCTGGAATATAATTGAGTGCAGAAATACGTGTAGATTATCAAAGGCTTTCTATAACTGGACATAAATAGGGTTTTTGGAGAGAGTCAATGGTGTCACAACTAAGTCAAGAAAATTCATTGATCTGTCTCTACAATTTTATCTAAAAAAATCATATAGACAAGAGCGAAAGAACGAAAGAAAAAGAAAGAAAGAAAGAAAGAAAGAAAGAAAGAAAGAAAGAAAGAAAGAAAGAGAAAGAAAGAAAGAAAGAAAGAAAGAAAGAAAGAAAGAAAGAAAGAAAGAAAGAAAGAAAGAAAGAAAGAAAGAAAGAAAGAAAGAAAGAAAGAAAGAAAGAAAGAAAGAAAGAAAGAAAGAAAGAAAGAAAGAAAGAAAGAATGTTTGCAGCATACATTTCTAATAGTATGTGCATTGTGCTGGTGGTGAAAACTAGCCTCTAGTCTTGCATTAGGACTGTATCAGAAGTATTGCAGGACTGTTCAGAAATGCCTCTGCATATCATTCTTTGATGTCTAAATCTATGATAGCCATCTATGTTCTTGCACACTTTTTCCAGGAGTTATTTTCTTCTGTAGAGAACTGGCATTACAAAGCACTGATGGATTAGTTATCTTCCACAGTGCTTCTGCAAGTCACAACCAGTGCGCATTCAAATACGAAAAAAACAATGTTATCTACCCCTCTATTTTTTTGGATTGAGGAAATTTGTTTTTTTTTAATGAAAGGTTCATAGTCAGGCATGAGGGGAAAGGAAAGAAACAGAGCATTTGTGAGAAGGCAGGGAAGGGACTTGAGCTACTATATTTTTATTAAATTCCACCTGTAAACTGATGCAGACGATATGGATGCTCATGCTTTGTGTTTTCAGTGATCTTATGTTACATAATATGGCTTAGCCAATCCCTGTAAACAGTGCATCTTGCATGCATTCCGCATTTCTGGTGGCAACTGGTTGATTTTTTGAAATTTAAGGGATTGCTCTTCCTGTGACAGTTCTTGCTTTTTTATCCATGTCTCTCTCTCATTTATTTATTTTTTTCCTGAAGAAGTGAAGGGAAAGAAGTGGAAGGGAAACCATACGGTTAGATCTTTGGGTAGTTAGCATGGAAAACTTGATAATTTCTTCTGATTGAGAGAATTTACCTCCCCAGATGGATCACAAACGTCTGATTAAAAAGGATTACTTTACATAACTATAAAAAGTTGGCACTCTCAGTACAGTCTACTTTGATATTCAATACTGATATTATGAACTTGTTCCAGATGCTAACTTTTCAGGCGTCTTTCTCAAGCTATTTTCAAGTGGGTTTTGACATCGGTTCTTTTATAATCTATTGTAATCAGACATCTTTTTTAAAAAAAGGAGGAATACAACCACTGTGAGTTTGTTATGCTTTTACAACTCCAGTTTCCCCCTCCCCAAGCAATTCACCTCCATTGCGCAAAAAACATAAGATTCAGAAGGGATAGGGGACATGATCTTTCTAGCCACTGATGTTCACATCTTTTAAACTATCCCCTTCAGAGTTCTAATGTGGAGACCCACTAGAAAATGCCAAAAGATCTGAATAGATCCACAGAATTATCAGCCTCATATTTCTTGTGTGTTGAAATTATAGAGGGTTGTGGAAGCTTCTCAATCCACACTCCACAGAGCAGTGTTTCCCAAATCCCCACACATGGGGAACTCTTTTATTCTAGAGGAAGGTTCAGGTCTGCCCCAAACACTGCCAGCCAGCCCCTGCTCACAGTGGCTGGTGGCAGCCCCCAGGATAACAGCCAGGTCTGTTACACATCTTGCCCTGCCCCTAGTTTCCCTGGGCTAACTCAGACCTGCCAAACTGCCCAAGATTGAGGGTAAATGGCAGCGCATCTACGGTATATTATGGGGGAGTCATTGGCCAAGAAGCACTATTCCCAATGACAAGATGCAGTTACCTGGGAGTTGCATCAAATATTTTGTAGAGGTAGATGTATACTTTTGTATACTTACTGAATGCCCTGTGACTTGTCAGCAACAGAGTAAGTCTGCAACCATATAGGTCAAGACTATGACACTCTTAATTACACAGAAATGTCAATATGTGCTGTGCTTTAGAAGATGCATTGTTCCACTGCAGAGAGGTATGGGCCAGAAAGGAATAGGTAATGCTACTCTGACAGTAAGTCATAGTTTAGTCTATACACTAGTAATGCTTGTAAACCACCCTTGACACATTGGGACACATCTCACAAGTTGCATATATCTATCAATCCTTTCCTGGGCAGTTCTGAAAAGACATAGAGTTTCTTATACTTCTTCCCCATCATGAAATTTTTGGATCCTTCACTCGGATTTCTCCATCTTTTCTCTTTCAGACATGTTAGCTACTGTCTCTACCATCCATTTACTAACTCAAGCACTTCAAGGATTGTTTTTTGTGTGTGTTTTCATCTTTAGAAAAGCTACTGTGTGGCCCCATCTCATTCACTGCTAAGAAAGCATTGAACAAATGTTGAAAACAGTTCTTCCTTACTAGTAAATAGTAGATCCAATGGATCCTTTGATCCAGTGTTGGTGACAAAATGTCATCCATGATACCCTTAAGAAATCTCAATTGCTTGTGTTGCCCTTCCAGCAGGGAGCTTTAAATCCCCATTATGAGCCAGGGCCTGTGACTCAGAGACTCCTTTGACTTGTTTAGAGAAAGTTTCATCCACCTTCTCACCCTGATCAGTGTAACATGCTCCTGCGAGGTTGTCAGCTTTGCCAGCCTTTACCAGCCTCTAACCTTGACCCATAACGTCTCATCCAGACTATTGTCCACTCCATAGAGGAGATCCCTACATCCAAGCTGCTCCTCCACATAACACAGTCCTCCTCATCTTCCCAGCCTGTATCTCCTGGAGAGCTGATATCCATCCATTGCTGCACGCCAGCCCTGCAAGATGTCCCATCACATCTCAGTTACTCCCAAAATGCTTTCGTTTTGGAACAACATGTGGAGCTCTAGTTTTTCTTGCTTGTTTCTCAGGCTGTGAGCATTTGTGCTTACACCCACATGCTTAAGGAAGGCATCCTTTTGACCTGTTTTGGCACTCCTTAAATCTTCTTGTTCATTATACCCAGTAGTCGTGCTTTCCGACCTTGACCATTGCTACTTCACTTGACTGTAGGTCTTTGTCTTCCTCCCCATCACTTCTGGTTTAAAGCTCTCCTTACCTGGTCCGCTGGCAAATATTCTCTTGCCCCACTTTCTCCAGTGTATCCCATTCCCCTCCAGCAGTTCTAAATCCTTTCAAAAGCATATTTTTTCATTTTCACTTTTATTGCTCTTAAGGCAGACCAAAACCTGAGACGGCTACACAAAGCAAAATATTCAAGGCCATCACAATACAGATATGAATAGTAAAACAGTCAAAGAAAACCACTTTTTTGTCTGTTTTTTAAATCCGATTAGCTACCTTCCCCTCCACCTGGGTCAGAACTTGTCACTAATGGTGCTCCTCTCTTTCTCTGTCTCCATCTCAAAAAGGAGGCATTGCTGACATCCTATCCCATAGGACAGGATGATCAAAATCATGATACAGAATTGTGTAAACTTATGCTCTTACCTGAACCTGAAGTATTCTCTAAACAACTTCAGAAAGTCAGCAGGCACTGCATAAAGAGAGGTCAAGAAAGATCTAACAAGATTTCATAAGTATAAAGAGCCTAATGAACCACTGTTACCACATAGATGAAGCTTCCTCTCAGGCAAACCTCTTCTTCCCTTCAAGCAGAATATTGCACACTAGCCCAATAACACTTCAGTGAAAATTAGCTCTTCCACTCCTTAGGTGTTGTTCTGTTCTGAAAGCAAGGCTGTGTGGAAAATGTAAATTTTCTTTTCAAGTTCTGCCATTAGCACATCTCGAGTGGCAGAGTTTCAAGGAAAAACCATCATGTTTTTCCCTGCAGCCTCACTATGGGAACTCATCAGTGCTTGAAGAAAAAGAGGGATTGATTTTTAATTCACAGGTAACAAGTACTTAAAAGCAGAATTGAAAGCTGATTTGAGGCTTCCAATTGAGTTTCTTAAGAGGACAAACTTTGAGCACATGCCACTTGGCTTGTGGGTGAGGGAACTGCTGATAAATCTATAAAACACAGAATAGAAGCATATAGATTCTGGAAGGATATTTTTGATTTTATTTTTTTCTTTATATAATCTCCTCATACTCAGGAGTTTTCTTATTCACTCTGTTTGGGCAAAATGAGGTATCTTTGTCCCATGTAAGGAACGATGACCAGATGTTATAGTGGTGCTATAGATCTCTCTTCTGTTTCTTCCTTTCTAGGCCAGTAAACAGATCAAGAAAAGGAGAGAATAATCATATCAAATGTCATAGATGATTAAAAAGAACTTCTGAAGAGGGATTGGTGATCCTAATGGCAGCTAAGGCCATGTGCAAAGCCAGAACAAGCAAACAGAAGGCTTTGTTCGAGTGCCATTTGAAGTAGAACAACCTGGTTTCAAAGTGGTCAGTATGGTGCCATTTGATCTGGGTTTTGTTTTTCCAGCCTTAAGCAGCTCATGTGTTCTGTTTGAAATATCTTTTATTTTTTTAATCAAGAGCCTTTAATTAGGTAATTTGTTATGGCTTGTACCAAAAAATAGGAAGATACTGGGAAATGAAATGCATTGTTGCTGCAGGCTAGTGCTTGCTCTGTGATCTTTTCCATAATTATTATTTCTGGGATCACACCAGACTCAACAAATTACTCTTTTAAGACATGGTTTTCTGCACAATAGTGGCTCAAGTGAACATCAGCCATTGTATTCTTTTACTGTGCATACAAATACAACAGAAAGGTAATGAATATAACCAGGGTAGATGAGACACAAATCTGAAGTGGCAACATTATACCGTCTCTTCTTTTTTCTTTTTCCATCTGAATCACTGTGACAGAAGCTACAACACTGTCAGTTTTCACCCAGCACACAGGTTGGCCTGTGCAAGGCCAAACTGCATTAGAAACAAAAGTAAAGATTAGTTATGTGACTTTGTCACCTTTATGCAGATCGTTAACTCTCTGCCAAAGAAATTGACTGTTTCTGAATGTACCCTTCTTAGCAAGAAAGGGCAACTGATAAATAGGCATGACATGGACCCCTGCACCAAAAATGACACACAGGAGAAGTGGTGCTAAGCACTTGCCTTTAAATTCTCCTCCAAAGTCCCTGCTTTCACTCTTCTTTCTCCCCAGCCTATTCATTGGCCCTGTGCTGTCCTGTCTTTCTGTTGTTCTGCCTTCCTCTCGCCCATGGGTGCTAATTGGGGGTAGTACCTATTGGGTGCCACTAGACACAAACATATACAAAGGGCAGTATGGACCAGGTAGTCCTTGCACTGGAGGGCTTTTCTCACCTTCTCTTCACAGTTTCACTCCTTTGAAGCCAACAGTGCTTTGCTGGTAAGAAGGTATGAAATCAGTTCAAGCTTCTACTGACTATTTTTATAGAGATTTCAAAAATACCTAGAATGCTACAGCAAGCCTACTATGAACACAAGAGAAGGGGCCTCTTTGAGCAGTCTTTGCTTTATAAGAAATAATCACAGTATCCATTTTCACATCAATCAAAGGGGGAGGAAAAAAAAGCTAAATACACATTTTGAGGCATGGATAGGGTTACGTGGAAGGCATGATTTTCTTTTTCATTCTCCAGCTCTGCAGTATATAAGTTGGCCAGAGAGGGAAAGGGATTATTCTTGATGGAAACATCACATGGAGGAAGCATTCCTGCTTGTGTCTCTCTAAACTCAAGTCTATGGTATCTCAGACACATAAAGCTGCACATTGGCATCATCAAACCAGTAGTTAAATAAAAAGCAAATGATTTATGTTACTTCTAATTGTTTGTGAAGCCCAGCTGAGACCACAGGATTTCTGTTGTGGCTGGTTCTGTACTAATATGTAGCAAAGGAGCAGGACCCATATATAAACGCCCCATTAACACCTGATGGCAATTGTAAATCCACTGCCTTGGTGGCCATGGTCCTTTTCCTGGAGATACTCTGGTCTGGTCAGGCCTTTTGCATAAGGGTTTCATTTTGAGACCACTTCCCGCTGGCCAGTCTAGGCACATCAGGGACACATCTCACTGCTCCTGTAGTGCCAGCTGTGCTGACAACAAGGCAGCCTTACCTTGGGCTGCTGCCACAGCCCTTTTGCTGAGCAATTGGGGTGCCTCTCAAGAGTACAGTCCTTCAAAAGATTTGAAAATCTCAGCCTTTTTATTTCCTAGAAAGTTATGAAAAATCTTGTCAAAGAAGTAAGGAGGGGGTCATCAATCCTAATGCTGACTTCCCTAACAATTAATTCCCTAACTTCCTTAACAACTTCCCTAACATCTCCCAGTGCTGCATAGTGCACTGACTGGCACAGTTTACTTTACACAGACGGCTACCTTCCAGTAACAGAAAGAGATTAGCTGATGGTAATGATCTGGGACTTTCTAGGACAGTAGGATTAAAATAAACCATTGGAAGAGGAACACGACACTATTCACAGAAAATTGATATAGCACCTTAATGATTTTTCTGGGATTTATCAGTGATGTCACAGTGGTCAGCAAGGTAAAGGAAAGAAAATTGTATTTGTAAATGAGCTCCAGTTTTGGCAATGATATTGGTATTCAACACTTTTTTACAAGGTCGGTGGTGAAGTCTATGCTGAACTAGGACTTACCTACAAAGCTATCTGTAAGAGAAGACAAATAAGAGAGGAAGTTTAGTCAACCGTATGACTTTCCTCAGTGAGAAACACCTGAGGATACATTCAGTTCTATAATTTGTTGGGGGTGGGAAACAGGTTTGAAAGCAAAACGTATCCTAGCACTGACTCTCTGACTGATACTCGGATTAATTTCAGGCACAGTGAGCCTGTGGGAGAAGACATGAAGTCAGGTATGACTAATCTGAATGTCTAGAGATAATAACTTGTCCCTAGTTAGAGGAGCACACTTTATCTGCTCCTGCCTACGTGATATTTCTACATCGATCATTACAATATATTATTATTATTATTATGCTTTTATATGCCTCAAAATGTATGAGGAACCTTACACTATTAAACTTATGAGTTGTTGTCTCTTGCCAATTGAACTGTGAAACAGAGCGATAATGTGTCAGCGATATAAAAATTATATGTTGTTTTCTATAATCTGTCTATATGAAGAACAAAAAATCTTCATAGTAAACTATCCCACTCCACTCCTCCAAAAGACAATGGTGATTCATAGCAAGGGGAAGGAATTTGCATTAATCAAACAGGGGAAAGAGGCCATTTTTAAGATTTACCATTTTAACCATCTAATCTGATTAGTATTGAAGGTTGGGAGTGAGAGAAAGAGAAAAGATAATGAAAACAGAGGTGAGAACAGAGTTAATAGCTCATGAATTCATTAATACTACTTTTATATATATATATATTTTTAATTGCGTACTTTTTCAGATGAGATGTGGCCCGTGTCTCCCTTCCTTTCCTCCTACATCTGTACGAATCAGCCTTTACCTCACAGCTGAGACATGCTCGGAGCTATTCCTTGCAGAGAGGCACTGCACCCCTCTGAGTGTGGTATTGAACTTGATACTTGCATAACAAAAGTTGTAGGAATGTAGGGATGTAATGCAAAGAAGGAGCAGGGGATATTTAATCACCTTACACACTTTCATAATCTAGGGACTGAAAAATCAAATGCAGCACACAAAACTTGTAGATAAACAGCCCAAAGCCAATTACTGATTGACCACCTCAGTGTTTCTGTCTATGGGGTATCAAACACTTCTGTGGTTATTCATTGTCAGAATACTGAATGGAAGAGCTGGGAAAATGCCTTGCAAATATGAAACGGCTTTAACTGCATTCAGATGCTTGTGTCCCATGAATATTCTAGCAAATAGGTTTTTATCAGGGGAAACATTTGCTGCAGCATTACAATTACACAAAGTCATAGAAGATACCCACAAAAATGATATCTGAGTTCATAAATACCATTACAAACTCTGAGAATCACACTTACCAAGCCTATAAAGAACAAAGGATCCTTGAGGATAAGCATCCAGTCTGGACTAAGCAGTGTATGCCTTGATCTTGCGTTCAGGTCCCTGTGGTCATATATGTCTGCCCAAGTGGTTTCAGTAGCGACATCCAGCATAGCTGATTGAATTTTGATCATCAGAGAGCCTCAAGAGACTGCTTATAAACTGTGTGAGAGAAAGCTGAATAATGAACACATTCAAGTGAGTCGCATGCTCTTCCTAGAAAAATGAGCCATTGCCTCTAATCGCAGGTACCCTGGTGGCCAATGATGCTTTTCATTGGCTCAGCAGAAAAAAAAAAATGACAGAAGGATCTGGACCATAGATGTTAATTTGTTAAATTACTCCATGTTGCTTCAACAGTACATCGCGACTAGCTTTTATTATTTTACAGACATTAGTATTTCTAATTCAGTGTGAGTGCTCTTTCCTTCATCATGTTTTTGTAACCTTCCCGATTGTGTTTCGTTTTGCAACTAAAGCAAAATTATTAATTTGAAAAAAAGTCTGAGTGAAGGTTCAGTAAGAACCACCACAATCGGCACTTAGATATAAATACATTAAATTTCCCTTCATATCACTAGTCTTATATATAAAAATTTGAAGGTAATTTTGAATTTACAACAAGTTAATCCATTTAACAGTATGATTACCAAGCTACTAAATCTGAAATACTCTAGTCTGAGATTTTACGGCACATGAATGATTCACTGACTTGTCTATACTATAAGAAAAGATACCTGTGTTTTTCTACCAAAATGGTCTCCATAGATATCATAAGGTAAACTGGCTTCTGATGCTGTATAGTTGAAAAGTTGCCTTACCTCTCTGGGTTTTCAGCTGAAAAAACAACTAAATTCATTCTGTATTTGACCATTTGCCTTTTGTTTTTGCCCTCAGCAACGAAGAGATGTCAATATCAGGGTGTTTTAGATGCATAGCTGTGCATCTAAACCAGTTCAGACAAACACGGAAACAAGCAACCCAGGGCTACCAAACTGCGGGTGTCTTGGATTCCCGGTGCATCCTCAGGTGATCGCCTATGATCCATATTTTCAATTCTGCTTGAGAATCCTATGCATTGGGGGTGCTCTCCCACCATGGGAGAGGAGAAAAAAAAGGCCAGCTGCTAAATACATCTGCCTCCTCTCTTCTACCCCATTCCCAGTGCCTGGCCTAGTCTGGCATTACTAATGTTGCAAAACAGAGGTTCTCACTTCTAATTCTGATTCTGCAGGAGTGTTGCAGCTGGAAAAAAAAAAAAAGAACAAAAGCTTTATGAATATAGTTGACTTTAACAAAATGATGATTCTGACCTTCTTTGTGAAGCTGTCTGTGAGCCTAGGATGAAAATTGTGAAACGCTCTGGAAAAAGTGGCTAGAGTACCATTAAAAAGTCTGACTGATATTCTCTTCTGACTCTTTTTAGTTTTGTTTTTGAGATATTGTAAATCAAATTCTGCCTAGACACTGCTATCACATCCAATACCAACACATGGTAAGGAAAGAGGAAAGAGTTCCATTAATTTCTGCTCAAATCCTTTACCCTACCCTTTGCCACGTTTCTCAATACACTTGATCTGGCTCTGCCCTTGTTAACCATGGAATTAGGCATGCAGGGGAGCAAGAGGCAGAGAGGCCGAAAGTTGCTTAATATGATCCATTTCAAGTCTAAACAGACACTTCAATTGGTTGCGTGGCTCAGCTTAGGTGCTCATATTATGTCTTGACTATGATATTTGACACCACGCTGGTACATCTGTCATGTGCTTGATAGCTTGTAGAAGCTGTTAACTGTTCACAAAAGCAGCTGCATGTTAATGGACAGTAGTTGCCTCGTGCTATCAGAAGAAATGGCCTGGAGTGAAAGAAGCAAGTATTATTTTGTATTTGTCTCCTGTTACCTTAATCATGAAGCACACTGCACGGTCCCCAATGTCCTGCTGCTTGCCTAGCTATGACAGCCCCTCAGTAGGGAGTGTGCATGTTGTGTACAGCGCAGCAGTTCTTAATATAAGATAAATTGTGATGATTTCAGGTTCATTAGGTTGCATGTGACTGAGAGCTGATGTGTAAGAAAAGGTTGAACTGGAGGAGAGTCTGCAATGGAAGCAGCAGAACTAGAATTCCTCCAGGGTGTATTGCAACATGGAAATGAGAGAGAACGTCATTCCCATCTGTCCTTACTTGGCTAATCTAGCTGACTGAGCAGCTTATAGATGAAGCTTGTAGATCTGTGCAGCTTTGGGATTGTAAAGGCAGAAAAGAGAATGAGCTCAGTCCTCCTGCCACAGATGGCTACAAAGCCTTCTCAGCCTCAATCGTTTAAATCTAACCTTAATATCAAGATAACTGGAGCTGACATGATAGCAAGTCAGAGAGTCCTCAGAGGCAGGCCAGACCACACCATACAGGACACCCCAGCATAGGGATGTCCTTCTGCATCATCTGCAGTCTGCAACCTCTGTCCATGGGCCCAGGGAGAAGAGGAATGATGCAGGATGTGCAGGCAGCTCCTCTTGAGCAAGCAGCATTCAGGCTGCAGAAGAGCTTCATTTCCTTGCCTTACCACATATTTCTTTTCAACTCCTAAACTTCTCCAGAATGTTGGAGAATTAATAGGGTATGACCAAACTGCAAAAACAATCATTCTCAAAAGTGATGGTGTTGGTTGTTTTAAAATTACAGTGCAAATAGCCTGAACCTAGAGAAGGAAAATGAATGAGATGGACAGCTTAGTGCTTTTATTTTTTAACATTTGAGATGGGACCTAGTCCATCCTAAATGGTTATGCTAAAAACAACCCTAAAGGTGATCCTAGTACATGGAGGCCCATTTTTTTCCACAGGAATTAGTTGCAGATCATGTCCCTCGAACGCACCTAGAGAGAGAGAAGCATTCTGTAGGGAAAAACCAAGGAGACTCCAGTACTCTTTTTCTTTGATATTTGGACTCTATACTCTTTGCTCATCCCAGTACTCCCAATGATGGATCAGGGCTTTAAACACTTTGCTTCAGTTAAGGGTTCACCAGGATCTAAAAGATATATTAAATAACTAATGTATGATCTTTTCTCCACGTCTTAAATGTAGCAGCGCAGAATGTTATCAAGGGCCTCTCTGGGTGTATCTTATTATCATGGCTTTTTAATAGTAAGTACACTCTGATGGACCTGCATCACAGAGAATTATAAGCAATTCATCAGATCATAGAAAGAAGGTTGACAGGGCTTTCTTACATGCGGAACTACACTTTTAGCTCACTGTTTTCCATGTCTGTATGTCATTCACTGACCTTGGAAACACAAGGTCTGTAAGTAATGCAAGTGATCCTTGATTGTGAACAGCACACCGCATGTCAACAATTTCAGCAGGAAAGTGGCATTTTTGTTAGACAGCTTTTCTTTTGTTCCATGACATGTAAATCATTCAACTTGCCGGATTTGTATTTACAGTCCCCAACAAAAGAGAGAGAGAAAAAAAATATTTGGAGTGTGATAACAGGGAATGAGTTTGGGTTAAAAAGGGGAGCAAAAATGTTAGTTTTCTTTCCTTAAAGAAAGAAGGCTTTTGCCAAACTTCACTGCTGGGTTCAAAGCAAGCAGGGCATATAGCAAAGTGCATTTTTATTTTCTTACTGTGAATGTTAACAAAAAGAATCTGGCAAGTGCCACAGCGTAACACGCTGCTTCAGAAGAATCCTTTATCGGAAGTAGCAACCAAAAAGAAAACTCACCTGGCAGCTGGAGTTAAGAGAGAGGGGTTGGGAGGGTTAGTTCCTTTCTAAGATTAGGCACAAAACAATTTCACCTTTTAACCTTCCTTCTCTTTCCTTTTCTTTCAACAAATAATAGTGAGGAAGATAGGGGAAGGCAGAAAATAAAAGATTAATAACATTTTTATTTTATTGCTCTTGAGACCAGAGAGAAGAAAGTGTGCACAGAAAGTCCATACTTTCTATGGGTTCCTATATTTTCTCCCTGATTTTCAAGCAAAATTTAGTCCTCAATTTTATCACTGGTCACGTGTCAGGAATGAATGCAGCAGTGACAAGTGATGACAGGACATATGGCATCGTGCTCTTCCTTCCCAGGTATATGCTTTGCATCAGCTATTCCTCTTCTCTTTTTACACATGCCTTCACGGTATTTATTTCACTCCTTAATTTATGTGGCTACCTGGAATTTACAGCTTATTGCTCTTTTTTCTTTTCCCCTCAATTTTAAAATAAGAGCTTGTTTCAGAGAGCTATGTTTTGGATGGATACTAGAAACTAGAAACCAGTAGGAAAATAAAAATGATGCTGCATTTATTTTTAAATTCTTGCTTTCTTTTCAAGGTAAGCTGATGATGTTTGACAACTCAGGCTATCGAAAAGCAAGAAACCTTCAATGATTTTGAGCCATAGCCTGTAACCTGACTTCCTAGATACTATCGCATTTCCAGGTACCAATCTACATGACGAAGAATTTCAGGATTGAACCTTGAACTGATATGTGTGATATGGCCTGTCATTTCAAATAGAAATGTATTTGGGGAATTGTGGAGAGAAGAGGGTTTTTACAGAGGTCTTTTCTTTGTCAGCTCTTTACAGGGTGCTATACCCTACACACACCCCTATAAAGTAATTAAAAGTTAGACTGAACCACATGGACTCTCCTTGCATGAGCCATCATCCTCACTCTCATGGCAGACACTAAGGGATGTGTTAGCATTCATTTCACAATTAGTGAGTTCCTGACCTCAAGAATGCTGAACCAGATGAATCCTAGCACCCCATCCATGTCCTGATCCTACTATAGAGGATCTCCACTCTCCCCATCTGGCCTCATCAGCATGTGCTTCCTCTCTCCTCTCCTTCCCACCCCTTCCTGCTTTAAGTCCTATTTTCAGTCCTTCTGTGCCAGTCTTTCCCTTCCATCAGCCCCAACTCATAGCTCTTTGTGGCTCATTAGGCAGGTGATGGCTGTCATGGAACATTTATGTAGTATTCAAGATGCACTGGGCAGTTTTGTGCAGACCTTGAAGAGCTACACATGGGCATAATCCACAGCAGATGCGATGAGCAGAAATTAACAGCTGCCAGATGAGCAAATTAACCAAGATTTCAAAGGCACATAATTTGGCCGAAGTTGGGTAGGATTTTGACAGGGACAACTTCATCAATCGTTGCCACACTTGAACTTCTAGCTCCAAAAATGGTAGAACCTTCAAATTCAGTTCTTTAAGAAATTGTTAGCATAGGCCAAACAACAAATTTGTTCTTAATCTTTGTAGCAGTAACTGGGTTTTGCTACATTTTTCTCCCTAAATGATCAGATGTATGAGGCAGGTAAACAGCGCAGTATGTTTCAACCCAAGATGTTAAAATATGCCAAAAACAAAATCCAAAACAGCCTTATACTTAAAAACCTACCTACCTCCAACACCTGAAATATTGACTTGATAGTACTTGATATTGACTTAAGTACTTGATAGCAAGCTTTTTATATGGAGTCTTTTTATAGATAAAAATATTAATAATATTAATAAGTATTAATATCTAGGAACATGATCCAACCCCCCAGTATTCCCTGGGATAGGATCCATCAGTCCACTTGTCTCAGAGAATAGGCATCAAAGTTCAGTCAGTCAAGGAAGAGACAGGCAGTAACTCCAAAAAGTATTTTATGACCAGCATCATCTCAGGCACCTTGAATGAGTGTTGAGTGCTGCTTGTCTCTATCAAGTTACCATGGAAGGAATTTAGGCAGCGTATTAGGCAGGAATTTAGGCAGCGTGTCTAATGCAAAAGTATCTGAAGTGAAGTAAGATAAATAGAAAGCTTTCTATTAATGAAATTATAATTGAAATCGATGCTATAATACATTCCGGCTCTTCATTTTAGCTTATATCACTTTGAGACTCCTAATTACCTGAAGTAAAGCGCAAAGCAGATTCCATAAGGAGAGAGGAAGAGTGGGAAAGGCAGCTTTCTGTACCAGAAGAATCCAAGATCTGTATGAGGCTGGGTAGCTCATCAGGGGAGAAAGTGAAGAGCATTCTGGGGTCTGGTTTTTATTCTCTTCCTGAACAATGTGGCATGGCTGAACCAACAGGAAATGGTTGTAACTTTTTCCTGGTATAGAGCTGAACCAAATTACCTTTCCTAAGTGAGAGAGCAAGAACGCAATTTTAGGATTAGCTCCAAGAAGATAGTTACCACCCTTCCCACATAATTGTCAAAGGAAAAAGTGCTGGTCTGCAGGACTTCAGGGTTCAGGCAGAATCAGAATGCTAAGATGAAAAGAACTAGCAGGTTGGCACATATTCTGGATGAGTCTCTTTCTTTGTCAAAAGAATATTTTTTTATATTTTGTTTTTTGATCTATTTTTGAAGCTCAAGGCATTATAAAAGAACATTAATTGGGTCCAGAATATTTAATCTCTGCAGGAGGGTGGATGAGTCATGTTTATTTCCAGCTAAGTGAAACTCAGCCTCACCATGACCAAAGATAAACTGGTCTCAAATGTACCACAGAGAATATCTTATTCCACACTTTTGGACAGAGTAGGTTGAAATTGTTTTAACACACAGTATTTTTAGGAGTATTTGAACTCGTAAGGGATATTCCCAAAGACTATAATGGATATTCCTGCCTTCTTTTTTCCTTCATTTAGATTTCAAGAGAGATCAAACTGCAAGGATAATGAATCTATCAAGGTGTGTAGCTGAATCTTCAAAAAAATCAGCCTCATGTTTACTTCCTATTATAATGAACAGTTACATAGATAGCATATAGCAGAACTTTTTCTTTAGATCTGCTATAATTTGAGAATCACAAGCCATCAGCAATTGTTTGCCCATGTGTGACAGGCTAAATGTCTTGCCAATATGTAGTGGCGGATGGTATCTTCAAATAGTAAAAGATGATGACATCGACATTACTGTGGCATAGCTGGACATAGCTGACCACACTGAGAACTTAAGCATTGCAGGCTAGAACTTAGGGCACGGAGTTTCCAGTGCCACAAGGTCAATTATCAGTAATAATCTTTTCCTGGAAGTTTGATTTTTTTTTTTTTTTTTTTTTTTTTTTTTGCCACCCTGAGATGGTACTAAGGTAGATGCACTGGCTGGAGTATGTGGGATGAGCACAGCACACTCCACTGCCTGTGGAGTTGGCCTCTATGAGAATGTGATATGGGCCATGTTACATAGAAACAATAAACAATATTGTATAAATATACCATCTACAATAGAAAGTTCCTCATAGCTCTCCGCTTCAGAAAGCAACAGTTTAGGGTGCTTTTTCTTCTGTTTTCTTGAGCTAGTCCAAGAAATGTGTTGAAAAGGGGAGGGCTCTTGTCCTTTCTGATAATTTAATAACCTGCCTTCAACGAAATCATTTGAATTCTTGCTTGAGAGGGAAAGAAATAGCAGAGTAAATGTTTTTTTCTTTTCCTATGTGTGTGCATCAGCTGTACGTGGGTAGGTATCCCTTCCCTTCCCTTCCCTTCCCTTCTTCTCTTCTCATTACACATAATAAATTCTTGTTATCTGAATTACTGGTCTTGCTTTTTTCTAATTTTGTAGGACATATTGGTTCATCTTTCTCCTACTCTGTTATGGTATACCATGTTTCAATGGATTCTCTTGAATTTTGAAATCATTACATTTAAAGTGTATAAACATCATACTTTCTTTTATCATTTATTTTTGCAAGGAAATACACAGTTTTGAAGGCAAGTAGTATAATTTCTCCTGTCAGTTTGCAAAGAAGGTATAGCGATATTATACCCCACATTCACATTCACAATATTAATAGAGTAATATTAAAGGAAGTTTTAAGTAGGTCATGTTTTGGAAGCAGGCAACCATAGTAGCATTGAATTTATGCCATTTCTGTTTTAAAAGTATCTAGCATGTCTCAACCTTATGCCTCATCTATTTGTAGACAACAACTTCCTTTGGCATCTTGAGCTCCATGCCAGTCTTCAGTATTAGAAAAGCAAAGAGACATAGCAAGTCTATGTTTCCTTATAACTTTATAATTTAGTTCTAATCTATAACACCAAGAAAACCTTGCTTGAGCAGGAGGGATTGGACTAGTGGATCTACAGGAGTCCCGTCCAACCTTGACCATTCTGAAATTTAGCGCCAATACAAAATATATGATATGTTAGTGCATATCAGATAATGGGATCTTGTCTTTACAAGCTTGGAAGTTTATCACATATGAGAGTTTTGATGGTTTTAAGTTCTTAATTGATTTTTAAAAGTTATAGATTAAGAAGTTAAGAAGCTGTGGGTTTCTTTTTTTTTTTTTTTGGTTTTGGTTTTCTCCTAGTCTGGTTTTACAAGAAGATAGGCAAAAAATCTGAAAAAAAATATATATATAGAACTGTGTATCCTGCATGTAATTCCTGGAGTTTCAGAAATGAAACTGAGTATCACATCCAGGCAAGACAATATAATATAATGAATTCAAAATATCTTTTTTTTCATTTCTTCATGGATTACAGCTATATACTTCAGCCGATTAAAAGGAATTAATATATAACTGAAATTCATCTAAAACTATTAAAAATGGAATACCAATCTTTATATTCAGTAAGATAAAAGGTTTCACATTTTAATCAGACTTACATTTTGGTGAAAGCCTGTTAATCTATTGCAATTTGCTATATATCAAGGGATTTGGGACAAGTAAGTAAGCTTTGGGCTCTTCATCTCTCTTCTTATGGTAATTAATAAATCAGTTATGCCTTGATTTATATTCAATGATGGAATTTGATTATCCAAATGTATAGTGATCTTTTCTTGTTTTCAACCAGTCAAGCACCATTAATCAAAACTATTCAGACTCTCTTAACCTGTAGCAAGGTCAAGTGTTGTACTGATAGAATCAGTGGACGTCAGCAGCTTTCCACATGAGGGCACATTTATGGGTGTTTTTTAAGAAGTAAGGTTTGCCCTTTTCTAATTCTGTGAAATTCAGTTAAAGAGAAATTTGCAACAGATTTTGAGCTTTCAATCCTATTCATGGAAAAATAAGAAATTTCCTTAGCCTTGGTGTTGAGGAGGATGTTTTTGAGATACTGATTACTCTTCTGACTTCATTTGGCAAGCTGCCAAGGCAAATCGGAATTGCTTGAGTCATAGGCAGAAAGCAGGAAAAAGTGATTTTTGGACAAAACACCTACCAGGACCTAATCTGGAGTAATGTTTATTTAGATTGCTTTTTGTCCCAAATTTTAAAAGTGCACCAAGCAAAAACAACCTTGTTTTAGAAACGGTGTTGAGGAATCCAGGTTGGAAGTGATGAACTCCCGATTCTACTTCTAGCTGTGTTGTTGATTTTGCTTATGATTCCAGTCATGTAACACTTGGTACCTCTATTTCCCAGCATATTAACTTGGAATATTAAGGCATAACTCAGAAAGGTAGTGTAAGGCTGAGATCCTTGCCTAGATAGAGCCAAAGAAATAGCAGATACTATTAAAGCTCATTGGTCTTTTTCTGATTCATTCCTAAAATGCTATGAAGTTTCTATCTCTTCTCCTGTGGTCTAGCAATCTGCTGTAGTTCATTTCCCTGGTATAGGGAGTATATTTTTTTTCAATCTGTAGGGATGCATTTACCATTGATTGTTGCATGGTTGTTACACGATTGTTGTTTCAAACTCTGAGTAAATAATGAGAAATGGAAGGAAATATATTTCCTCTCTTTCTACCTGTGGTAGACATGACCCTCCATATGTTCAAATTCAAAGCTAAGCAAGGAAGATTTATTTGGGTCCAAAGTATGAGGCTTAATTTTGATTTCCACCAACATTTCCCATCAGACAGGTTTTCTCATGAAAACTTTTACATTCACTCCTAGTTTGCTTTTCCTGTGGAAACATTCTTCTAAAAATAATTGTGTGTCCCTACTTTCCTTCAAATCCCACTCTTAGGCCCACCTCTCTGTAATGTATATGCAAAGTCTGCCAGTGTCAAGCTAATGACAAGCTAACTCAGTGACTTCTTACACTCACTTTCAACACCTACAAAATGATACAGAACTAGCTTATCTATTTTAAGGCTGAGAAAACTGAAAAGTTCTGAAATTGATTCAAATACCATAATTCAGTACTGCAATTCAAGATTATGGTGGCACTTAAGACAAAACACACTTTCTGTATGTTGGCCACATGGCAACATTTGCACCACAGAGTCATGACTCATTGTGTCATGCGCTACCAGGCTGGCGAGTTGAAAATGATGTCTGAATAAAGACTGCAGCTATGTATGTGAGTGTTAATGCACAAACGGGTTTATACCTTCAACCACACTCCATCAAGCTTATTGCACTTTCTTTCGCTTTTCTCTTTTGCTAATCAGACATGCTGTCTGTCCTTACCTTCACTGGCTCAAAGTCAACTCGTGTCTCCACCTCCCTGTTCAAACAGGACAGCTTCTCCTACTGATAATTCAATGTCAGCTTCCCTTTCATACCTGAATAGCCTTGCATGCCAGTGTTTTTTCTATTTTCCCATAAATCTTTCCACCCAGAAAATGGTAGATGGTGTTCCTCATAACAGTCTTTCGTAGGCATAATTCCTTATTATGACTGTAGCAATATATTTAAGCCTCACACATTTTTTTAAAAAAATAACTGAGGAATAGGTTCTTTGTCTCCTGAAACACAGAATGGAGGGAGAACGTAAGAAATCCTTATTCATTGAGAACAACAAAAAAAATATGGCTCTCTACTTCCTTTCTGGAACCATTTCGAAATATATGGAGGGGCGAAGAAGATAGACAATATGTTATGTAGCCTGTCTGACAGAAGGAACCTACTACAGAGAAAAGGACACCATGCTCTCAAAAAATGGAGCAGAACACAGATTTGTAATAAGGAAGCTCTGTTAGACAATTCTCTGTTCAAAGTGACATGTCTCATGCGAAGTCTGCAAAGAGTAACAAAAAAGGATGACTGTGACTCAGCACTGAAATCGTATAATATTCCCTTAAATTTCCCTACTTGTATGACCAATCTGTATGGCCTACAGAGAAATGCAGTGCAATGTAGCAGATGTTCTCCCACCACTTACAAGTCTAGATTTTGCTCCATGATATTCTGGATTATAACTTTTGAGGTTGCTTTTGTCACTAAGAAATCTACTCTCCACTGTGTTTTTTGTCCAGCTGAAGTTGCACAAGACAGGCCCCAGCTTTGCTGTTAAGTCTTTCATTATATGGGTGTGCATCACTTCATTAACAGATCTGTGGTATCTGCTTCCAGACAACACTCTGCCCACACTAGGTTTTAATTTAAACTATTGCACTTTAATTTGATTCATACATAAAGTTAGAAATTGCTGAGCTACTGAAACGTGCTCTGCG
This sequence comes from Tinamus guttatus, assembly GCF_059628265.1. NCBI lineage: Eukaryota > Metazoa > Chordata > Aves > Tinamiformes > Tinamidae > Tinamus > Tinamus guttatus. Next base: position 2,199,744 of record NW_028288881.1, on the reverse strand, counting down.
AAAACCTTTTTCTTCTCTCTAAGGAACTGTAAATCCGAGGGGAAGGGAGAAGTTACTCCAAATAGCATTTAGCCCTTTTGAAGATTAATATTGTAATAACAGACCATGGCATATACAATCATCACATGTGTTTTGTAGATTATATTCTCTCTTCACATGGCTCTTCCTTATTGCCAGAATTTCTACCAAGGAATACTCTTTTTTTTTGTGGTTCTGTTTTGGCTGAGGAAATTGCATTTTTTACTGCATTGCTCTGCAGAAGCAATTCCATAATCCACTTTGCTGTCATCACAAAAATGGATGCATGAACACACACCTCTTAATGATAAAGTACAACCTTTTGTTTACATGCTTCATGGATGAGAAATTAGGTTTATCCTAACATGCTGTATTTGCATGATCTATCCAGAATAAACATACTGATTAAGATACCAAAAAACAGTCATACTGGAATTTCTCTAGGCAGTGTAAAATAACATTATATAAAAATAAATTCTTCTTTTTCATGTTCATAGTGTTAGCAACTCAGTGGAGATGACATTTGTTAAAGATCTTCCTTTACTTCAAATTCTGAAGCACTAACCATAAGCCTTTTAATACAGATTTTTTTTTCTTTTTTTTTTACAGAAAGTTAACCCTGGGTCTAAATATTGTGGCTGACCTACACTTAAAATGAAGTGGCTTTAAATGAAGAGATTCTGTCAGGCTGGCTAGTAGCTTTCATCTACAAATTTTGCTTCATAAGGTAAACTTAGTCCAAAAGACTGTTGTGACAAACCAATATTAAATGAAGAGCTATGATCCTAGCAATTTCAGTTGCTTTAAAACTTTCATCTGGAGGAGAAATCTCATTCTAATCATCACAGTATGACTCAGTTTTCCTCATTTCACGTCCTTTGGAATGATTTGGAGGACATTTTACTCCCACTAAAATCCCACTAAAATTAGAATATTAGGGCTTTTTCAGTGCTGTTATTCTCACGATCCCCCTTTTGACACATGCTGATACTGTATTTGATATGACAACAGTTTTGTGGTAAAAGCTCATAATTTTAGTCCCTAAATTACATTTCTACAGAAGTGTATCACACCACTCAGGCACCATAGTACATCTTTACAGAATCACAGAATCACAGAATGGTTGAGGTTGGAAGGGACCTCTAGAGTGTATCTAGTCCAACCACCCTGCTCCAGCAGGGACACCCAGAGCACGTGGCGCAGGGTGGCATCCAGGTGGGTTTGGAAGGTCTCCAGAGAAGGAGACCCCACAACCTTTCTGGGCAACCTGTTCCAGTGCTCTGTCACCTTCACAGTAAAGAAGTTCCTCCTCACACGGAGATTAAACTTCCTATGTTTCAACTTACACCCATTACCCCTCTTCCTGTCACCAGCCACCACTGAGAAGAGCCTGGCCCTATCCTTCCTACAATCATCCCTCAGGTACTTGAACATGTTGATCAGATCTCCTCTCAGTCTTCTCTTGTCTAGGCTAAACAGGCCCAGCTTGTTTAGTCTTTCCTCATACAATAGATGCTCCTGTCCCTTAATCATCTTCGTGGCTGGAATGCTGGAACCTCTCTAGAAGCTCAATGTCCTTCTGGTGCTGGGAAGGCCAGAACTTCACCCAATACTCCAGGTGTGGTCGCACCAGAGGCTAGTAGAGGGGGAGGATCACCTCCCTTGACCCGCTGGCAACACTCCTCCTGATGCAGCCCAGGATCCCATTGGCCTTCTTGTCCACTAGGGCACATTGCTGCCTCATGGTTAACTTGTTGGCAACCAGGACTCCCAAATCCCTTTTCACAGAGCTGCTTTCCAGCAGGTCAAACCCTAATCTGTACTGGTGCCAGGGGTTATTCCTCCCCAGGTGCAGGACTCTGCAATTGTCCTTGTTGAACCTCATGAGGTTCCTCTCTGGCCAGCTCTCCATCCTGTCTCTCTGAATGGCAGCACAGCGCTCGGGAGTGTTGCCCACTCCACCCAGTTTTGTATCATCTTCAAACTTGCTGAGGGTGCACTCTGTGCCCTCATCCAAGTTGTTGATGAACAAGTTGAACAGCACCGGGTTCAGTACTGACCCTTGCAGGACACCACTGGTCACAGGCCTCCAACTAGACTCGGCCCCATTTATCATCACCCTCTGGGCTCTGCCATCCAGCCAGTCCTCAATCCACCTCGTGCTCCACTTGTCCAGTCCACACTTCCTGAGCTTCCCTATGAGGATGTTATTGGAAACTGTGTCGAAAGCCTTGCTGAAGTCAAGGTAGACAACATCCACGGCTCTCCCCTCATCATAGAAGGCTATCAGGTTTGTCAGACAAGACTTTCCTG